>NC_133326.1:534733477-535078477 GCF_042186555.1 Aquarana catesbeiana
ATCTTTCTTTTTTTTTCTTTCTCTTTCTTTCCTGTCCATCTTTCTTTCTTTCTTTCTTTCTTTCTTTCTTTCTTTCTTTCTTTCTTTCTTTCCATCTGTCTTTCTTTCTTTCCTTCCATCTTTCTTTCTTTCTTTCTTTCTTCTTCTTTCTTTCTTTCTTTCTTTCTTTCTTTCTTTCTTTCCTGTCCATCTTTCTTTTTTTTCTTTCTCTTTCTTTCCTGTCCATCTGTCTTTCTTTCTCTTTCTTTCCTTCCATCTTTTTTTTTCTCTTTCTTTCTTTCTTCTTTCTTTCATCTGTCTTCTTCTTCTCTTTCTTCTTCTTTTTCTTTTCTTTCTTTCTTCTTTTTCTTCTTCTTCTTCTTCTTTCTTTCTTCTTCTTTCTTTCTTTCTTTCTTCTTTCTTTCCTTCCTTCTTTCTTTCCTTCCATCTGTCTTTCTTTCTTTCCTTCTTTCTTTCCTTCCATCTGTCTTTCTTTCTCTTTCTTTCCTGTCCATCTTTCTTTCTTTCTTTCTTTCTTTCTTTCTTTCCATCTGTCTTTCTTTCTTTCTTTCTTTCTTTCTTTCTTTCTTTCTTTCCTGTCCATCTTTCTTTTTTTTTCTTTCTCTTTCTTTCCTGTCCATCTTTCTTTCTTTCTTTCTTTCTTTCTTTCTTTCTTTCTTTCTTTCTTTCTTTCTTTCTTCTTTCTTTCTTTCTTTCTTTCTTTCTTTCTTTCTTTCCATCTGTCTTTCTTTCTTTCCTTCCATCTTTCTTTCTTTCTTTCTTTCTTTCTTTCTTTCTTTCCTGTCCATCTTTCTTTTTTTTTCTCTTTCTCTTTCTTTCCTGTCCATCTTTCTTTCTTTCTTTCTTTCTTTCTTTCTTTCTTTCTTTCTTTCTTTCTTTCTTTCTTTCTTTCTCTTTCTTTTCCTTCCATCTGTCTTTCTTTCTCTTTCCTGTCCATCTGTCTTTCTTTCTCTTTCTTTCCTGTCCATCTCTTTCCTTCCTTCTTCCTCCATCCCCCTCTCTTTCTTTCTCTATCTTTCTTTCTTTCTTTTTTTCTCTTTCTTTCCTTCCATCTGTCTTTCTTTCTCTTTCCTTCCATCTGTCTTTCTTTTCTCTTTCTTTCCTTCCATCTTTTTTTTTTTCTCTTTCTTTCTTTCTTTCCATCTGTCTTTCTTTCTTTCTTTCCATCTGTCTTTCTTTCTTTCCTTCCTTCTTTCTTTCCTTCCTTCTTTCTTTCCTTCCATCTGTCTTTCTTTCTTTCCTTCTTTCTTCCTTCCATCTGTCTTTCTTTCTCTTTCTTTCCTGTCCATCTTTCTTTCTTTCTTTCTTTCTTTCTTTCTTTCTTTCTTTCTTTCTTTCTTTCTTTCTTTCTTTCTTTCTTTCTTTCTTTCCATCTGTCTTTCTTTCTTTCTTTCTTTCTTTCTTTCTTTCTTTCTTTCTTTCTTTCTTTCTTTCTTTCTTTCTTTCTTTCTTTCCTGTCCATCTTTCTTTTTTTTTCTTTCTCTTTCTTTCCTGTCCATCTTTCTTTCTTTCTTTCTTTCTTTCTTTCTTTCTTTCTTTCTTTCTTTCTTTCCATCTGTCTTTCTTTCTTTCCTTCCATCTTTCTTTCTTTCTGTCTTTCTTTCTTTCTTTCTTTCTTTCTTTCTTTCTTTCTTTCTTTCTTTCTTTCTTTCTTTCTTTCTTTCTTTCTTTCCTGTCCATCTTTCTTTTTTTTTTCTTTCTCTTTCTTTCCTGTCCATCTGTCTTTCTTTCTCTTTCTTTCCTTCCATCTTTTTTTTTTCTCTTTCTTTCTTTCTTTCTTTCTTTCCATCTGTCTTTCTTTCTTTCTTTCCATCTGTCTTTCTTTCTTTCTTTCCTTCTTTCTTTCCTTCCTTCTTTCTTTCCTTCCATCTGTCTTTCTTTCTTTCCTTCTTTCTTTCCTTCCATCTGTCTTTCTTTCTCTTTCTTTCCTGTCCATCTTTCTTTCTTTCTTTCTTTCTTTCTTTCTTTCTTTCTTTCTTTCTTTCTTTCTTTCCATCTGTCTTTCTTTCTTTCTTTCTTTCCTGTCCATCTTTCTTTTTTTTTCTTTCTCTTTCTTTCCTGTCCATCTTTCTTTCTTTCTTTCTTTCTTTCTTTCTTTCTTTCTTTCTTTCTTTCTTTCTTTCTTTCTTTCTTTCCATCTGTCTTTCTTTCTTTCCTTCCATCTTTCTTTCTTTCTTTCTTTCTTTCTTTCTTTCTTTCTTTCTTTCTTTCTTTCTTTCTTTCTTTCTTTCTTTCTTTCCTGTCCATCTTTCTTTTTTTTTCTTTCTCTTTCTTTCCTGTCCATCTTTCTTTCTTTCTTTCTTTCTTTCTTTCTTTCTTTCTTTCTTTCTTTCTTTCTTTCTCCACCCATCCCCCTTTATTTCTCTCTTTGTGACAGCCTACCAGAATAGGTAGGATCTGTGAGAGCAGTTTCCCTGTGCAGCTCTGCTTGAGGAAAATATATCTTTATTATGCCCACTTACCTACCCCCTGTACTGTCCACTCCCCTATACTGTACCCTCCTAATACAGTTCATAATACAGTGGGGCCTCATGTCTAAGTTTTTGCCTAAGGCCTCACAAAGTCTAGATCCGCCTCTGCACACAGTGTGCCAACATGTGCTATCTGCCATCACGGGAGATCAATGGACGCGTTTTGGGGGTGCAACCCCTTCCTCAATAATAAAGTAACGGTGAGGAAGGGCTTTCTCCCCCAAAACACGTCCCTTGATCCCCCGTGATGGCAGATAGCACATGTTGACATTGGGAAATTTTGTGTGCATCTTCCAAATTTGGCTTTTCCAGGGGTGATTTCCCCCCATCTGAACGCAATATCAAACACAGTTCCTAAATACTCATGTCTGATATTGCCTTCCAGTTCTACCAAATGTGAACTTTGTAAGATCAAGATTTGTGTCTTTCTTGTGGGTTTTACACAGGCCTGTTTTCTATAAAATGCACATTTTTGATTTTGGATAATGACACCACAAAAATTGTTATACAACAAACATGTCGGTTTGTCAGAAAAACCTTTGGTAAATGCACATGTGATTGTGCAGGTATTAAAAAGATTGCTCATCAAGAATGTGTGGATTATTGTCTCAACACTACAACACTTTTGGGGTGATGTAATTGTTGTTTGATGAGAAAATGGGGGTAATTTCCTAAGGGCAAATCCACTTTGCACTACAAGTGCTGTTTCAGTGCAGTTGCAAGTGCACTTGTAGTGAAAAGTGTCTTTGCATTTAGTAAATAACAGCCAACAGTGCTTTGTATAAGGTTACACAATCACGACATTTTCTGGACTCCACACATTTCTGTCAGGGTCAGCTAAAACAAACACAAGCAGTAAATGTCCACAAAGAAGAGCCTGGGGGGAGATGCCTGTCGAGAACTTGAGGTCCTGCAGGCTTCTCCCTGTCGCCAAATACCGCAAGGTAGCGACCAACCTCTGCTCCGGAGTGATGGCTTGCCTCATGCAGGTATCCTGCCTGCTGATATAGGGGGGTCAGCGAAGCCAACAAACGGTGAAATACGGGGTCAGTCATCCTGAGAAAATTCCTGAAATCACCAGGATTATTCTCACGGATCTCACGGAGCAAAGGCATATGACAGAACTGGTCACGCTGAAGCAACCAATTCTTGGTCCATGAACTCCTCCTCGCCCTGTTCATGGACTGGACTTGTGTCAAGGTCAGGACCCCAACACCAAGCCCCCGCACAGCACGAACTGTACGAGGAGTACGCATACGAAACATGGCTAGAAAACGGTCGGCTGCTCAGAACGAAGTAACAGAACGCACTGAAGAACAGCAAGGCCTGTGAAGAGCGACCTGAAAAACAGCAACGAGCGGACAAGATCGCACAGAAAACTCCGATACGAACTGACTGCACGCACTGAAGAGCAAATACAAACCCACAAGCACAAACTGAACGGCAGAAAACGATCTGAAAGCCACGAGTCTGAAAAAGCGCGAATCGTCTCTCACCAAACTTTTTACTAACACGAGATTAGCAAAAGGAGCCCAAAGGGTGCCGCGCTTGGTTCTGAACCGGCCTTTTCTAGTCTCGTCGTACGTGGTGTACGTGACCACGTGGTTGTCGATCGGAAATTTCGACAACTTTGTGCGACCGTGTGTAGGCAAAACAAGTTTGAGCCAACATCCGTCGGAAAAAAATCCTAGGATTTTGTTGTCGGAATGTCCGAAACAAAGTCCGACCGTGTGTACGGGGCATTACAGAATGCAACAGCGATGTGTAACAGATCAGGTCTTGCGGCAAATTGGGAGGTCTCCAGGAAGGATGGCAGATCCATATGCTTTCCCTACTCGTCTGGAACCTCTTCCTGTTACTAATCACTGTCTCTGTCAGAGTCGCATTGGTCAGCAGAATCCAATCGAATAGCTGCCCCAGTGACCCAGGAAACCATAGAGGAACCATGTTTCTCTTGACTTCCGCGCCAACTGCAATGCTGCTGCGAATGTGCGCCACCTGGAGTAAAGAAAATAGACTGCACCTTCCTACACTCTCCTCTCTCCCTCTTTGACAGATGCTGTACTCTGTATTACAGCACAATAAAGAACAACATGAGAAATGCAATGAACATGGTTAAAGCACAATAGGAAAAAGTCCAAAAACATAACCAGAGTACTTTGCAGGGAGATGCTCGCTGTTATGCCGCGTACACACGAGCGGACTTTACGGCAGACTTTGCTCGGCGGTATTTCGCCGGACTTTGTCGGCTCCTTGCGCCGGACTTAAAAAGGGACGGACTTGGTCACACACGATCACTGCAAAAGTCCAATGGTTTGGAACGCGGTGACGTACAGCACGTACGACGGGACTATAAAAAGGAAGTTCAAGCCCCACTACGGCACCCTTTGGGCTCCTTCTGCTAATCTCGTGTTTATCTCGTGTTAGTAGAAGTTTGGTTAGAGACGATTTGTGCTTTTCACACTTCCGCTTATTTTGATCGTTTTCTGCGGTTCAGTTTGTGCTTGTGAGGTTTGTATCTGCTTTTCAGTGCGTGTTGGTCAGTTCCTAACCTGCCTTGCAGGCCGTTCTGGTCCGCTCGTTCCTGATTTTCAGGTCGTTCTTCATAGGCCTTGCTGTTCTTCAGTGCGTTTGTTATAAGTTTGTTTGTTTGACCAGCCGACCGTTTTGAAGCCATGTCGCGTGGACGTACTCGTTCTCGAGTTCGTGCTGCATGGGGACTTGGTGTTGGGGTTAATACTTTGACCCAAGTCCAGTCCATGAACAGGGCGAGGAGGAGTTCATGGATGAAGAATTGGTTACGCCAGCGTGACCAATTCTCGCACATGCCTTTGCTCCGTGAGATCCGTGAGAATAATCCTGAGGATTTCAGGAATTATCTCCGGATGACGGACCCCGTTTTTGGAGTGTCTGCTGGCTATGCTGACCCCCTATATCAGCAGGCAGGATACCTGCATGAGGCAAGCCATCAGTGCAGAGCAGAGGCTAGTTGCCACGTTACATTACTTGGCGACTGGGAGAAGTCTTCAGGACTTGAAGTTCTCGACAGGCATCTCCCCCCAGGCTCTGGGGATAATAATCCCAGAGACCTGTTCTGCCATCATTCAGGTCCTGCAGAAGGACTATATGAAGGTAAGTTTTCTACTTTAACATTACATGATATGTATTTAATGTTTGCTAATGTATTGTATAAATGTCCTCCTTACCTAATTACCATGCTTTCAATATGCTGTGAATGTCCCCTTTATCTTTATGCATGCCTGTTTTTGGACATTAATTATTTATTGCCCTACATGCATATTTACCTTCATTAACCTCCCCACCATGCAATCCTGGGTCCATTTATACCTCTAGCCTATAGTCCCTTGAACAATGTATATTGTCTGCTCCATTGTCTTGTTTGCCCCTCCCCCACCCCACAAATGTTTAAAACAGTCAGGTGTGTTTTGGACCCTAATGAGAACCCCTCCCCCACCCCGCAAATGTTTAAAACATTCAGGTGTGTTTTGTTAACCTAATGAGAACCCCTCCCCCACCCCACAAATGTTTAAAAACAGTCAGGTGTGTTTTTGACCCTAATGAGAACCCCTCCCCCACCCCACAAATGTTTTAAAACAGTCAGGTGTGTTTTTGACCCTAACGAGAACCCCTCCCCCACCCCACAAATGTTTAAAACAGTCAGGTGTGTTTGTTAACCTAATGAGAACCCCTCCCCCACCCCACAAATGTTTAAAACAGTCAGGTGTGTTTTTGACCCTAATGAGAACCCCTCCCCCACCCCACAAATGTTTATAACAGTCAGGTGTGTTTTTGACCCTAATGCGAACCCCTCCCCCACCCCACAAATGTTGAAAACAGTTAGGTGTGTTTGTTAACCTAATGAGAACCCCTCCCCCCACATTCAAATGGATCAATGGGCCATCAGAGGGGGTGATTAATCTTATAAGTGGGCCTTATGTTTTTTACAATTTAAATTACACACGCACATATTAATAATGTTTGACTGCTGTTGTTCACTAATGTTTTTGTGTAATCGGATATCCAAGTTATGTTTAAAAGTCCTTATCTTAATGTTTGTATTTTTTTTCACTCCACAGTCTCCTTCCAGTACACAGGAATGGCAGACTGTGGCTTCCCAGTTCGCTAACCGTTGGGACTTTCCCAACTGTGTCGGGGCGATTGACGGGAAGCATGTCCTCATTGTGCCACCACCGCATTCGGGGTCCTATTTCTACAACTATAAGCGGTTCCATAGTGTAGTTTTGATGGCGGTGGTCTCGGCACATTTGGACTTTCTGTTTGTGGATGTGGGGAAGAACGGCTGCATGTCTGATGGAGGAGTCTTTGCACAGACCGAGCTGTGCCAGCGTCTCCAGACTGGTGGCCTGGGATTGCCACCTGATGACCAGAATGTTGATGGACTCCCCTCAGTTTTTATCGCTAATGAAGCGTTTGCTCTCGGTGAGCACTTGATGAGGCCGTTCCCCCAAAGGACACTCACCCCTGAGAGGAGGGTATTTATTACCGGCTGTCCAGAGCAAGAAGAGTTGTGGAGAATGGCTTTGGGATTCTGGCCAGCCGGTTCCGTTTGTTCCTTTCAGCAATTAATCTGGCGGACTATAAACTAAATTACGTCATACTTGCTTGCTGCATCCTACATAACTTTTTACGGAGACATTCTGCGACATATATTTCTTCTGTTGGGCCTGAGGCCGGACTGGTACAACATCAAACAATGACAGGCCTAGAAATTGGCCGTATTGGCTTGGCCCCCCGAACCGCACGTCAAGTGCGTGAGCAATATGTGAATTATTTTAATGGTCGGGGGGCCATTGCTATTCAGCAAGAGATTTAATTTTTTTTAAAAATACAATAAAAAAATTGTTAAAAAATATCTTGTTTTTATTCTTGTTTGCATTTAGTTTGGTCTGTCTCCTAGTGCACTTGTAGTAGTGGCAAGTGCATTTACCTTTAGTTAATCATGCCCTTTGTCTCTGTAACCACACAAAAAAAAAAAAATATTATTGAGAAATAATCAGCCACACACATTGTAGTAGTAAAAACATTTTACTGTGTGCACATTGAAAGGTGCATTTTTTTAAACTTTTTTTTTTTTTAATATATTTTTTTTTGGGTAAAAATATATATATTTTTTTTTAACGTTATTAAAGGCATATTTTTACAAAAATAGACCTTGTTTAAAATCTTTACATTCACAACAGTGTTTTGAAAAACATACCAAAAAATTAAAGAACTTACAAAGTTCAACATTTTCAGAACGGTGCATGTGATGTCACCCTTGTAAATAGTTAATTTTTAATATGCTCAAAATTGAGCATTACAAAAGGGCCAAGTCAACATGTGCTATCTCCCATCATGGGTGAGCAATGTACGTGTTTTGTGTGTGCAATCCCTTTGTTCCTATCACCACTAAATAATTTTGAGGATGAAGGGGTTGCAAACACAAAACAAGTACATTGAGAACCCATGATGGAAGATAGCACATGATGACACACCGTGTGCATCCCAAAAATATTTTTGGGATCCCAAAAAAAATTACAAAAAAATTTCAAGAACAAACAAACTTCACAAGGAAATGAAGAACATGATTGATGTTTTTATGAAAAAAGTTATTATATTCTGCCCAAAACATCAATCATGTTCTTCATTTCCTGTTGCATGGAGTCCAGGCGAAGTTGCATGCTGTGAATTTGGTCACGCATTTTATCAATTTGGCCATTCCACAGCATTATCTGGCCAATCAGTCTTTGGGCACTATCTGTGGTGAATGGCTCTGCCGCTTGGCCTTCCACAACCAGAAGCTCACCTAAAATTAGTGAATAAAAACAAGGGTTAAAATATGCACGCCAAAATACATTACCTTAGGCTGGGGTGTCATTCACTCACTTGGTGGGGTTGAAACCTCGCACACTTCCTCCACCTCTCCTTCCTCCAGGTCGTCGGGTGGGCGTGTTCTTGGGCTGGGGCTTGGGGTATCTTCAGCCTCAGGCTGGTGACTTGGGGGGGTCCTGGGATCCTTGGACTGTTGTCTAAATCTTTTCTCCCCTATGATAATTCAACAAAAGGTATAGTTAAAACACAGTGATATTTTAGATTTTATAAAATAATATGAAACGTTGGTTAGGAGTTGTGGACAATTGCCTTTTTTTGTCCTCAAAAATTTAGAAGACAGGATGAACATTCCCTCTGAACAACAATTATAAACAATGCACATTTTCAGGCAAGTTTCAAAGATGCAGACACCTCAATTATCTCCTATGTATATGACCCCTCAAAAATTTAGTTATGGTCACATAGCACACTATAGTGCTCGTGAGTCCAGATGTGGAACCAGCTGCTGTGTCCTGTCCTTACATTACACTGATTCATTTTTGAAGAAGCATTATATTTTCAAACACATCTACACCACATCAACAAATTGTGTGAATACGAAAAATTATCAAGACATAAATGTATGTCCAACCCTGTACCATCGGATTTGGCGAAAAAAATTACGTCATTTTCGAAAGTATCATATGTATTTTACAAAGAACGGTCTTTACGAATGATGCTGGATAAAGTAAAAAAATATAGATCAGCATGCAAGTTAAGTATCTCAATATGAAAAGACAACAAGTACTTACTTTTTTAAGCAGCTTCTTTATTCGCCAATATTGTTCTGGCTCTCGACTTCTGATGTCAGACCACCGCTTCCTCAATTGTTCTTTCGACTGTTCCGTGCCAAATTTTGCTTCTAGAGTGGTGACAATTGAGGACATTATTTTGTCCTTACGCATATTCGGTCGTGTGTACGGTCCTTTTTTGCCATCGTAGTCCTCCCTTCTCAATATGGACACTATCTCCACAGTGGCGTAACTAGAACCTTCAGGGCCCCGATGCAAGAAACCATGGAGGGCCCCCCTGACCCCCGGACAGGGCCCTTTCCTCCAAGCCCGATGGCGGAACACCAAGGCCCGGTCACAAGTGTGTGGCTGCATATAAAGGAACCGATTTCTCCATTTCCCCCTGCTTCTCCTCCTGTCCCTCCCACAGGCATTCAGCAGCCGCAGGAGGAAAATGGAGTGATGGGTTCCTCTATGTCGGTGTTTCTCAATCTTTTTCCACTCAGGCCACCCATGAAGTATACCCCTAGGTGAATGGGGCTGCAATGCAACCACCCTGCAACTGTGTGCATTGCATGCAGTTGCAGCATAGTGATGATGCATTTAAGGGGTTAAAACAGGCGGTCAGTAGGCAACATATTGCCTCTTTACTGGCTGTCAAATGCCTCTGAGAAGCGATCTTAGCATGGATCGCTTTTCAGAGGAACAGCATCCGTTCTGATTGTACACATATAGGGGGTAAGGATTAAAGGCATATATCTAAAATGTGCATACATACATGTAAACACACACACACATATATAAAAACACACACACACATATATATATATATATATATATATATATATATATATATATAAATGCACATATGCATGCACATATAAAACAGTGGCGGCTGGTGCTCAAAATTTTTAGGGGGGCGCAAGCAAACTGAAAAATTCAGAAAAAAAAAACATCAATTGCAGCCACTGTGCCCATCTAAGGCCGCCACTGTGCCTATCAAGCTCTGCCACTGTGCCATCAAATGCCGCCACTGTGCCCATCAAATGACGCCACTGTGCCTATTAAATGCTGCCAGTGTGCCCATCAAATGCTGCCAGTGTGCCTATCAAATGCTGCCAGTGTGCCTATCAAATGCTGCCAGTGTGCCATCGAATGCTGCCAGTGTGCCATCGAATGCTGCAACTGTGCCCATTAAATGCTGCCAGTGTGCCTATCAAATGCTGCCAGTGTGCCATCGAATGCTGCCAGTGTGCCATTGAATGCTGCCACTGTGCCCATTAAATGCCAGTGTGCCCATTAAATGTTGCCAGTGTGCCATCAAATCCTGCAACTGTGCCATTGAATGCTGCCACTGTGAATCCCCCCCCCCCCGCCCGGCACTTACCCTGTCTCGGTGGGGCAGCAGGTGACGGCCACGAGCAGGGTCCTCCAAGCGTTCTCATGTCGTCCTCATCTCTTGTCCTCTCCTCCTGATAGGCGTCCAATAGCCGCGCCTATTGTTTCAGCCAATCAGGTGATGGGTAACAGACCCGCACACCTGATTGGTGGAGAGGGGGTTCAATGTTAGGAAAGTGAATATTAATTCGTTTTTCTAACACACTTGGGTGGACTGTGAGCGCCAAGCATGGCACTCGCAGTTCACCTATTTTGAAGCCTATTAGAGCCTATGGCTCTAATCAGGTTCTTCAAAAACATCCTCCGCCGCTGTAATTCAGGCACCCGGCGCCCGAAAAGGGGCTGGACACTTAAATATGGGGGTGGCAGAGGTGGCAATGGATAGATTCATGCTATACATGAATCTATCCATTGGTCATAGAGGGAGGGGGTGGCTGAAGAGAGGGGGCGGTGCCTGTGTGCCCTTATGGACGCACCGCCACTGATAAACACATGCACACTCACATACATACATGCACACTCAAATACATACATACATGCACACTCACATACATACATGCACACTCACATACATACATGCACACTCATATACATACATGCACACTCACATACATACATACATGCACACTCATATACATACATACATACATGCACACTCATATACATACATACATGCACACTCACATACATACATACATGCACACTCACATACATACATGCACACTCATAAACATACATACACACTCACATACATACACACTCACATACATACATGCACACACACACACACATACACACATATAAACACACATACAGAAGATAGATAGTCTTATAAAAAAAGTCAGACTTTTACCTTAGCACTTCCTGCCGGGTACTGCACTATAGGGGGAGACAAAGAGCACAGCACTGTACTTTCACTTTGATGAGCTCCCTGCACAGTCAGTGCCGATTACAGTTCGGCTGACAAGCTTGTCTCAGCCGCCCTTGCCGTTCCTCCTATCGAAGAGTACAGGGGGCCCTCAAGGGCCCCCTGCAGCAAGGGGCCCGGTCGCCATGGAGATCTCAGCGACTCCTATAATTCCGCCACTGCATCTCCACCATCTCTTCAAAAGCCATGTTGGTGGCCTTATATCTCCTCCGGGATGTGGATGGTTGTGGTGCCGGGCTTTCCTCCACGCCACTTCCACTGATTCTCTCCGCCATCTTTAGCTATATACTCCCACTGCGCAACGAAGAGTGAAGGGGCAGGGACAAATCGTACTAAAGAACGTCAGGGGCAGGCGACGCAGGCGGAGCATGACACATGCGCAGTGTCTATAAAGCTATTACGATGGCCTACGTATGTCCGTGCGGAAGTAGCGAGCGTCAGAAATGAAGGTAAGATTAAAGTGGGGGTGTGTGTGTTTGGTGAATTTGTTTGGTGTGTGTGTGTGTGTGTGTGTGTGTGTGTGTGTGTGTGTGTGTGTGTGTGTGTGTGTATGTATGTGTCCCCTAGATTCCAAACACAAATAATCCTGTGATTTGTGACTGACATTAGTTTGGATCTTGTGTCTTGTCTTTCAGAAACAATGAATCCCTTTAAAGAGGCAGATTTTTTGTCCCAATTTATTGAGCTATATCAGGAACAGAAAAACCTGTGGGAGGTCAAACACCCACTATATTACAATAGAGATGTAAGGAAGGCAACACTGGGCACACTTTTAGAATTTGTGAAGACTCAAGTCCCCTAGGCAGACCTCAAGTTTGTGGACAAGAAAATTGGTATCTTGCGAAACATGTACAAGCGGGAACACAATAAAATCCAGGAGTCGCTCAGATCCGGTGCAGCAGCTGACCAAGTTTATGTACCCAAGTTGTGGTACTACCACAAAATGCTATTCCTGGATGACCAGACAGAAGCCAGGCAATCACTTTCGACCCTTCCCCCCACCCTTCCCTCCAGCCTTCCCTCCAGCCTTCCATCCACCTCCACCCCAGCTGAGGAGTCCCAGGAAGAACTGGGCTTTTTCATCATTGATGAAGTGGATGCGCCCAGCTTCAGCCAGGTATCCTTTTTTCTGATTTTCTGAATTTCTGATTGTGTCAATGTTATTAATGATGTTAACGTGTTAAATTTTTAAGTGCTTCATAAAAAATGACTTCATCACAAATATTAATATGTAGACATATCACTAGACAGTAGTGGCCAAAAATATACTTCTGCATAGGTGTGCGCAGCCTCTTGCATTAGGGTGTGCACCCCAAAGCTCAAATACATATGCATGTGTATATGTACTGATGGTGTCAGTAGGGCAGTGGACAGTGTAATTTTGTTAATTTTCTTGTCCCTTAAATTTTTAGCTTGTGTAACATTTTGGGGGTGGATGAAATATCAGTGGTCTAAACAGGGGGAATATGCACCACATAAGGCAATTAGGGTGTGCCCAGGCACACCCTGTGCGCACGCCTATGTACTTCAAATATTGTTGATCACCTGAAATAATGGTGGTGTCAAATAGATAGCCTTTACTATTTGTTGACAATTATATTTGTAAGTCATGAGCCGAAAATTGTGTGTGATTGCGTAACACAAAATTACAACTATGTCCCTTTTTTTGACACAGGATGACCTCAGCCAGGAGGAGGCCTTGACCAGTGGGAGAGAGGAGGAGGCCTTGCCCAGTGGGAGAGAGGAGGAGGCCTTGCCCAGTGGGAGAGAGGAGGAGGCTGTGGCTGGGCCAAGTAGAAGCCGCATGGAGTGTCAGGTGCCTCCCCTCCGCATTCTCCACCAAAGGCTCAGGAGAATGAAACAAACTGAGCAGGAATCCCTAGCCCTCATACGGGTAGCAAGCCAAATCCTGAGTACACCACCCAATGCAGAGGAGACGTATGGTACACCACCAGAGGCCCAACCTCCAAGGAAGGCTGCAGAGAAGCGTGCAGGGAAGGCTCCATGGAAGAGTCGAAAGTGATTGCCTGGTTTCTGTCTGGTCTGACTGTGCTCCCTGTGCTCCCTATAGTCGCAAGATACCAATTTTCTTGTCCTAAAACTTGATGTGTGTCCTGGGGGACGAAAGGCTTCACAGATTCTAAAAGTGTCTCCAGTGTTGGCTTCCTAATTTTTTTTGACCAAAATAAATGGATTTTTATGTTACCTTACATTATTGACTATGTGTTTTGATTCAAAAACGCCATTTTGTTTGGGAGTAGGCAGGTACAGGTGAAAAAGACTATGGGATTGATTTAATAAAAGCAAATAGACTATGCACTTTGCAGAGGGCAGTTGCCCTCTGCAAGTGCAATTGCTCCAGAACTTCGGAAATGAGGTAAGGCTTGACTTTGCAAAGAGTACCCAATCCTGTGCAAGGAAAATTCTAAAAACAGCATTTTTGCTTGCACACGATTGGATAATGGAAGTCAGCAGAGCTTCTGCTCATTTACTAAGCTCTGGAGCAACTGCTCTTGCAGGGGGCAACTGCAATTTGCAAAGTGCACAGTCTTTTTCCCTTTAGTAAATCAACCCCTATGTGTGTTTTTGCCAAAAGGCTAAATCATTTCTAAAATCAAGTGAAAAGTAGTAGTGAAAAGTTCACTTTAGAAATTGCACAGCAAGTGCACTTGTTGGAAGTGCAGTCGCTGTAAATCCGAGGGGAAGAGCTGAAATGAGCGGAAGCTCTGCTGATTTTATCATACAATCATGTGCAATAAAAAGGTTTTTTTTGGGGGGGGGGTTCCTTGCATGTGCCCCTCGGATCCACAGCGAAGGCACTTCAAAATGCTCTTTCTGTGCAATTCCAAGTAGAATTTGCACTTGTAGTGAAAAATGAATTTGCCTTTGGAAAATACACCCCCCTATGTCTAATTAACAAGGGACACCAACCTCATTAAGGCTCATTAAAACAACACAAAATATTAAGGTTATTGTTGTTATGGAAATGATTAAGAGCTCCAATCGAGCCCAAGGTTATCTGCTGCTGTCTCTAATTTGAAAGTGTTGATATGCATGCATATAAAAGTAAACACTCTGAGACACGCTCAGCTTCGTTACTTCTTACACTTCTAATTTATTCAAGGCGGTGCTAATGTTTTATACACACAAATACGTCATTGCTATGTTAGTCTAATAGGTACATCTCATTGGTTAAGATAGAAAAAGAAAATGGAGAATCTTCATAACGAGGTCTGGCTATCCTTGGTTTTATCTTCAGTTCCGCGTTCTTCTGATGTGTGGGATGCAGGGGGTACCCGCCATCTTGAGAAAATATAGGAACAGTGCAAACCTGTATACTTATATAATGAGTAAGGAGAAAAATATGTATACACATAAGAAAATAGACATTTTCAGATTATTATTATTATTATTTACATCACATTCCTTCACAATCCCCCCTAAAATGACTATTTTCTCTTTTCTGTCCCTAATACTAAAGGTCCCACTTTGGCCTGGCCCTTCTCCTCAGCAACTCTTTTAGGCTGTATATAGAATTGGGCAGCAACTGTTCACTTCCCTCCTCGATACAGCTGGAGAGGTGCAGTCAGGCGCTATCTATCCCTATAACCCTATAGGATTGTGAGATTATGGACAGGGAGTGACTGTAGAGGAGTGAAGGGTTTGTCATCTTCCATCATAAGGGGGTCCTCTTCTTCTTGGTGGAGAAATGTAGGTGTGCTATTGTCTACAGCCTTGCTCATTAACTTTTTACGAAAGGTAGAATACAGCATACAATCAGGGCTAAAAGAACCAGGATTATTAATACCCTTACCCCTATCTGGACAAGCACCTTCTGCCACCCACTCATCCAGCTGAAGTATTGATCCCATGGGTCTGTGATACCTGAGTTCTTCTTCAACTCCAGTGACAGATCTTTTAATTTCTTTATAGCTAGAGTAACCTTACCATTTGGGCCAGTATTATCAGGAATGTATGTACAACAGGTTCCCGTTTTTTCCTATGATTTTACAAAACACCTCCTTTCCTAACTAGCACAATGTCTAAGGCCATCAGGTCCTAGAATGTCATGTAGGAAGTGGGGGCTAACTGGTCAGCAATTCCCTGGAGGGCATCTTTAGTGTAATTTACAAATCTCTGTTGGTTATAATATGTGTAGTGTCAGGTCACCTAGAGGCTGGGTGACAGATGCACACCGTTGGGATCAGGAGTGCACCGCAAGGTAGTGGACCCTACGGGTGACTGCTGCGGATTGAACCCTGGGAAGTTCGGGAAGCAGGTCTACTGGATCACTGACACAGATCCCACTGGGAGCTAGAGCATAGATTCCCAGGACGCGGAGTCTAAGAGCCAGCAGGTGTTCACCAGAGCCTTTAATGGTAAGGATGGACTGCGCTGCAGTCTGGCTCCAGGTCGCGGCCCCCAGGGTCTCACAGCTCACGCTCACGGTAGACTACAGGAGAAGAGGAAGGAGGCAGCAGGCTGGAACATCAGGGTCACAGGCAAACAGGGATGGTCGGGAACACGCCAAAGTCGGTAACAGGAATCAGATGTATGATACACAGCAAGTACACACAGAGGCTAACACACAATGGTTGATCAGCACTGCTGGCTTGCATTGCACAGGTTAATATAGGGTTCCCTGATAGGGCCTGGGGTGGGGCCATGCTTAGAGGAGAGGTTACAAAAGCAGTCAGGTGAGGGTCAGCTGGTCTCTAGGTATGAACACATGGAGACAGGTATGCTGATCGACAAACTCTATTGCATAACCATGACATGTAGTTAATCCAATCTACATTCTTGCTGACAGTTGTTATGGGGATCAAAGACTCAAAACCAGCTTTTACCTGATCCCTGGCTTTAAACTGATCAGGGACCCCCCTTGTAACCCTTATGACATGTATGTATACATGAGGGTCAAAGCTTCCGGAGAGAGCTGCTCGCTTCCTCCTCTGACTGTGTGCTGGGTCAGTGTATGTATCAGGGGTATCTTTGGTTAGGATATGGGGGCTTTCTATTTTCATCTTTTTTGTCTAATGCACTCTGTGGTCGCCCAGTCTGGCCCTGTGTTCCAACCCACTGGCCCCCACAGAAACCACAACTCTGTCCCCAGTAACTGTCTGTGTGGCATACATATATGTCCTTACCGTCAGGGATATCACTGTACCAATGGCATCACCATGAAGGGTCAAACGGACAAGGTACTATGTCACAGTAATCTAAGGTAAAGATGGTCACATGTGTACCTGAAGAGTTACACCAAAATGTAATTATGTTATCATTTTTGTGATGGCCACCCCCTGGCCCCCCCCCCCCCCCCCCCAGATCAAACAGAAAAAGGATATGCAGCACCCGAAAACACGCTCTCCTGCAGTGATAAGCGTGCATTCAGGTGTTCTTCCTGGCCAACTTGACTGAGGTGGCTGTGGTCACCAAAACTTGGAATGGACCATCATAACTTGGCTCAAGGATCTCCAGACAGTAGTTGGTGTGTTCCTGTATCTAATTCAGGATTTGGAATGGAAGAAAACACCTGGACATGCATTCAGGTTAATTCTCGTGATAAAGTGGTTACATAATTAGTCAACACATCAGACTGTAACTGTTGTGGAAAGTAACAACCAAGTCTGGGAGCTGAACCAAACAAAATTTCATAAGGGGATAGGGCATGTTTCCCCCGGGGGTGTGTCTGACACTGAACAGGGCAATGGGCCAACTCATGTTAGTCTATTGGGCCATCTTTAACATCCTGTTTTTAGTGTCCCATTCATCCTTTCTACCTTCCCGCTACTTTGAGGGTGGTATGGGATGTGTAGTGCCAACTGAACCCCCAGTGCTGCCCAAATCTCTTTTGTAAGGGTTGCTGTTAGGGCTGGTCCCTGATCTCTCAATATCACCTCTGGGACCCCAAATCTACATACTATCTCACTTAGTAGTTTCTTAGCTGTGGTCCTGGCAGTCGTGACCACTTCCACTAGGGCGTTTTCGAATCTGCCACTTCTTGGCACTTGAGAATGATCAATTTGCATCCTCTGGAATGGGGTATAGGGCTTTTGCCAGGTGCTTCTTCTGTGCTTCTTCTGTGCATCCTGGGTTGCATTTGGTGCAGATAATGCATGATCTGCAGAAGTTGTCGGTCAGTGGAGTAACTCTTGGTGCAACACTTGTTGATAAGAGAGTTCATAAAAGTCTTTGTCAAGTGGGCAGCTCCATGTGCCCATTGCACCACAGCTGGGTACATACTCCTGGGTAGACAAGGCTTCTTGTTGCACTCGAATAGTCCATTTCTGAGAGTTGCTCCTCTCCGTTTCCAGCTTTCCTTCTTATCCGGACTTGTTGTTTCCTGTAGTTCTTTTAGATAAACTCTGTCCACTGGGAAAGTCTGTAAGGTAAGCACGGGGTGGTCTTCTTCTACCACCCTGCTGTCCACTTCCCGTGGACCACCAGCTGTCTGTTTGGCAGCTGAATTGGCTAGATGATTGCCTTAAGCTTCCTTTGAGTTAATTTTGTCGTGTGCTTTACTCAGAATAGTCACTTGGGTTGGGAGAAGCAAGGCATCAATCAAGTTTTCACAGGTGTTCCTGCAGCCATCAGGAATCCTTATCATGGGCAATGCTGAAAGCATATCTTGAGTCCATATGAATGTTGGCTCTTTTTCCCTCTGCCCATTTACATGCTGTAGTAAGTGCTTACAGCTCTGCCTCTTGTGTAGACATCACCGGTGGTAAGGCTTCAGCTTGTAGAACGGTGTTTTCAGTGGTGACCGCGTGTCCTGTGTGGTCATGGGGTGACAAGTCAAGACTCTACTCCTCCTCCTCCTTTCCCCCCTCGAGAAGTGGAAGAAGGGTGGTAGGGTTCAGTGTTTGACAACTTAATAGAGTAATGCTGTCCAGTAGGAGGGAACACAGGAGTCTCAAGTGTCTGGTAGTGGACAAGTGTTTCGGCTGGACCTTGGTTGAATATGGCAACAACGTCATGGGGAGCAAGCAGAACGAGGCAGTGTCCGAGGACCAAGTTCAAAGTTTTGTCAAGCAAGGCTTGTGTAGCAAATCCAGCTCGCAGACACAATAGGCCTCCTCTTGCTACCGCATCCAGCCGACAGGAATAATATCCTATGGGGCGTAGGCTGATGCCGTGTGATTGGGTGAGTACACCTGCAGCATGTCCCAGACGTTCGGATACAAAGAACTTGAGCGTTTTGCCGTAGGCTGGGAGCCCTAGCGCCGGGGGTGGCGCACTTAAAGGCTTCGAACTTTAGATATTTCTTCAGGAGACATCTGGAAGGGTCTGATTGCAGAGCATCAGTAGGAAGGCTTCTGGAATCCATGCTCTGCAATAGGAAATTAGTCCAAGGAAAATGACAGGTGTTGAGCACCACTGCAATTTGGGCTTTGAGGCTCTGCAGCCCTGGTTGGCAAGATAGCACAACAGGCTTTCTGAGGTGACTTCAACAGGGGGTAAGTCAGCTGCACAAAGGAGAAGGTCATCAACATGTTGGAAGAGAATCACTTCCGGGTGTTCCTCTTGTCATGTGTCAAGGATGATAGCCATAGCTTTTGCAAACTGGCTTGGAAAGTTCTGTGCCCCTTGTGGCACAACTGTTTAGGTATGTTGCCGTTTCTTTCCGTGGATGAATGCAAAAAGGTACCAGCAGGAGGGGTGAGGGTGGACACTGAAGAAAATGTTTGTAAGGTCCACCTCTGTGAGGTATTTTGCAGTCAAAGGCATCCACAGTAGGTACCTGGTTCTCTTTTTAGGATTCTCTTCTTGGGGTTATTGTGGTTTCCGGGGCAATGAAGCGCCCTCTTTTAGCTTGACTGAAACTGGTGGCACCTTTAATTGACCGTTGTCTTCCGGTCCTATGGACCATAGGCACGCAGGGATTCTGTCAAGTACTTCCTGCAGTATTGAACTTGAAGTTTTTGCTTCATTAAGTGTCATCAGGAGAGGCAGAGAACACAAAGCAGATTAGTCTTCTAAAGATAGGGGAGTATGTAACTTCATCCCCCCTTCAGGCGTGTCCTGATTGAGGCCTGTAGTCTGGACAACACATCAGCTCCTAGTAGATTCAAGGGACATGTAGAGGACACCACAAATCTGGCAAGCAAATCAGGAAGTGGACTGGAGCGGGGCAGCCCATCCATTCTTACGCAGGAAACATCAATAGTGGAAAGGAAAGAATTATTAGGCAGGTTCACCGCCCTCAACACACTTTTGGCTGCACCCCTGTCAATGAGGAAAGTGGTAGGTTTTTTGTCTGGGACATCTTGGGGCTCTGCATTCTTTTCTGAAGTGACCCCGTTTCCCACAGTTGTAACAGGTGATCCTTTCCCTGGTATTGGGCAGTGGTGGTGGACTAGTGTAGGCGGGATCTTCGTCATGGGTTACCATGAGGGGCGTTGGTTTTTTACCTTTTTGATTTTCTATACCTCTGGTCACCAAATATAAATCGGGACGTACTAAACTGCATATTGGGATGATGGGATGATTGGATTATTGGCTGCAATACTGAGAACTCTCACTAGATGTCAGTGTACCATATACACATATATATGGTAATGACTCTGTTGTTTCTCAAAATATGTTATTCTTTACTGCAGTGCTTGATACAATGTTGCAAGAAGCAGTTGCTAATGTTTAACTCTTCACTTGCTGATATATATGCAGCTGTACAACAGTTGCTGATATATATGCAGCTGTAAAACAGGATACAGAAGTAATATAAAAATTACATTTGACCTGTTTTTGATAGGAATATGGGTAGAATTATTATTGCTCATGGGGATTATTGGAGGAATATCATGTTAACGCCCGACAATGAACATATTTAATTAACAATAATAATATGCATATACTTTTTCTACATTGGGATTATGGGTGGAATATTGTAGTTAGACATACAAAGGAATATATTAAACCTATTTCTGATATAAATATGTATAAGAATATATTTATATTCATGGGGATTATTGGTGGAATATTGTTTATAAATATACATAGCAGCATATTAAACCCATTTCTGATGAGAATATGCATATAATTATTTTTCTACATGGGGATTATTGGTGGAATATTGTTTATAAATATACATAGCAACATATTAAACCCATTTCTAAAGAGAATATGCATATAATGATTTTTCTACATGGGAATTATTGGTGGAATATTGTTTAACCACTTCAATACCAGGCACTTAGACACCTTCCCGCCCAGACCAATTTTCAGCTTTCAGCGCTGTTGCACTTTGAATGACAATTGCGCGGTCATGCTACACTGTACCCAAACAAATTTTTTATCATTTTGTTCCCACAAATAGAGCTTTCTTTTGGTGGTATTTGATCACCTCTGCGGTTTTTATTTTTTGCGCAACAAATAAAAAAAGACCGAAAATTTTGAAAAAAAACAAGTTTTTCTTTGTTTCTGTTAAAACTTTTTGTAAATAAGTACGTTTTCTTCTTCAATGACGGGCACTGATATGGCTGCACTGACGGGCACTGATACGGTGGCACTGATGGGCACCGATGAGGTGGCACAGGTGAGGTGGCACTGATGAGGTGGCACTGACAGGCACTGATGATGGGCACTGATAGGCGGCACTGATGGGCACTGATGGGCACTGATAGGTGGCACTGATGGGCACTGATAGGTGGCACTGGTATGCGGCACTGATGGGCACTCATAGGTGGCACGGATGGGCACTTATAGGCGGCACTGATGGGCACTCATAGGTGGCATTGATGGGCACTCGTAGGTGGCATTGATGGTTACTTATGGGTGGCACTCATAGTTGGCACGGATGGGCACGGATGGGCACTGATAGATGGGCACTGATGGGCACGGATGGGCACGGACAGGTGGCATGAATGGACACTGATGGGTGGCACTGATGGCATTGCTTGTTTGCAGTGATGCCCCTAAGGGTGGCATTGCTGGGCATCACTGCAACATAATTGTGCCAATCAGTGCCCATTTGTGGGCACTGATTGGCACAGATTTGGCACACTGGGCACATGTGGATGGCCATGGGGTACATACCTGGCCATCCACATGTTGCCCCTCTCCCTGGTGGTCCTAGTGGCGATCCCTGGTGGTCCAGTGTGATGATCTGCGGGGGGGCTGTGCTGATAAACAATCAGCGCAGACCCCCCCTGCCAGGAGAGCCACCGATTGGCTCTCCTCTACTCGCGTCTGTCAGACGCGAGTGAGGAAGAGCCGATCAACGGCTCTTCCTATTGACAGCGTGATCAGCCGTGATTGGACACGGCTGATCACGTGGTAAAGAGCCTCCGCCGGAGGCTTTTTACCAAGATCAGTGTAGCGGTGTGTAAGACTGACACACCGCTCCACCGATCGCCGCGATGCGCGCCCCCGGGGGCGCACTGTGGCATGTTATCCTGCTGGACGTCATATGACGTTCAGTCAGGATAACACAACCACTTCCCGGACGTCAATCCGCTATAGGGCGGGCGGGAAGTGGTTAAAAATATACATAGCAACATATTAAACCCATTTCTAATGAGAATATGCATATAATTATATTTCTACATGTGGATTATTTGTGGAATATTGTTTATAAATATACATAGCAACATATTAAACCCATTTCTGATGAGAAAATGCATATACTTATTTTTCTACATGGGGATTATTGGTGGAATATTGTTTAAAAATATACATAGCAACATATTAAACCCATTTCTAATGAGAATATGCATATAATTATATTTCTACATATGGATTATTGGTGGAATATTGTTTATAAATATACATAGCAACATATTAAACCCATTTCTAAAGAGAATATGCATAGAATGTTTTTTCTACATGGGGATTATTGGTGGAATATTGTTTATAAATATACATAGCAACATATTAAACCCATTTCTAATGAGAATATGCATATAATTATATTTCTACATGTGGATTATTGGTGGAATATTGTTTATAAATATAGATAGCAACATATTAAACCCATTTCTGATGAGAAAATGCATGTAATTATTTTTCTACATGGGGATTATTGGTGGAATATTGTTGAAATATAATTATATGCATATTCTCATTAGAAATGGGTTTAATATGTTGCTATGTATATTCATAAACAATATTCCACCAATAATCCACATGTAGAAATATAATTATATGCATTTTCTCATCAGAAATGGGTTTAATATGTTGCTATGTATATTTATAAACAATATTCCACCAATAATCCCCATGTAGAAAAATAATTATATGCATATTCTCTTTAGAAATGGGTTTAATATGTTGCTATGTATATTCATAAACAATATTCCACCAATAATCCACATGTAGAAATATAATTATATGCATTTTCTCATCAGAAATGGGTTTAATATGTTGCTATGTATATTTATAAACAATATTCCACCAATAATCCCCATGTAGAAAAATAATTATATGCATATTCTGATCAGAAATGGGTTTAATATGTTGCTATGTATATTTATAAGCAATATTCCACCAATAATCCCCATGTAGAAATATAATTATATGCATATTCTCATTAGAAATGGGTTTAATATGTTGCTATGTGTATTTTTAAACAATATTCCACCAATAATCCCCATGTAGAAAAATAATTATATGCATATTCTCATCAGAAATGGGTTTAATATGTTGCTATGTATATTTATAAACAATATTCCACCAATAATCCCCATGTAGAAAAATAATTACATGCATATTCATATCATAAATGGGTTTAATATGTTGCTATGTATATTTATAAACAATATTCCACCAATAATCCCCATGTAGAAAAATAATTACATGCATATTCATATCATAAATGGGTTTAATATGTTGCTATGTATATTTATAAACAATATTCCACCAATAATCCCCATGTAGAAAAATAATTATATGCATATTCTCTTTAGAAATGGGTTTAATATGTTGCTATGTATATTTATAAACAATATTCCACCAATAATCCCCATGTAGAAAAATAATTATATGCATATTCTCTTTAGAAATGGGTTTAATATGTTGCTATGTATATTTATAAACAATATTCCACCAATAATCCACATGTAAAAAAATAATTATATGCATTTTCTCATCAGAAATGGGTTTAATATGTTGCTATGTATATTTATAAACAATATTCCACCAATAATCCCCATGTAGAAAAATAATTATATGCATATTCTCATCAGAAATGGGTTTAATATGTTGCTATGTATATTTATAAACAATATTCCACCAATAATCCACATGTAGAAATATAATTATATGCATATTCTCATTAGAAATGGGTTTAATATGTTGCTATGTATATTTTTAAACAATATTCCACCAAT
The DNA here is from genome assembly GCF_042186555.1 of Aquarana catesbeiana. NCBI lineage: Eukaryota > Metazoa > Chordata > Amphibia > Anura > Ranidae > Aquarana > Aquarana catesbeiana. The sequence goes on from NC_133326.1 coordinate 534,757,224, forward strand.
AATCCCCATGTAGAAAAATAATTATATGCATTTTCTCATCAGAAATGGGTTTAATATGTTGCTATGTATATTTATAAACAATATTCCACCAATAATCCCCATGTAGAAAAATAATTATATGCATATTCTCTTTAGAAATGGGTTTAATATGTTGCAATGTATATTTTTAAACAATATTCCACCAATAATCCCCATGTAGAAAAATAATTATATGCATATTCTCTTTAGAAATGGGTTTAATATGTTGCTATGTATATTTATAAACAATATTCCACCAATAATCCACATGTAGAAATATAATTATATGCATATTCTCATTGGAAATGGGTTTAATATGTTGCTATGTATATTTTTAAACAATATTCCACCAATAATCCCCATGTAGAAAAATAATTATATGCATATTCTCATCAGAAATGGGTTTAATATGCTGCTATGTATATTTATAAACAATATTCCACCAATAATCCCCATGTAGAAAAATAATTATATGCATATTCTCATCAGAAATGGGTTTAATATGTTGCTATGTATATTTATAAACAATATTCCACCAATAATCCACATGTAGAAATATAATTATATGCATATTCTCATTAGAAATGGGTTTAATATGTTGCTATGTGTATTTTTAAACAATATTCCACCAATAATCCCCATGTAGAAAAATAATTATATGCATATTCTCATCAGAAATGGGTTTAATATGTTGCTATGTATATTTATAAACAATATTCCACCAATAATCCCCATGTAGAAAAATAATTACATGCATATTCATATCATAAATGGGTTTAATGTGTTGCTATGTATATTTATAAACAATATTCCACCAATAATCCCCATGTAGAAAAATAATTACATGCATATTCATATCATAAATGGGTTTAATATGTTGCTATGTATATTTATAAACGATATTCCACCAATAATCCCCATGTAGAAAAATAATTATATTCATATTCTCTTTAGAAATGGGTTTAATATGTTGCTATGTATATTTATAAACAATATTCCACCAATAATCCACATGTAGAAATATAATTATATGCATTTTCTCATCAGAAATGGGTTTAATATGTAGCTATGTATATTTATAAACAATATTCCACCAATAATCCACATGTAGAAATATAATTATATGCATATTCTCATTAGAAATGGGTTTAATATGTTGCTATGTGTATTTTTTAACAATATTCCACCAATAATCCCCATGTAGAAAAATAATTATATGCATGTTCTCATCAGAAATGGGTTTAATATGTTGCTATGTATATTTATAAACAATATTCCACCAATAATCCCCATGTAGAAAAATAATTACATGCATATTCATATCATAAATGGGTTTAATATGTTTCTATGTATATTTATAAACAATATTCCACCAATAATCCCCATGTAGAAATATAATTATATGCATATTCTCATTAGAAATGGGTTTAATATGTTGCTATGTATATTTATAAACAATATTCCACCAATAATCCCCATGTAGAAAAATAATTGCATGCATCTTCATATCATAAATGGGTTAAATATGTTGCTATGTATATTTATAAGCAATATTCCACCAATAATCCACATGTAGAATTATAATTATATGCATATTCTCATTAGAAATGGGTTTAATATGTTGCTATGTATATTTTTAAACAATATTCCACCAATAATCCCCATGTAGAATTATAATTATATGCATATTATCATCAGAAATGGGTTTAATATGTTGCTATGTATATTTATAAACAATATTCCACCAATAATCCCCATGTAGAAAAATCATTATATGCATATTCTCTTTAGAAATGGGTTTAATATGTTGCTATGTATATTTATAAACAATATTCCACCAATAATCCACATGTAGAAATATAATTATATGCATATTCTCATTGGAAATGGGTTTAATATGTTGCTATGTATATTTTTAAACAATATTCCACCAATAATCCCCATGTAGAAAAATAATTTTATGCATTTTCTCATCAGAAATGGGTTTAATATGTTGCTATGTATATTTATAAACAATATTCCACCAATAATCGCCATGTAGAAAAATAATTATATGCATATTCTCATCAGAAATGGGTTTAATATGCTGCTATGTATATTTATAAACAATATTCCACCAATAATCCCCATGTAGAAAAATAATTATATACATATTTATATCAGAAATAGGTTTAATATATTCCTTTGTATGTCTAACTACAATATTCCACCCATAATCCCTATGTAGAAAAAGTGTATGCATATTATTGTTAATTAAATATGTTCATTGTCGGGTGTTAACATGATATTCCTCCAATAATCCCCATGAGCAATAATAATTCTACCCATATTCCCATCAAAAACAGGTCAAATGTAATTTTTATATTACTTCTGTATCCTGTTGTACAGCTGCATAAATATCAGCAACTGTTGTACAGCTGCATATATATCAACAAGTGAAGAGTTAAACATTAGCAACTGCTTCTTGCAACATTGTATCAAGCACCACAGTAAAGAATAACATATTTTGAGAAACAACAGAGTCATTACCATATATATGTGTATATGGTACACTGACATCTAGTGAGAGTTCTCAGTATTGCAGCCAATAATCCAATCATCCCATCATCCCAATATGCAGTTTAGTACGTCCCAATAAATCAGACATTTTCATTGAATGGTATTCAGGGCGGGCCACCATCAGGCCTTTTCTGATATCCTCTCTGAGCCCTGAAACAAAAGCAGTTGATAACATGTGTGTGTGTGCCTTTATGAGTCTAGCATGATACTTCTTCACAGACTCCCCTTTATCTTGGGTAATATCTTGGATTGTGGTGGTCTGATCCGTCAACTTCTCCTTTGCCCAGTCGTGGAGTTGTGCACAGAACTCCACTCCTGAGGTGTAGGAAGTGGCACTTGTCAGGCTGGCATCATTGAAGGCCGTCTGCATGACTGGCCAAAAGACATATCCTGCTTTGATTTGGCATAGGCTGATCAAGTCTCTTCAGGCAGCTGAGTAAGTTTCTTGTATCTGCACTATCCTGTGGTAGAAGGGAATTGGCTGCTTCTCTGGGTCAGGCAGACTTGTCACTAAGGCCGCTGCTTGTGATAGAGTAAAAGCGACATACATCACTGGTGCCCCTTCTGGTAACCGAGACTGTTGTTGGGGCGGGGGCTGGCAAGAGGCACTGTTCCTTACGGTTGCCAGCATGTGTTTGAGATCCTCTCGAAACTGAGAGTCTGGAGCCGGATTGGGGGTTAAATCAGTGGGTGGCTTTGCTGCCTGCTGTTGGGCTTCCCACTCAGATGCTTCTTCATCATTAACATATCCGGCCTGGGAATGTGATGCTCCCGTATTGAGGAAGACAGGTGTGTGGTATGAACCATCTTGGTTTAAAACAGGGAGGGATGGGTACAGGCTGTTTAAGCTTACTGGGTGTACCAAGATGGCCGCCGGCAGGAAGTGCACTGGGCAGGGTAGAAAGTGAAGGCATGGGTGCACTAAGATGGCCGCCGGGCTGAGTTGTCACAGTGGGTTGTGCTTGGGTGGTGAGAAAGGAGTGGTTGTTAGACGGAGGGCAGTGCTGTCCCTCCCCTCCTTTGTTTCAAGTTCCAACATATCATCAGCTCTGTGATACACATACATAATACAATCGCCATCTTTCTTAACTTCCTTTATCCAATTTTCTTTATCACACAGGATTTTTCTCCCTGTTTCTTCAGCAACATAACTTTCGCCACTTCTTTCAACTTTGTTAACTATTTCAACATCTTCTTCTCTCCTTCTTTGCAATATCACTTTCTTTACAATATCACTTTCTTTTCTCTCTCTGTTTCTCGGCTAACGGCTTGAGAGGAGAATACGTACAACCAAGGGGTAATATTTTTTCTCAGTGTTCTTATCAACAAATTCCTTCGGTGGGAGCACATAAAACTGCGCTCCTAGGTTAATCTCAGAACAAGAACAAACACATCAGGGGTAGTGAGGAGCAACGGCCCACGACCCAACAGATCCCCCGGGCAGCCCCCCCTCCGACCTTAACCAGTCCCCACCCCAACCCCTCTCGTGTATAGCAAACAGTAAACCACAAATACACTCACGACAGGACATTACACCTGCCACTCTTCGAACTGCAAAATTTCAGCAGGCTAAGATAACCACAAGGGCAGACCACCCTGCAAAAATAAACCCGTTTATAGACGTTTTTTTTTTTCCAGCTCTACACCAAGAGGCCGACAACTCGTCTTGGGGTGAGACTTCTGTAACACTTTTAGACTGCAAAGCCAGCAGCTGAGATAACCCTCAAAGGTTCGTCGAACCCAGAGTGACCCATCTATAAACGTTTGCTACAAGGGAAACAATCTCATGTTTCCTCCAGAGGCCGAAAGCTCATCTGGAGATGAGACTACCCATTCACACATGTAGCACTTTTAGACTGCTGAGTTTCGCAGTCCAAAGAATGGCAGACAGTGAACAAAAAATACAGTCAGCAGAAACCCATTGGCAGGTTCGTTAAAACAACCTCAGGCGAGGAAATACCTGCCTCTAAGACAGTCTCAGCATACCGACAGAATCCAGCCGTCAACCGAAAGATAAGAAAGTCGTACAGTGGTGAGAATATAAATCAAACTTACCGGTACTGTTAGGGCTGCGCAAACCCCACTCTCATCAATCAGTTAACGCCCAAATGCTTATCGCGGTACGGCTTCGACTGTAGCCTGAGGTCCCGGGTTTCGGCACCATCTGTTATGGAAATGATTAAGAGCTCCAATCGAGCCCAAGGTTATCTGCTGCTGTCTCTAATTTGAAAGTGTTGATATGCATGCATATAAAAGTAAACACTCTGAGACACGCTCAGCTCCGTTACTTCTTACACTTCTAATTTATTCAAGGCGGTGCTAATGTTTTATACACACAAATACGTCATTGCTATGTTAGTCTAATAGGTACATCTCATTGGTTAGGATAGAAAAAGAAAATGGAGAATCTTCATAACGAGGTCTGGCTATCCTTGGTTTTATCTTCAGTTCCGCGTTCTTCTGATGTGTGGGATGCAGGGGGTACCCGCCATCTTGAGAAAATATAGGAACAGTGCAAACCTGTATACTTATATATAATGAGTAAGGAGAAAAATATGTATACACATAAGAAAATAGACATTTTCAGATTATTATTATTATTATTTACATCACATTCCTTCACATTGTGGTAACTAGAAAATCATGAAAAAATCAATAAAAAAAAATGTTGGTATAATTTAGCACACTTTGTAAAATAGATAAGTGTTGAAATCAATAAAAAAAATAAAGATGAGTCCAAAATCTAATTTAAAACTTTATTTATGGAGATCTGGCTTTTTAAAAATATCATATTAGTCATGGCATGAGGATAAATCATGAATAAAGTAGTTTCTGAGAACTCTGTGTGAATATAAAACAGAAAAACAACTTCATTCCTCTCGCATTATAAATTAAAAAAAAAGCGCTGTATTACATGATCACAGAAGAGGAATGTGTTAGCTTCAATACGAAGGCTAGTTTTACCAGACCGAGCGCTTCCGTCTTGTTATTGCTTCAGAGCATGCGTCAGTTTGAGTTCGTCGGACTAGCACATAGACGACCGGTTTGTCCGCTAGAAAGAAGAGTCCGTCGGATAGATTTAAAACATGTTTCAAATCTAAGTCCGTCCAACTTTGGAGCAAACAAAGTCCACCCAAGTCCACACACAATTGAATTGTCCGACGAAATCCAGTACGCCGGACCAAGTCTGCCGTAAAGTCCACTCGTGTGTACGCGGCATTAGACTGCAAAGGACAGTAGTGTCCTCAGTGGAGTCACAACGTCAAGTAATCATCTTCAGATTGCGACTCGGGGGCTGTAGGTGGACTGGGGTCAACAGGATCCTCCTTACTACCTTCATCTGGACCCCAGACTGACTCCTTGGACAGTCTGTGGGACTCGCAGGAGTGGCTGGACTGTTCTTAGTCGCTATACTGAGGCTTCCTGCTTCAAAATCAGGGGAGGCTTGGAGCTCAAGCAAGATAGGAGGCAGGTACTATTTAATGGGGACTTCATGCACAAGTGAGACATCCACAGGATCAAACATTTCACTATCTCCTGCTGGTTTGGTGGAACAGTCGCCACCTAGCACACATGGTCTTGGCAGATTGCTGTGGAGACATTTCTTGATGGGATTGGGTTCCTCTGAGATTACCTCATATACTGCATTTGGAGAAAAGGGTTGCTATTCAACCCGATAGAGAGTACGCTCCCACAGGGGCTCCAGTTTACTGTCTCGCTTATTCTTGGTATTTTTCACCCACACCCGGTTGCAACAGTTGTCCCTCTAAGGCAGAGTTCTCGGCCAAGTCCTTGTGCCTGTCCAACACCACCTGCTTGACTTTCTACAAACGATCATAATGTTTTTGTACTCAGGTGCTAGGATTTCGGGGTGTTGAATTCTCTGGAGAGCCCAGCAGGAGAACCTCGGCAACTGGCCATAGCACCCAAACATCAGGAGGAAGCGCATGTGGCCAATAGCCCAATGGACTGTGTTATTATGGGCCCATACCACAGCCCCATGTGTTGATGCCAAGAAGTACCCCCTGACCAAGGACTAAGCAGATTTGGAGGATATGCCACTGGGGGGACCACAATCTATAGAATGTCTCAGTGGGAATGAGCGTCTCGCTATAAAGTACTGTACGTTGTCCTGTATCTCGAGTCGATCCCACTGTCTCAGGATCGATCTGGCTGTAATGACAACAGATAAATGTGAGAATACGCTTGTGTAGCATAAGTAGTAAAATGTTTATAAGGAGTTCATAAAAATCCCAAAGGGAGGATGTTGTCCTGAGACAGGAACAAATCTCTGAAATTACAAAAAAGGAATACAACGGGGTGCCAGCTAAGTGCGGCATCAATGGGATTATTACAATTAAAAAGCCAAATGCAAACTCACAGAAAAATAAAATTAAAGAGCTACAATGCCTTGAAAAAGTTTTCATACACCTTGACATTTTCCACATTTTGTCATGTTACAACCAAAAACGTAAATGTATTTTACGTTGTAAATGTTTTTTTTCAATTTTTTTTTTTTTACAAATAAATATGTAAAAAGTGTGGCGTGCATTTGTATTCAGCGAGTGACATTTTTGCCCATTCTTCTTTGGAAAAATAGGATTTTTAAATACAGCTTACCTGTAAAATCCTTTTCTTGAGAGTACATCACGGGACAAAGAGTATTCATTACATAGTGGGTTAGATAGGCACCATCGGTGATTGGACACTGGTTAACCCCAATTAAGGAGAATTCCTCCCCTATATAACCCCTCCCATACGGGGAGGACCTCAGTTTTGTAGCAAAGCAATAGGTAACCACGTAAAACCCATAGAAGTGCGGGAGCTCTGTGTCTCGTGATGTACTCTCAAGAAAAGGATTTTACAGGTAAGCTGTATTTAAAAATCCTATATTCTTGATCATACATCACGGGACACAGAGTATTCATTGCATAGTGGGATATCCCAAAGCAATGCTCATTTGAGGGGAGGGAGACACAGATCAGAAAATAGACCGCAAATGGACCAGAGGAACTAAACTGCAGCCTGCAGTACACTGCGCCTGAAGGCGGTATCCTCTTGCCCTCTTACATCCACCTGAAAGAATCTGGTGAATGTACGGACTGAAGACCAAGTCGCAGCCTTACAGATCTGAGCTATGGAGGCCTGGTGATGCACTGCCCAAGAAGCACTAACAGCCCTAGTTGAGTGCGCTTTCACATGAAAAGGAGGAGTCTTCCTCTTTATATCATAAGCCTGAAAAATAACCTGTCTAATCCATCTAGAAAGAGTGGATTTCAACGCTGCTTGGCCTTTCTTATGGCCATCCGGCAGAATAAACAAACAATCAGTTTTCCGTATCTGAGCGGTTGCCTGCAGATAGACACTGACTGCTCTAACCACATCAAGAGTGTGCAAAGATTCTTCCTCCGCGGACTGCGGATCTGGAAAAAAGGATGGTAGGATTACATTTTTATTCTAATGGAATCCTGAAACCACCTTAGGTAAGATGGAACTATTAGGACGCATAACAATCCTGTCCTTGTGAATAATTAAACATGACTCTTTACAAGAAAAAGCTGCCAATTCTGATACTCTCCTAGCAGAGGATATGGCTATCAAGAAGACTAATTTTTTAGTCAAAAGCGCTAAAGGAGCCAGGTGCAGTGGCTCAAAGGGTTGTCCCTGTAAAGCCGACAACACCAAATTCAAATCCCATGGGCATACTGGAGGTTTGACTGGCGGATTTAACCGCAGTGCCCCCTGAATAAAGGCCCGGACAAGGGAATGTGAAGCAATTGGCTTCTGAAAAAAATACAGACAAAGCCGAAATTTGGACTTTGATAGTGCTCAAAGCCAATCTCATTTCTAGGCCTGACTGAAGAAAGGTCAAGATTCTGCTAATCATATACCTTCTAGGATGCCATCCCCTGGGTTCACACCAGGAAACATATGCCTTCCAGATTTGTAGTAAATAAGCCTGGAGGCCGGCTTTCTGGCATTGACCAGAGTGGAAAGGACTGACTCCGAGAGCCCACGGTCTTTTAAAATGTGGGTCTCAGCAGGTAAGCCATCAAATTTAGACTTCGTAAAGCAGGGTGGCAAATCGGCAAATCGGACCCTGTGTGAGCAGATCTGGCCGGAATGGGAGGACCCAAGGCCTGCCCACTGCCATCTTTACAATCTCTGCATACCAAGGTTGTCTGGGCCAAGCCGGGGCTACTAAAAGGACCGACTTTGCTTCCCTTTTGACCCTTACCAGGAACCGCGGAAGAAGTGGGTTTGGAGGGAAAGCATACACTAGATTGTACTGATCCCATGGGATTGTCAGAGCATCTGACCCCTGAGTAAGTACATCCTTGTTCTGGACACAAATTTGTCCAGCTTCCTGTTGAATCTGGACACGAATAGATCCACACCTGGTGTTCCCCACCTTTGACATATGGTCTGGAATATGTCGGGGTGTAGGGACCATTCTCCTGGGCATAATTGCCAGTGGCTTAAGAAATCCGCTTGCCAATTTTCCACTCCTGGGATGAATACCGCAGACAGGCAGGGAACATGGCTTTCTACCCATGCAGGAATGCGATTCCCCTCCCTTTGGGCATCCAGACGTCTGGTGCCTCCTTGGTGATTGATGTAAGCCACAGCCGTGGCATTGTCGGATTGTATCCGAATAGGATGACCCTGTAGCCTGTAAGACCAGTCCATGAGGGCCAAGTAAATTACCCGAATTTCTAGAATATTGATGGGCAAGCGTTTCTCGGTTGCAGACCATCTTCCCTGCGTGCATGTTTCTTCCAGAACTGCTCCCCAGCCTGTCAGGCTGGCATCTGTGGTTACAATCTTCCATTGTAGTGGAAGAAAGGCTTTGCCTTTCAAAAGATTTTTGGTTTGTAACCACCAATTGAAGCTTTTGCGTATCCTTGGGGATAGGCACATCGGAAGATCCAAGGCATGAGTCTTTTTGTTCCAAGCTGCGAGAATGCTTCTCTGCAGGGGCCTTGAGTGAAACTGGGCAAATGGAGTGGCAACCATCTTTCCTAACAGTCTCATACATAGCCGAATGGATGGACTCTTTTTGCTTAATACTAAGCGGACTAGAGCTCTTATGGCCTTGACCTTTGGCTCTGGTAGAAACACCCTGCCTTGAGGGGTGTCTATGATCATGCCTAGATACTCCAACCTTGTTGAAGGCTGCAAAGAAGACTTTTCTAGGTTGATTATCCAGCCTAGTCTTTCCAAATGTCTTACTGTCTTGAAGACAGTGCGGTTCAGGTGTGCCACCAATTGCTCTATGGGTAGCAAATCGTCTAGATAAGCTACCACAGTTATGCCCTGAGCTCTTAGATTTGCTAAGAGAGGGTCTAGAATTTTTGTAAAAATCCGAGGAGCTGTAGCGAGACCGAAAGGAAGGGCCCCAAACTGGAAATGGCGCTGGTCTACCGCAAACCTTATCTTTGGTGAGCGGGAAAAATCGGCACATGAAGATATGCATCCTTGATATCTATTGATGCCATAAATTCTCCCCCCTGCAAGGTGGAGACCACCGAACTAATTGACTGCAGTCAGAAGGATCGAATGTGTAGAAACTGATTCAGATCCTTTAGATCTAGGATGGGTCTGACATCTCCATTTGGCTTTGGAACGGTGAAGAGATTCGAGCAGAATCCTGAACCCTAATCTTTTGGGTTCATTTCTACTATCACTCTAGCCTACGGCACCTGGTATTTCCATGCGGTCTCCCATCCAGGTACTAACCAGGCCCGACCCTGCTTAGCCTCTGAGATCAGACGAGATCGGGCGCTTTCAGGGTGATGTGGCCGTAGGCCCTGGGATAGTAAGCGATCTAAGGCCAGTAGTAGCGGTTCTCGCTTTACTGGATCCTTGGGAATTCTTGACCTTTAGGAAACAAGCTGGTGGAAGCTCTAGGAACTCTATTTTGTAACCTAGAGATACTGAAGAGACCACTCACTTGTCTTGAACCTCTTCCCGCCAGGCTCCTGAAAACTGTAGGAGCCCCCCCCCACTCGGCCGAGTGGGGGCGCCCCTTCACAGGGATGTTTTGGGGCTCTGCTTGGCAGGCTTTCGTCCCCCAAGCTTTTTTCTGCCCTTGGGTGTGACCCTGGGCCTTTCCTCTGAAAGTAAATTGGGAAGGCCGACGCCACTACTTAGAGCCTGATGTTCCAGGGGAAGGGGAAAGAGACCATTTGAATGGTGGACGTTTACTCCTCTTAACTGGTAGGAGTGTAGATTTACCACCTGTAATTTTTTGGATAAAATTGTCTAGGTCATCCCCAAATAGGTGTTCCCCTTTGAATGGGAAGCCAGCTAAATATCTTTTGCATGAAAGCTCTGCTGCCCAACTTTTAAGCCAAAGGGACCTGCGCATGTGTACCAACAGGAGAGACAAATGAGATGCTTGCTGGGCAGTATCCAGAATGGAATTAATCATAAAACACAGCACCTGTGGAAGGTCTGCATAGTTCTCTACTTCCTCACTGGGAAGGAGGCCAAGCATCTGCTTATCCTGTTCCTTGAGGAATTGACACAAACCCACAGTTGCGACTGTAGGTTGGACTACAGCGCCAGCCATGGAGAGGAGGCTTTTAATAAAGTTTACAGCTTTTTATCAGTTGGATCTTTAAACACCTGAGCATTGTCCAAGGGCTTTCCTCCAGAGGATAAAGCATAGAAAACCTTTTAGGAGGAGTAAACAGTTTTATCGGGATGTCCCCAGTCCTCATACAACAATTTATCCATTAAAGGATAAATTGGAAAGGAAAACGCAGTCTGTGAGATTCTTCTGACCCCCAGGGAAGAAACAGAGGATGTAGCGGCCTCAGCAGAGGGCATTTTAAATGTGGAATGCACTAGTTCAGTATAATACTGGACCTGCTTCTTGAGTGCCTGAGAGGAAGAAGCTCTCTCCTCTTCCTCTGAATCCTCAGACTGCTCTTGATCCCTATCTCTGGATAGGGATCTCTCCTCATTGTCAGAGGAATCATCTGAAAGATAAAGTGCAGCAGAGGGAGGGGATCTACCCCTTTTTCTGCTATCTTTTAAGGAAGCTGAAATAAAATTCATAATTCTTCCCTCAAAACCCTCCAATGTAGCCCTAAGGGAATGTGACATACGCTGGGGCTGCAACATTTAGGAGAGGCTGCAAAACCTGACAGGGGCACTGACTCATCCTGTGAGGCTGGCTCCAGTCTTGCAGGGGGGGATGGTAATCTGAAGGCATCTTTAGGACCCCTAGACACAGGCCGTGACTTTCTTGTGCCTTTGTTACCTCCCCCGAGACCCTCTTACGAGGAGATATAGTCCCAAGCTACAAAGCAGAGGTACTAGTACATATGCAATCACTGTTGTGCTAAAAGTCTCACAATATACATATATGCTTAATACTGCACAAACCTGATGCCGAGTAGGTGTCTTAGTTTACCCCTATGGTTCTGACCACTTTAACCACTAGGCGCCCGCGCTATAGCCGAAAGACGGCTACAGCGCGGACTCCAATTGCCGGGAGGGCGTCCCTGGACGTCCTCCTGTTTACTTCCGCATTGCGCGCTCCCGCGGGCGCGCATCGCGGAAGTTTTGTGCTGGCCGTGTCCCTCGGACATGGCCAGTCACAGATCGCCGTAAACGGCCAATGACAGCGGCCGTTTACAGTGCGATCGCTCTACCAATGAGAGAGGATCTCATATATAAACATATGAGATCCTCTCTCATCGCCGGCTCTCCATCCTCACACAGAGACAGCGTGTGAGGAGGGAGAGCGAACCGCTGCTGCGGTAAGTGTAAAAAAAAAAAAAAAAAAAAAAAAGAAAAATAAAAGTGTCCCCACGGTTATCTGTCCTGCCATCTGCCCCTGCCAACTGTCCTGCCATCTGTCCTGCCATCTGCCCCTGCCATCTGTCCTGCCATCTGCCCCTGCCATCTGTCCTGCCATCTGCCCCTGCCATCTGCCCCTGCCATCTGTCCCTGCCATCTGTCCCTGCCATCTGTCCCTGCCATCTGTCCCTGCCATCTGACCCTGCCATCTGTCCCCAGTGCCATCTGTCCCCAGTGCCATGTATAAATGCCATCTGTCATCAGTGCCACATAGTGCCATTTGTCATCAGTGCCACCTGTCAGTGTCACGTGCCATCTGTCATCAGTGTCACGTGTCATCAGTGCCACGTATCAGTGCCATCTGTCATCAGTGTCATCAGTGCCACGTATCAGTGCCATCTGTCATCAGTGTCATCAGTGCCACGTATTAGTGCCATCTGTCATCAGTGCCACGTATTAGTGCCATCTGTCATCAGTGCCATGTATTAGTGCCATCTTTCATTAGTGCCACGTGTCATCAGTGCCACATATTAGTGCCATCTGTCATCAGTGCCATTTGTCATCAGCGCCACATGTCATCAGTGCCACATATTAGTGCCATCTGTCATCAGTGTCACGTGTCATCAGTGCCACGTATTAGTGCCATCTGTCAGTGCCACGTATTAGTGCCATCTGTCATCAGTGTCACGTATTAGTGCCATCTGTCATCAGTGCCATGTATTAGTGTCAGTGTCACGTATCAGTGCCATCTGTCATCAGTGCCACGTCAGTGTCACGTATCAGTGCCATTTGTCATCAGTGCCACGTCAGTGTCACATGTCATTGTCCTGGTTCTCCAGGGCCTTCAAAAGTGTAATAGGTAGTCAACAAGTCAGATGTGTAATTTATGCTCCTAGAACACGTGATGGCGCTCCCTGCATGTTGGGCCTCTCTATGTGGCCAGGCTGTGAAAAAGTCCCACACATGTGGTATCGTAATACTCAGGAGGAGTAGCAGAATGTATTTTGGGGTGTCATTTGTGGTATACACATGCCATGTGAGAGAAATAACCTATTACAATGACAATTTTGTGGGGAAAAAAAATAAATCTTCATTTTGCAAAGAATTGTGGGAAAAAATGACAACATCAAAAACCTCACCATGCATCTTACTAAATACCTTAGAATGTCTACTTTCAAAAAAGGGGTCATTTGGGGGGTATTTGTACTTTCCTGACTTGTTCGGGTGGCAAGAAATGAGATAGGCCACCAGTACTTCAGATGTGATCAATTTTTTATGATTTGCACCATAACTTGTAGACTCTCTAACTTTCACAAAGACCAAATAATATCCACTAATTTGGGTTATTTTTACCAAAGATATGTAGCAGTATAAATTGTGGCCAAAAATTTATGAAGAAAAATTACTAATTTGCAAAATTTTATCACAGAAACAAAGAAAAATGCGTTTTTTTTCAAAATTTTCGGTCTTTTTTCATTTATAGCGCAAAAAATAAAAAACCCAGAGGTGATCAAATACCACCAAAAGAAAGCTCTATTTGTATGAAAAAAGGACAAAAAATTCATTTGGGTACAGTATTACATGACTGAGTAATTGTCATTCAAAGTGTGAGAGCGCTGAAAGCTGAAAATTGGTCTGGTCACGTGGGGGGTTTAAGTGCCCAGTTGTCAAGTGGTTAAGATGCTCACTGCCCAGACTCTGTGTTCATCTGTTTACAGAGCTCTGAACGCTCTGGGCTTTTAAATTAGCCACCTGGCGTCTGCACACCTGCAGTGGGGGAAGTGAGCGGATTGGACACCAGCTTCACTGAGTGTGTATCTGAAAGGCACGTAAGTTTGCTCTTTACTCCCTCTAGTGGTGGAAATCAGGTAAGACATAACTCATTTAAGAAAATCCACTTGTAATATATATATATACATAGGATTAACTTCTCTTTCCTGTCCCCGCCGCAGGAACTGCTGAGAACAGACAGTTTCCAGCCTTCACCCATCACGGCGGGTAGCGTTGTGCCAACCTTCTGGGTTTTTTGGGTTCCTACTCAGAGAAACCTCTTTACCTGGACCTGTAAAAGACTCTGCCAGAAACTTTCGTGCCACTGTTTTAATAGTACACCAAGCCTGTTTTTCTCAGAGCCCAGTCCTCCAAAGAGAGACTTACAGGCAAAACCTCGCTTCTTCGGATGACGAGGCCCAGGTACCATACCATCTTGGGAGTCAAAATATCGGCCCGAGATATGGATCCGGTCAGCATAGCCCTTTAAGCCCCCGCAGGGACCAAACTGGAGCTTCCTTCACAGCACATGTTTTACGTGACCAACCACCTTAGACACTGGTGAAAAAACTGAGGTCCTCCCCATATGGGAGGGTTTATATAGGGGAGGAATTCTCCTTAATTGGGGTTAACCAGTGTCCAATCACCGATGGTGCCTAGCTAACCCACTATGTAATGAATACTCTGTGTCCCGTGATATATGATCAAGAAATAGCTCAAGCTCTGTCAGATTAGATGAAAAGTCTTGCCACAGATTCTCTATTGGATTCAGGTCTGGACTTTGACTTGGCCATTCTAACACATGAATATGCTTTGATCTAAACCATTCCATTGTAGCTCTGGCTGTATGTTTAGGACCGTTGTCCTGCTGGAAGATGACCCTCCACCCCAGTCTCAAGTCTTTTGCAGACTAAAAGGTTTTCTTCTAAGATTGCCCTGTATTTGACTTCAACCATCTTCCTATCAACTCGGACCAGCTTCTCTGTCCCCGCTGAAGAAAAGCATCCCCACAATATGATGCTGCCACCACCATGTTTCACGGTGGGGATGGTGTGTTCAGGGTGATGTGCAGGGTTAGTTTCCCACCACATATAGCATTTTGCTTTTAGGCCAAAAAGTACAATTTTGATCTCATCTGACCAGAGCACCTTCTTCCACATGTTTGCTGTGTCTCCCACATGGCTTTCTCACAAACTGCAAACGGGACTTCGTATGGCTTTCTTTTAACAATGGATTTCTTCTTGCCACTCTTCCACAAAGGCCAGATTTGTGGAGTGCATGACTAATAGTTGTCCTGTGGACAGATTTTCCCACCTGAGCTGTGGATCTTTGCAGCTCCACCAGAGTATCCATGGGCCTCTTGGCTGCTTCTCTGATTAATGCTCTCTTTGCCCGGCCTGTCAGTTTAGGTGGACGGCCATGTTTTGGTAGGTTTGCAGTTGTGCCATGCTCTTTCCATTTTCGGATGATGGATTGAACAGTGCTCCGTGAGATGTTCAAAGCTTGGGATATTTTTTTATAACCTAACCCTGCTTTAAAGTTCTCCATAACTTTATCAATTACCTGTCTGGTGTGTTTCTTGACCTTCATGATGTTTGTTCACTAAGATTCTCTAGCAAACCTCTGAGGGCTTCACAGAACAGCTGTGTTTATACTGAGAATAAATTACACACAGGTGGACTCTATTTACTAATTAGCTGACTTTTGAAGGCAAATGGTTCCACTAGATTTTTGTTAGGGGTAACACACTTTTCAGATATTTATTTGTAAAAAAAATTGAAAACCATTTATCATTTTCCTTCCACTTCACAATTACGTTTGGCCAATTTGTCCTGTAGGGCTCTCCTGACTGGGCCAGCTTTTATTCCTACCACGATCTGAAGTAGTAATAATGGCACAGCCGCACACATCCCTCTTCTCCAGGTGTTTCCAGAGATTCTGGAGTGCTACCACAAAGTGATCCTGTCCTTACCCTACCCACATGCGAAGGAGCTCCAAGCCTGGGAGCCAGGGCCCAGGGCCAGGGCCTTATATAGGCTCTGCCTGACCCAAGATGGATGCCAGAGTCACATGGGGCGGCAGCTTCCCCAGTGACCCAGGAAAACATAGAGCAGGGGTCAGCAACCTGTTTCCACTTAAGGGCCGGATTCAATGCATCTGAATGCATGGAGGGCTGCATTCACCTCCTAATAAATAAAGATAACATCACATTTACATTTACATTACACAGCCCCCGCACCTCTGGACCCCTTTACATTACGCAGCCCCCCTGCACCTCTGGGCCCCTTTACATTACACAGCCCCTGCACCTCTGGACCCCTTTACATTACACAACCCCGCACCTCTGGACCCCTGCACATTAAACAGCCCCCCCCCTGCATTTTACACAGCCAGCCCCAAATCTGTGTAAGCACAGAGGGATGGGGCGCTTTAAAAGAAAAATTCTTATTTATTTCATTTTCTTCTTTTATTTTTACAGTCTCCCTTTAAAGGGGGAGTGTCATAGGCAGTGACAGGTGCTCTTTATGGAAGGATCTGGGGTCTATAAGAACCCAAATCCCTCTTTTGCACTTAAAAGCATTCAAAACACCACGTTTGGCTGTTTTGAATGCTGTCATTTTTTTTTATATTTGGCCCCTTTAAGTCTTCTGTAAACCGGTAGTGATGTCATGACATCGCTTCCAAGTTACTAGATCCGAGACCCTATCAAAGCTGATTCCGGCTTTGTTCGTGTCTCCGGCCAGCCAGCAGACATGCCGGTCGGTCGCTCAGGCCTCCCGGTGGGATGGGACAGCCTGGGCGAGCCACAGAAGGTGGCAGAAGAGGGGGGCTTTCTAGCCGCATTGGTTGTTGTCCCAAGAAAGCCAACCGCCGGCTCTACAAAATGGTACTGGGGTGATGCCTGCAGCTGCAGGCATCACACTGCTATAGGTCAGCGTGAAAGTGTTAAAATGTCTGTGGGCTGGGTGCACGTGAATTCATCACGTGCACTGATGGGCTGGACATTTAGCGGCACCGGGCCAGATGCGGCCGTAGGTTGTCAACCCCTGCCATAGAGGAGCCAAGTTTCTTTTGACTTCAGCTCCTACTGCAATACTGCTGTGGTCGTGCACCATCTACAGTGGAGAAAATAGACTGCACCTGCCTACACACAGATTCATAATAATGAAGGAGCTTTCATCACACAGGAGAGGAGTTTTATTCAGAAACAGAACATAGAGCCCTGGTCCCCAGTCTGTGGTTTGGTGTCCACATGCAGCCCTTTGGCACTTACTATGTGCTTCTCATGGCACCTGAAGACATTAGTATGTTTCCCTTAACTCTTGCTTAACATTCTGTTGACTGGCATTTGGTAGTTAAATAAGATAAATGTAATTCCGTGCTTAGGTAAAGGTGTGGCTACTGCCTCCCCCGAAAACTTCACTCAGTGAAGTAATGGTTCATTTTAAGGTGTGAAGAGGTGAGTGGCGCTGCCAGAAAACTTAACAGTGTAATAACTCTATGCAGTCAAATCGATCCTGATGAATAATAAAGTACATCAACCTTCAAATAAGTGCAACTTACTCGCAAAATATTTTTTAACCAATCCTATATACCAAAAAACATACATCAATACATAAAAATGCAATTGTAAATGCAAGCAAGAAAATTGTGATATTTAAAATGTGTATAATGGCAGCACACAATTCATATCTAATGTCCTTTAGTAATTATCCAAAGTGATTTGTGCAAATAATGTCTCTGAATGTGACTTTCCAAAGTGACTTGTGCAGGTTTCCAAGGTGACTTATGCTGTAAATATATCACAGCTTCCATGCAGAGAAGTGAATGAGACTCGTGCATCCCTCTCGGTTCCACACTCACCAGATAGCTGCACCCCTGCAGGGGTAAAACGCATGCAGTAAGATCTGCCTTTGATCCTGATGTTCAATGGAAGAGCCTCCTCTGCGACGTATTAATTAATGGGAGATCCGCATATGAATGAATGGGAAAGAGGGACACTCATAGTGTAACTCCAATAGAAGAATTTTATTGTATCAAATAAAATAGGCACTCAGCCAGGAACAAATAGCAAAGAAAATCTGTAGGTCTGGGAAGACGTGTGTTCCACAGACCGAGATACAGAAAACCAGAAGTACTGAAAGTGACGTGATTGCGTTCCAAGCTCTGGCTTACGCGTTTCGTCATCAAACGTCGTCAGAAGCGGTAAGTCACCTTGCACAAGTCAATTTGGAAAGTAAAGTTTAGAGACATTGGGGGTTATTTACTAAAACTGGAGGGTTCAAAATCTGGTGCACTTCTGCATAGAAACCAATCGGCTTCCAGGTTTTATTGCCAAAAGCTTAATTGAACAAGCTGATATTAGAAGCGAATTGGCTACCATACACAGGTGCACCAGATTCTGAGTGCTCCAGTTTTAGTAAATAACCCCCATTTTTTGCACAAATCACTTTGGATAATTACTAAAGGACATTATATATGAATTGTGTGCTGCCATTATACACATTTTAACTATCACAATTTTCTCGCTAGCATTTACAATTGCGTTTTTATGTATTGATGTATGTTTTTTGGTATAAAGGATTGGTTAAAAAATATTTTGATAGTAAGTTGCACTTATTTGAAGGTTGATGCACTTTATTATTCATCAGGATCGATTTGACTGCATACAGTCATTACACTGTTAAGTTTTCTGGCAGCGCCACTCACCTCTTCACACCTTAAAATGAACCATTACTTCACTGAGTGAAGTTTTCGGGGGAGGCAGCACCACTCACCTCTTCACACCTTAAAATCTTGTAGTTAAATGGCTTGGTTTCTCTAATTTTTGTGCAGTCCATCCCTTTTTTCTTTTTATATTTTTCTATTCCTCTGTTTGTTTTTTTAATGTACCTTGCTGTGAGAAATATCAAATACGACACAAGTAAATTTTAAGGGGGCTATAAAGAACACAAATGTGGGAACAACGTTTTGTAAAGGGGCTGTGATAACAGTAATCTCTTGCAGTGCCATATAATGTGTCTCCTAAAGCATGCCACGGTCTCCAACAATTTCTAAAGCATATCTGCTGTTTCTGACCATCTCTTGTAGTAAGTCTGTAGTCACTGACTCTCTCCTATATTATGCCTGTAGTCCCTGACCATAGCCTGTTGCATGTTCGCAGTCTCCAACAACTTCTATATACCTGCAACCTCTGACTATCTCTTGTAGCATGTTCATAGTCCGGGACCATTTGCTGTAGTATTGTGAAAGAAAAAAGGATGTGAGTGTGGCGCCGTCCCAAATCCTATTTTTAAGACCGGCTTCACAAATGAATTATAGGTGTAAAAAATTGTATATTAAATTCATAATTATATATATAATATATAATAATATATAATAATTCATCAAAAACAATATACTGATAAATAAATAAATAAATAAATCAACTCCTCCAATAAATAAATAAATAAATAAATCAACTCCTCCAATAAATTATAGATATCAAAGTGACTTGTGCCATAATCATTGAGAAAGTAAATAAACACAATAAAATAAAATATATCACACGTGACATGCAAAAATATCATAAACCATAATTTATGTGACCATTAAAATATTAATAAACAGTCCATATAAATTTGCTATTTAAAACTAGCTGTGATATGTGCCCAGTGCACTATAAGGTGAAAAACAACGTTCGCTGTGGAATTTCTTGGTGTGTCTCTTTAAGCAAGCAACAGGTGTATTCCAAGTGCTGGTGTCTCGCGTTGTGATTGTGCAGAGACTCACCAGCTTTTTATCCCCTTCAGGGGTAGCGTGCAGTCACAGTATGTGCCACTGTGCGGCAGTACTTGGCAAAACCAGGATCAAGGTGATATCGTTAGGACATGAAGGAGAAAAGAAAGGGTTCCATAGTGTAAAACCGTTTAACACTTTTTATTTGGTCAGATACAAGTAGTACTCACATTGTGGTAGATCAAAATGAGCGATAAACAGTAAGCATTAGGATGTTCCAAAATGTCAGCTACAAGGAGATGTCTGCAAGGCGTCCAGTTTAAGCCACGCCCTACGTACGTTTCGTCACACGGACGTCTACGGGAGCGTGGTCCTTGCGTCATCTCCCTTATATACTGTGCGGTCCATGATAAGCTTGCAATCAAGCGGCCATGTTTTATGTGCTTGTGTTCCAGCGGCCATGTTTTTTATGTGTATTTGCGTTCCGGCGGCCATGTTTTCTAAGATATTGCGGACCGGAGACCGCGGCCCATTGCCTTATACTTATGGCACCATAGAACGGCCAGATAGTAACTAACTAAGCCAGAGCTTCCTTATCAAGGGCCTGATAGTGACGCCTTACGGGTATATAAGCCCTTTATATATTTGTGTCACTGTCACATGGGTCAAAATGTGATCTTGTGTTTTTACCTATTTCTACCGCACAGTATACCTGGTTTACAATTAATAGCCTGACCTTCCCTAAAATACACAAACAGTAATACATTCCTATCTGATATATTTGTGTAAACCCTTCATATTAGAAAGTGTTTAATCAGTATTAAAAAATATTATTTTTATTTAAAAGGTGTGTTTAATTTAAATAAACCTATCGGTATAGAAACAAAAAGGTGTAAAAAACATTTAAATAAATACAAAAGAAAAAAATGAAATAAAAATAAATAGAAATAGGGATAAAAGTAAAATAGATAAAAATCTTTTATTAAAAGTTAAAAATATTTAAAAATTAAAAATAGTGGATGTTGAGGGTGGGTTACTGGCTCCTAATATAGGGGATAAATGTTGTCTGTATTTAGGAGATAGGGCAAGGGGAGGTCATATATAAATAAATTTATGTTAAACAAATGGTATTTAAATATTAGTGTTCAAATAATTATAGGAGAGATAAAAGGGGAATATGTAGAATTGTTTTCTGAAATGTTTAAAGTCGTGCTACTTGTAGGTGCATATAAATACATCCATATAATTGATTCTTTCTTTTTTGGGGAAACCAATGGGCTTTTAATAAATAGTAAGGAAACCATTAAGGTCGACATCTATATTCATTCCTGATGGTTGGAGTGTGTCCAGCTGGAAAATCCATCTAGTTTCATTTTGTGACACTTTTACTTTTTTATTGTCACCCCTCCAGTGTCCCTTAATTTTGTCAATGCCGTAAAAAAGCATACCCCTAGGGTCTCTGTTGTGGTATTCTCTAAAAAGTCTGGATACACTGTGTTTTTTAAAACCATTCTTTATGTTTGGGATGTGTTCCCTAATTCTTATGTGTAGTTTCCTAGTAGTGCGTCCCACGTACTGTTTACGACACGGGCATTCTATCACGTCAGTGACGTGTGTATTATTGCACGTTATTAGATCCCTGATTGTGTATTCTTTCCCATTTGCTGTTGACTTAAACTTCGTGATCTTCTTATTTGTTTTTTTGCTCTCTCTGCAAGGTAAACATTTTCCACATTTATAAAAGCCTTTCAAGTTGTTACCTATTCTAATTTGTTTTGGGGGGTCGAGTGCATTATGCACTAGTTTATTTCTAAGGGTTGAGGCCTTCCTATAAATAAAAATGGGTTTCCTTGGCAGCACCGTTTTTAAAACCTGGTCCGATTGTAGTATGGGCCAATGTTTTTTAACAATCGATTCTATGGTTCTATATTGTCTGTTATATCCAGTCAGGAAGGCAAGGCCCAGTAGTTTGTTTTTTCCCATTTATGGGTATTCTGTGTGCCTTCCATTAGTCTATTTCTATCCATGTTTTTTATTTTTTATTTTAATGATAATAGATCCTTCTTTTTGTATCCCTTATCCACAAACCGTTTGATCAGAATGTCCGTTTGTTCATCAAAATCAGTTATATTGCTGCAATTTCTCTGTATCCGCATAAATTGTCCCTTTGGGATATTCCCAATCCACTTTGGGTGGTGGCAACTACTGGTGGGAATGTAACCATTCCTGTCTGTGCCTTTAAAGTGCGTTTTTGTGCTAAGATGTCCCTTTTCTTTGTATATTTGGAGGTCGAGGTAATTGATGTTATGTCTACTCCAGTTCCCGGAAAAAGATAAGCCGTAGATGTTGTGGTTTAGTTCGTCAAAAAATGTTTGTAACTCTTCCTCAGTGCCTCCCCAGATAATTACGATATCATCTATATACCGTCGATAAAATTTCAGATGGCTCCTGCTGGTACTGTAGATTTGTTCTTCTTCCCATTTGTTAAGGAGTAAATTAGCTACACTCGGGGCGTATTTAGCCCCCATGGCTACCCCTTTCACTTGGGTATAGTAGTCTCCTTATGCCAAAAGTAGTTGTGACTCATCGCTAACTTTAGTCCTTCCAATAAATATTTTATTTGCTCCTCTTTTAGGTCTGTTTGTTGGTATAATGCCCATTCTACTCCACTAATGCCATCTGCTTGTACAATATTAGTATATAGTGAATTGATGCCAAGTGTTACAAGTATGTCTTCTTCCTTGACGTTAAAGCTTTTTAGTTCAGTGATCAGCTGTTTACTATCTTTTAGATATGATTTGCCCCTAGCCACCAATGGCTGTAGATATCCGTCTAAATAGGCCCCCAACCTTGAAAATAGACCATCAATGCCACTTATTATAGGTCTTCCTGGCGGGTTGGTTTGGCTTTTGTGGATTTTAGGGACATAATAGATCACGGGGGTTTTCGCTGCTTCTGGGACCAAATATCTTGCTTCTTTTTTATTTAAGATTCCTTTTTTCTCCCCTTTGTGTATATAGGCTTTTAGTTTCTTGTTATATTCCACCTTTGGGTTGCCCTTCAATTTTTTGTATGTGTTTGGGATACTAAGTAATTTCCCCATCTCCAGTTCATATTCTTTTTTGTTTAATATAACTAGGCCTCCCCCTTTGTCCGCTGGGCATATGACAATATTCTTTTTCTTTTTTATTTCTTTGATGGTTTTCCAGACTTTCGATTTTGTTTTTCTTGGGTTCATCTTCCTAATAACTTGTTCCACCATTTTCTTGAAGGTTATAAGGCTCTCATTTTGCTGAGTGCTAGGATTAAATGTGGAATTGTTTTTCAGTTTCGAATGCTTGTAGATTGAATCATCCTTTTCTTTTTGTGATTCTTGTTCCCCTTTTACTGCAAAATTTTTTGATATTTAGCTTCCTAACGAATTTTTGTAAATCTATGAATACTTCGAAGGGGTCCAGACTTTTTTCCGGTGCGTATTTTAGTCCCAAGTCGAGTACTCTCATTTCATTTTCGTTGAAAGGGGCAAATCATATCTAAAAGATATTAAATAGCTGATCACTGAACTAAAAAGCTTTAACGTCAAGGAAGAAGACATACTTGTAACAATTGACATCAATTCACTATATACTAATATTGTACAAGCAGATGGCATTAGTGGAGTAGAATGGGCATTATACCAACAAACAGACCTAAAAGAGGAGCAAATAAAATATTTATTGGAAGGACTAAAGTTAGCGATGAGTCACAACTACTTTTGGCATAAGGGAGACTACTATACCCAAGTGAAAGGGGTAGCCATGGGGGCTAAATACGCCCCGAGTATAGCTAATTTACTCCTTAACAAATGGGAAGAAGAACAAATTTACAGTACCAGCAGGAGCCATCTGAAATTTTATCGACGGTATATAGATGATATCGTAATTATCTGGGGAGGCACTGAGGAAGAGTTACAAACATTTTTTGACGAACTAAACCACAACATCTACGGCTTATCTTTTTCCGGGAACTGGAGTAGACATAACATCAATTACCTCGACCTCCAAATATACAAAGAAAAGGGACATCTTAGCACAAAAACGCACTTTAAAGGCACAGACAGGAATGGTTACATTCCCACCAGTAGTTGCCACCACCAAAAGTGGATTGGGAATATCCCAAAGGGACAATTTATGCGGATACGGAGAAATTGCAGCAATATAACCGGTTTTGATGAACAAACGGACATTCTGATCAAACGGTTTGTGGATAAGGGATACAAAAAGAAGGATCTATTATCATTAAAATAAAAAATAAAAAACATGGACAGAAATAGATTAATGGAAGGCACACAGAATACCCATAAACGGGAAAAAAACAAACTACTGGGCCTTGCCTTCCTGACTGGATATAACAGACAATATAGAACCATAGAATCGATTGTTAAAAAACATTGGCCCATACTACAATCGGACCAGGTTTTAAAAACGGTGCTACCAAGGAAACCCATTTTTATTTATAGGAAGGCCTCAACCCTTAGAAATAAACTAGTGCATAATGCACTCGACCCCCCAAAACAAATTAGAATAGGTAACAACTTGAAAGGCTTTTATAAATGTGGAAAATGTTTACCTTGCAGAGAGAGCAAAAAAACAAATAAGAAGATCACGAAGTTTAAGTCAACAGCAAATGGGAAAGAATACACAATCAGGGATCTAATAACGTGCAATAATACACACGTCACTTACGTGTTAGAATGCCCGTGTCGTAAACAGTACGTGGGATGCACTACTAGGAAACTACACATAAGAATTAGGGAACACATCACAAACATAAAGAATGGTTTTAAAAAACACAGTGTATCCAGACATTTTAGAGAATACCACAACAGAGACCCTAGGGGTATGCTTTTTTACGGCATTGACAAAATTAAGGGACACTGGAGGGGTGACAATAAAAAAGTAAAAGTGTCACAAAACGAAACTAGATGGATTTTCCAGCTGGACACACTCCAACCATCAGGAATGAATATAGATGTCGACCTTAATTGTTTCCTTACTAATTATTAAAAGCCCATTGGTTTCCCCAAAAAAGAAAGAATCAATTATATGGATGTATTTATATGCACCTACAAGTAGCACGACTTTAAACATTTCAGAAAACAATTCTACATATACCCCTTTTATCTCTCCTATAATTATTTGAACACTAATATTTAAATACCATTTGTTTAACATAAATTTATTTATATATGACCTCCCCTTGCCCTATCTCCTAAATACAGACAACATTTACCCCCTATATTAGGAGCCAGTAACCCACCCTCAACATCCACTATTTTTAATTTTTAAATATTTTTAACTTTTAATAAAAGATTTTTATCTATTTTACTTTTATCCCTATTTCTATTTATTTTTATTTCATTTTTTCTTTTGTATTTATTTAAATGTTTTTTTACACCTTTTTGTTTCTATACCGATAGGTTTATTTAAATTAAACACACCTTTTAAATAAAAATAATATTTTTTAATACTGATTAAACACTTTCTAATATGAAGGGTTTACACAAATATATCAGATAGGAATGTATTACTGTTTGTGTATTTTAGGGAAGGTCAGGCTATTAATTGTAAACCAGGTATACTGTGCGGTAGAAATAGGTAAAAACACAAGATCACATTTTGACCCATGTGACAGTGACACAAATATATAAAGGACTTATATACCCGTAAGGTGTCACTATCAGGCCCTTGATAAGGAAGCTCTGGCTTAGTTAGTTACTATCTGGCCGTTCTATGGTGCCATAAGTATAAGGCAATGGGCCGCGGTCTCCGGTCCGCAATATCTTAGAAAACATGGCCGCCGGAACGCAAATACACATAAAAAACATGGCCGCTGGAACACAAGCACATAAAACATGGCCGCTGGAACGCAAGCTTATCATGGACCGCACAGTATATAAGGGAGGGGAGATGACACAAGGACCACGTTCCCGTAGACGTCCGTGTGACGAAACGTACGTAGGGCGTGGCTTAAACTGGACGCCTTGCAGACATCTCCTTGTAGCTGACGTTTTGGAACATCCTAATGCTTACTGTTTATCGCTCATTTTGATCTACCACGATGTGAGTACTACTTGTATCTGACCAAATAAAAAGTGTTAAACGGTTTTACACTATGGAACCCTTTCTTTTCTCCTTCATGTCCTAACGATATCACCTTGATCCTGGTTTTGCCAAGTACTGCCGCACAGTGGCACATACTATGACTGCACGCTACCCCTGAAGGGGATAAAAAGCTGGTGAGTCCCTGCACAATCACAACACGAGAGACCAGCACTTGGAATACACCTGTTGCTTGCTTAAAGAGACACACCAAGAAATTCCACAGCGAACGTTGTTTTTCACCTTATAGTGCACTGGGCACATATCACAGCTAGTTTTAAATAGCAAATTTATATGGACTGTTTGTTAATATTTTAATGGTCACATAAATTATGGTTTATGATATATTTGCATGTCACGTGTGATATATTTTATTTTATTTTATTGTGTTTATTTACTTTCTCAATGATTATGGCACAAGTCACTTTGATATCTATAATTTACTGGAGGAGTTGATTTATTTATTTATTTATTGGAGGAGTTGATTTATTTATTTATTTATCAGTATATTGTTTTTGATGAATTATAGCACAAGACACTTTGAATTTAATATACACTTTTTTACACCTTTAATTCATTTGTGAAGCCGGTCTTAAAAATAGGATTTGGGACGGCGCCACACTCACATCCTTTTTTCTTTCACAATTTTTCACTTATTCCACTTTGGTGGAGTCAGCATATGTGAGGGCAGCAGTCCATCATTTAATTTCCCATTTAGTTTTCCATCCAATTCCATTGCGCGGATTCCCCATTCCTTTTGTCATATTTGCTGTAGTATGCTTGCAGTCTCGGACCATCTCCTGTACCATGTCTGCTGACTCTAACCATCTCTTGCACTATGCCTCTAGTCCCTGACCATCTCCTGTTGCATATCTGCAGTCTTTGACAGTTTTGTGTACATTATGTGCAGCCCTTTTGTGATACCAGGGGCCACACTTAAAGCGGAGTTCCACACAAAAATGGGATTTCCGCTTTTCAGAACCCTCCCCCCCTCCGGTGTCACATTTGGCACCTTTCAGGGGGGAGGGGGGTGTAGATACCTGTCTAAGACAGGTATTTGCACCCACTTCCGGCATAGACTCCCATGGGAGTCTATGCCTCTTCCTGTCAGTCCGCGCTGTCTCCTGGGAAACACACAGCTCCCAGGAGATAGCGGGGACCAGTTACGATGTGCAGCGCGACTCGCGCATGCGCAGTAGGGAACCGGGAAGTGAAGCCGCAACGCTTCACTTCCTGATTCCCTCACCTAGGATGGCGGTGGCAGCTGCCGAGAACCGAGCAGGTTCTCGGCGTCGCCTGCCGACATCGCTGGACCCTGGGATAGGTAAGTGGCCATGTATTAAAAGTCAGCAGCTGCAGTATTTGTAGCTGCTGGCTTTTAAATTTTTTTTTTTTTTGGCGGTTTAGGTGGACCCCCGCTTTAAGTACTGTGAGTTGACCACCAGTGATACAGAGCAATCAGAATCCACCTTTCATGAGGCAGGACAAGTAAGGTGCTTTGGCTGCTGTTACAGGCTGTAGCGCACCCCCTCAGGAGCCACAGGTAGAATGGGATCCCCAACCCTGCTCAACCAGGCACACAGAATTTCCAAAGGCATTTAGAGTCAGAGAACAGTCCAGTACTTAGTTATTTTTGTTTATTGAGGTAAAATAACTCGGATAGGGATTGGAGGTTATGGGATGCCCACTTCACTTCAAACAACTTCAGGGACACTTTTTCCTATATACAGTTCTATAAACCCCCCACCTCTTCAAGCACTGCCAGCCCACCTGGCTGCAGCTGCCCCTTTCACTAGCTCTCCTGGCTAACTTCTCCACAGTCCTCCCAGAGTGACACTCACCAGCCCACCCAGGTGACTTCTCAGGAGATCTCCCAAGCGTGCTGACCTGCTTATCTAACCTCTCACTTGTTCCCATGCCTCCAGGATAGGATTCCTCCGTATGTTGTAGAGGGTCCCTCCAGCACTTGAGCATAGTTGCCAATAGCCCAGATTTTGCCGGGACAATCCCGATTTTGGGACCCTCGTCCCGATCGGAGGCTGTCCCGAATCGGGATTTTGCCCAGGGAAATCGAGAATGTTTGCATTTTCATTTTTTGGGCAGCTGACTTCAGCAAAATGGCCACCGGCGCCGCCGCTAGATTGTTCCCCCTTGTGTTCAGTGGAGAGAGGAAGGGGGCTCGATCCGTGCAGCCAATGAATCGGCTTCTCCTCTCACAATACTGAAGCCGGGGTTAGCTGCACGGATCGACCCCTCCCCTCTCCACTGAACACATGGCGCCGGTGGCCGCTCATGCCATGTTCCTTCTGCTGACATATGCTGGGGGGCATTATGGGAGGGTCTGCACTGGCACTGCTAGAGGGGGGGTCTGCACTGAGGGGTCTGCACTGAGGGGGGTCTGCACTGAAGGGGGTCTGCACTAATGGAGGGGGGTCTGCACTGATGGAGGGGGGTCTGCACTGAGGGGGTCTGCACTGAGGGGGTCTGCACTGAGGGGGGTCTGCACTGAGGGGTCTGCACTGAGGGGATCTGCACTGAGGGGGTCTGCACTGTTGGAGGGGGGTCTGCACTCAGGGGGTCTGCACTCAGGGGGTCTGCACTGATAGAGGGGGTCTGCACTCAGGGGGTCTGCACTGATGGAGGGGGGTCTGCACTGAGGGGGTCTGCACTGATGGAGGGGGTTCTGCACTGAGGGGGTTCTGCACTGAGGGGGTCTGCACTGATGGAGGGGGTCTGCACTGATGGGGTCTGCACTGAGGGGGGTCTGCACTAAGGGGGCTGCACTGATGGAGGGGGGTCTGCACTGAGGGGGTCTGCACTGAGGGGGTCTATACTGATAGATGGGGGGACCGCACTGAGGAGGGTCTGTATTGAGGGAGAGGGGTCTGTACTAAGGGGATCTAAACTGATGGAGGGGTTCTGTATTTAGTGGGGGGTCTGTACTTAGGGAGGAGGATCTATACTGCTGGAGGGGCGGTCTGTACTTAGTGGGGGGGGGTCTTTACTGAGGGAGGGGGTCTGTACTGAAGGGGAACCATAGTTGGTGGAGGGGGGGTGACACCAATTTTTTTCTGCACCGGGTGACACCAGCTGTAGTGACACCACTGGCTCTTGTCTCTGCAGCAATTTAACTTTAATGTACAGGAGGGGGGTTAACTATATACAGGAGGAGGGGGGGAACTATATACAGGAGAAGGGGGGTTATGTATATACAGGAGGGGGGTTAGCTATATACAGGAGGAGGGGGTTAACTATATACAGGAGGGGGAGGGTTAACTATATACAGGAGGGGGTTAACTATATACAGGAGGGGGGAGGGTTAACTATGTACAGGAGAGGGGAGGGTTAACTATATACAGGAGGGGGGGTTAACTATATACAGGAGGGGGGTTAACTATTTACAGGAGGGGGTTAATTATTTACAGGAGGGGGGTTAACTATGTACAGGAGGGGTTATTATGTACAGGGGGAACTATGTACAAGGGGATACTATGTACAGGGGGGTAACTATGTACAGGGGGGGTAACTATGCACAGGGGGGTAACTATGTACGGGGGGGTAACTATGTACAGGGGCGTTACTAGGGGGAGAGGGGAAACTATGTACAGGGGGAGGGGGTAACTATGTACAGGGGGATAACTATGGCTCTGCCTGGGACAGTGATTTAAGGACTGAGGCTGGGAACACTGGTGTAAAGACTGACTCTGCTGGGGGCACCTGATGCAAGGAGGGACTCTGCTGGGGGCACCTGATGCAAGGAGGGACTCTGCTGGGGGCACCTGATGCAGGGAGGGACTCTGCTGGGGGCACCTGATGCGATGACGGACTTTGCTGGGGGCACCTGATGCAAGGCGGGACTCTGCCGGGGGCACCTGATACGAGAACAGACTCTGTTGGGGACACCTGATACAAGGACAGACTCTGCTGGGGACACCTGATGCAAGAACGTACTCTGCTGGGGACACCTGATGCAAGGACGGACTCTGCTGGGGGCACCTGATGCGAGGACGGACTCTGCTGGGGGCACCTGATGCAAGGAGGGACTCTGCTGGGGGCACCTGATACAAGGACAGACTCTGCTGGGGACACCTGATACGAGGACAGACTCTGCTGGGGACACCTGATACAAAGACAGACTCTGCTGGGGACACCTGATGCAAGGACGGACTCTGTTGGGGGCACCTGATGCGAGGACGGACTCTGCTGGGGCACCTGATGCAAGGAGGGACTCTGCAGGGGGCACCTGATACGAGGACAGACTCTGCTGGGGACACCTGATAAGAGGACAGACTCTGCTGGGGACACCTGATACAAGGACAGACTCTGCTGGGGACACCTGATGCAAGGACGGACTCTGCTGGGGGCACCTGATGCAAGGACGGACTCTGCTGGGGACACCTGATACAAGGACAGTCTCTGCTGGGGACACCTAATGCAAGGACAGACTCTTCTGGGGGCACCTGATGCAAGGAAGGACTCTGCTGGTGGCAGGCGACGTGGCTAGTGACACGCTCAGGGATCACACTGATTCGGCATTATGATGAGTTGAATGATTTCATTTCTATATTACAATGTAATAATAGAAATAATGCGCTTCAATCATCCTGACACCATAAAAATCATGGTGCCGGGATGATTGAAGCGCTAACACCAGGAGTTTGGAGTATCTTTATCTGCTGATTGTTAAACTTTCTAGAATACACATATTTCTATTGTTGTGTAGGATCTGGGACTGCTGTCCCTTCATTCCTCTCTCCCCCTTTCCCTCTAAATCCCTCATTCATCTCAGACTCTAACCACACCCCTTTGAGACACGCCCATTTAAGCCACGCCCACTATTTCACATAAACCATGTCCATTTTTCACAGCAGCACGCAAATCGCACCACAGTTTTCTTTTTTTTTCTATGCCACGCCTACAAAGGCATGCCCCACCCCCCAATTATTATACGGCTGCGCCTACAGCCAAAAAAGTGTCCCACATATTTTTTTTGCAATGTTGGCAACTATGCCTGAGCAGGGATAGGCACAGACCAAGGCTGTGGCGTACATTTTCCAAAGTACGGACCTTAGTGAAGGACACCAAGATACATTTCAAACTAAAACCGTCAAAAAACACTCTGTCTACTCTCTGGCCTAGTTCTACAAGTACAAATAAGTTAAAAAATAAATCCTCCTTTAGAGCAGGCCAGTCCAGGGCCCCCCATATAGATCCCGCTTTATAGCAGGCCAGGGCAGGTCCCCTATAGATCCCCTTTAGAGCAGGCCAGGCCAAGATCCCCCTTTAGAGCAGGGTCCCCATAGATCCCCTTTAGAGCAGGCCAGACCAGGGTCCCCCATAGATCCCCCTTTAGAGCAGGCCATGCCAGGGTCCCCCATAGATCCCCTTTTTAGCAGGGTCCACATAGATCCCCCTTTAGAGCAGGCCAGTTCAGGGCCCCCATAGATTCCCCTTTTAGACCAGGTCAGGCCACAGTCCCCCATAGATCCCCCTTTAGAGCAGGGTCCCCCATAGATCCCCTTTTAGAGCTGGCCAGGCCACGGTCCCCCATAGATCCACCTTTAGAGCAGGCCAGGGTCCCCTACATAGATCCCTCTTTAGAGAATGCCAGAGCAGGTCCCCCCATAGATCAACCTTTAGAGGAGGCCAGGCCAGGGTCCCCCATAGATCCCCTTTAGAGCAGACCACGGTCCCCCACCCCCATATAGATCCCCCTTTAGAGCAGGCAAAGGCAGGTCCCCTATAGAATATATCCCCCTTTAGTCTTCTTAGGCTTTTTTTTACACCTCTGCCGGGTTAGCCCCCCCATATCAAAATTTTTTGTAAAAATCTTATGCAGTTTGTTAGATCTTTGTTAGATCAGGTTAGATCAACCGTTGTTTGCGTTAGATCTCACACAGAAGAAGCAATATTAACAGTTATTTGCTGGGGGGCTAACCTGTCATCAGCCCCCCTTATCAAACAATTGACCAAACAATTAGGTATTTTGGAAGCTATTTGTTAGATCTGGTAAGATCAAGTGGTTTTAACGTTAGATCTCACATAATTAGAGACTTATTAAGTGATTAATGAGGGGGGCTGGCCCCCCTTATCAAATTATCTGGCCAAAAATCATTTAGGCTAATAGATATTCGTTAGATCTGGTAAGATCAAATGGTTTTAACATTAGATCTCACATCATTTCAGAGATATTCCACATCAAAATAGAGATATTAGGTGGTACATATGGACGGGTTAGCCCCCCCCCCTATCAAATTTTCTGGTCAAAAATCATTCAGGCTAAAAGAGATTCGTTAGATCCGGTAAGATCAAGTGGTTTTAACGTTAGATCTCACATCATTTCAGAGATATTCCACATCAAAATAGAGATATTAGGTGGTACATGTGAATGGGTTAGCCCCCCTTATCAAATTTTCTGGTCAAAAATCATTCAGGCTAATAGATATTCGTTAGATCCGGTAAGATCAAGTGGCTTTAACGTTAGATCTCAAATAATTAGAGACTTATTAAGTGATTAACGAGGGGGGCTGGCCCCCCTTATCACATTTTCTAGCCAAAAATCATTCAGGCTAATAGATATTCGTTAGATCCGGTAAGATCAAGTGGTTTTAATGTTAGATCTCACATAATTTCAGAGATATTCCACATCAAAATAGAGATATTAGGTTGTACATATGGACGGGTTAGCCCCCCCCCCCTTATCAAATTTTCTGGTCAAAAATCATTCAGGCTAATAGATATTCGTTAGATCCGGTAAGATCAAGTGGTTTTAACGTTAGATCTCACATCATTTCAGAGATATTCCACATCAAAATAGAGATATTAGGTGGTACATATGGACGGGTTAGCCCCCCCTTATCAAATTTTCTGGCCAAAAATCATTCAGGCTAATAGATATTCATTAGATCTGGTAAGATCAAGTGGTTTTAACATTAGATCTCACATAATTTCGGAGGTATTCCACATAATAATAGAGATGTTAGGACGGGTTGCCCCCCACATGCAATTTTCTGACCAAAAAATCATTTAGGCTAGATATTCGTTAGATCCGGTAAAATCAAGTGGTTTTAACTTTAGATCTCACATAATTTCAGATATATTCCATAAAAGATAGAGATATTAGGTGGTACAGAAGGTACATCAATCTTCAACCATCTCTGGATGCTCTCTGGAACCTTCTTTGCATGGTTCTTCAGCGGGTGCCTGTAGTCTCTCCTCACTCCTCCGTTCACCTCCCTGCCTCATGGTGATCTCTCCTCAGACCAACAAGTCTTTAGCTAGCCCCCCCCTTCTTGCAAAGCAGGCTGGGCTTGGTAGTTCCACCCCCTGTATAAATCAATGGGGCTGTATTGTGGGCCATGGTCCTCTGCTGCTGCTTGACTGGCTCCCTCTCCCTGCCAATAGGGACACAGGAAGAGGAGAAGGAGGGGGAGAAATCCCTACAGAGACTGACAGGAGTGCTCTCCCTCAGTGAGTGCCTGTGTCAGTGTCTATTCAGTCCAGCGGTCACTGGCAGGAATGGCGGGAGGTGCGGGACCACGGGAGATAGAGTAGCCCCTGCTACACACTCCCCCCACCAAAGAACCTTTGGTCCGCCAAAGGAGGTAAAGAGTCTATGACCTGTTACATGTTTTTGATATACACATGGAAAAAAAAAACAGGTTAGTGTGCACAGGAAACCATACAATTTACATCTGCATAAAACCCTGGCAGAGGAACATCCCACCAATTGGCATAGGAGGGGCGGTTGCTCTGCCTACAGGCCACCTTAACTGGAATGGCCCAGCTAGATGTGCCAGGGGGTGAGTGTCAGAAACAAAGAAATCAGGCCAAGACAGAAGTACAGTTAAATCACACTTGTTTAATAATAATAGTAAAAATAACAAACGTAGTCAAAACATAGCCAAAGTTCAATAACCAGAATGGATAGTCAGCCAAGCCAGAAGTCAGGGATCAATGTAGTGGAACAGCAAGCAGGATCTGGAGCCAGAAGGGATGTCAGCAAAGCAAGTCTTGAACAGGATCACAGGAGATTGTTTCTGTGATGTTGACCAAGGCGAAGGCAAAGATCTTCTGGACTGGACGGCTTAAGTAGGCAGGACTGACGAGCAGGATATCATCAATAGCTAAGTAACTGTGGAGAGATAGGAGCTGGCAATTATCCGACAGCTTAGCGGCGAGCTCAGAGAAGGAAGGGCTGAGCCCAGCTCTGACAGTGAGTTGGGATTGTCCACCACCAAATCTGCGGTGGAAGGGGCAGTTACTTCAAGAGTCCTTTTTGCAATGAGAACGACCTCCTCAGAGCTTTCACCCAAAGTATCATATGTTAGTCTTTTGGGTGGTTGAATAACCCTTCGGTCTCGCTGTTCTTTAGGTTCTGGGGTTACAGGCACTCTGGTCTCTTCTTCTTCCTGCATATCAGCTTCAGCTTCCTCAATGAAGGATGGAAAGTCTTAGGGGTCTGTTGTCAACAGGTAAGATGGAGGGTCTTCCAACTCTTCAAAAGGTGGACTTTGAGGTACAAACTCAGGAGCCTCTGGCCTGAGAGCCACCTCAGTCACCTTGGGAGGAGAAGAAAGGGGGCGGGGCAGGCCCTGGCATTTGAGATGGCCACAGACAATCTTTCTCTACATCCTCGCTGTTTTCATCTTCAGCAAGGGGGACAGAGTGAGATCTAGTCACTGGCCGGGATCTTTGAGAGGCCGTGGATGTGGACTGTAAAACTGGCTGTAGTGGCACATGAACTGCTTCTGACAGAGGCAACAGATGATTGTGATGCCAAGTCTTCAGCAGGCCTGTGCTTCCCTCTGGCTGGATTTGATATACTGGGCGTCCTGGCAGATGCTTGCAAACGACATAGGGCTGCGACTTTCAGCGGTTAGCCAACTTGTGCTTTCCAGGGACACCCAGGTTTCTCAGCAGTACCTTGTCATCCGGCTGTAGGTCCTGCACTCATACCCTGAGGTCAAAGTTTATTTTGTTTCTCTGCCCTCGGGCATATGGGGCAGCTTGAGCCTTATCATAAGCGGTTTTCAGACGTCTCTGCAGGCGATCCACATACCCTCTGTGGAAAGTTGTTGAGGTATGGTTGAGGGATGTGCCGAAGCCAAGTCTACTGGCCTACGGTCCGAACATCAAACTATAGGGAGAGTAACCTGTGGCATCATTGGCGGTGCTGTTATAAGCATGCACAATAGCCACTATATGCTTGCTCCAGTGCTGCTTTTGTTCTGAATTTAGAGTTCCAAGCATATCCAGGAGGGTTCGGTTGAATCTCTCTGGTTGAGGATCTCCTTGAGGATGATACGGGGTGGTTTTAGACTTCCTGATGCCCAACAGGTCTAAAAGTCTCTTGATGAGTCTACTCTTATAATCTCTCCCTTGATCAGAGTGGATGCGTTGGGACAGACCATAGTGCACAAAGAATTTCTCCGCGAAGATCTTGGCCACCATGGATGCTTGTTGGTCCCTCGTGGAAAACGCCTGGGCATACCGAGTGAAATGGTCAGTCACTACCAGGATATTTCCCTGCTCACTCAGATCAGGCTCCAAGCACAGAATGAATGCCCACCAGCTGCATGGGTCCTTGACTCTGAAGATGGTCCATTGGGGCAGCTCGGTGAGGCAAAGTCTTCCTTTGGATACATCTGATGCAGGAGTGGCAATAGTTCTCAACTTCAGCCTGCATGCAGGGCCAGTAGAACCGGTCCCTCACCAGCAGAAAAGTCCTCTTGGGCCCTAGGTGGCCATGGTTGTCATGTAGGTGTCAGGGCTGGGCTCAGCCCTTCCCTTTCTGAGCTGGTCGCTCAGCTGTCAGCTAATTGCCAGCTCCCATTTCTCTCCACAGTTACCCAGCTGTTGTTGATTCTGCTCATCAGTCCTGCCTACTTAAAGTCGTCCAGCTCACTTGATCTCTGCCAACATCACAGAGTCTTTCTCCTGCCTTCCTGTTGAAGACATGCTAGGTTGATGTTCCTTCTGGCTCCTAATCCTACTTTCTGTACTACTATGTTTATCTCTGGCTCTCTGACATTTGCTTGGCTGACTACCCGATCCGGTTACTGAACTCTGGCTTGTTTTGACTACGCTTACTGTTTACCTTATTATTATTATTATTATTAATAAACAAGTGTGATTTAACTATACTTCTGTCTCGTTCTGATTCATGGTTCCTGATAGTAGGGCAGTTAATACTGTCTCCGTATGTTTTTCAGGTAGGAATATCTGCCATTTTTCTTAGGAATCATCAGAGGGGCCCCTTCGGTAGACCAACCCTCTGTGCACCTGAAACCGATCCCACTCTCGCTGCAGCAGATGGGTTTTCTTCGGGGAGCCAGTGAGGAGCAAGTCAGGGCGTTGGCTCTCCAAGGCCTTCAATGCCAAGCTACAGGGAGGGTCCTCCAACTGGTCCTTCCGCAGGTCTTTGACAGCTTGGGCAAACCTTCATCCCCGACTTGGGTGACATTGCAATAACATCTGGGGACACCAGCGGCTGACACTCCAACCTCTTCGGTCCTGTATCCTACTCCAGGTTGATGTTCTGCTCCTTGACATAAGGCTCGTACCCTTCAGGTGTCAGCTGGGCCTTTTCATCTGGAGGGTCTCTGGAACAATGGGGCCTTCTTGACAAAGCATCTGCGTCTTGTTTCCTGACACCGGTTGATACTTCAGGCTGAAAATAAACCCTGATAGAGCAGCCATCCATCTGTGACCCATGGCGCTCAACTTGGTGGTAGTGAGGATGTAGGTGAGAGCATTGTTGTCGGTCTTGATCACGAATTCCGCTCCATACAGGTAATCCCTCAGCTTATCCACCACCGCCCACTTCAAGGCCAGGAACTCAAGTTTGTGCATGGGATAGTTCTTCTCGGCGAGGGCCAAGTTCTGACTCACATAGGCAACAGCCCGTAGATGGCAGTCATGCTCTTGATATAGCACCCCACCTAACCCATCTCGACTGGCGTCAAAATGTAGCTCGTATGGCTTGGTTGGATCTGCATAGGCCACGACTGGAGTGGTTGTTAGGCTTCACTTTAGCTGTCTAAAACCTCTTCACACTTCGGAGTCCAGCCCTCCAGCTGGTCTGACAGGCTTTGCCAGATCAGGGTCAGCGTCTTAGCGAATCCCTTGACAAATCTTCTGTAATAAGAGCAGAATCCCAGAAATGACCTAAGCTCAGTCACATTGGTAGGCCTCGGCCAGGAGGTGACAGCTTCCAGCTTCTGGAGGTCAGTGGCCACTTCATCAGCAGACACAATGTGACCAAGGTAGTTGACCGAGGGTTGATAAAACTGGCACTTTTCCAGAGACAGCTTCAACCCCCTCATTATGGAGTCTCTTCAGGACCTTCTGCAGAAACTCTTCGTGCTCTTCCAGGGTCTTGCTGAAAACAAAGATGTCGTCTAAGTACACCAACACCTCGATCAGTTTCATGTCACCCACGGTCTTCTCCATTAGCCTTTGGAAGGTGGCTGGGGCACCAGACAGGCCTTGATGCATACGGTCAAATCCAAACATCCCCTCTGGGGTAATGAAAATGGTCTTCTCCCGATCCTCAGGGTGCATGGGGATTTGGTAATACCCATTCTTCAAATCCAGCATGCTGAACCACTTCACTCCTGACAGGCTCTGCAAGGAATCTTCTATCCTTGGGGTGGAATATTGGCCGGGAATGGTCCTTCGGTTCAGCGTCCGGTAGTCAATACCCAGCCTCAGTGACCCATTCTTCTTCCGTACCACCACTATTGGGGAAGCGTATAGACTCTGGGACTCTCGGATTATACCTGCCCTCTTCAACTCTGCCAGTTGTTCATGCAGATCCTCCAAGTCCCCTAAAGGAATCCATCAAACTCTATCCCTGAACGGCTTATGCACTCGAAGAGATCGATCCGGTATTGGGCACTTTTTGCACACCCCACATCAAATTCACTC
This sequence comes from Aquarana catesbeiana, assembly GCF_042186555.1. Classification (NCBI taxonomy): domain Eukaryota; kingdom Metazoa; phylum Chordata; class Amphibia; order Anura; family Ranidae; genus Aquarana; species Aquarana catesbeiana. The sequence goes on from NC_133326.1 coordinate 534,795,173, forward strand.
ATGGAGAATGCAGCCTGCCATCTCAGGAGCTGAGTCTTGGCCCTTTCTTTCCATTCAGGCAAAAGGGGAGTATTCTTTGAAAAGAGCTCCTCCACAGAGTCATAGAAGTCTCTGTAGAGAAGGGTCACCTACAGGGGCGCAACTAGAAATCACAGGGCCCCATAGCAAATTGTTGTATGGGCCCCCCCCCGCAAACCGCCCCCTCCACAAAAAAAAGAACTAATGCCATTGAACAACAGATTATCACACCCACGTGGCACAGCACCCAGGCAACAGCTTATATTAATTTTGAACAACAAAGTATGTAGTATACTGTATGCAGCCCCTGAAGGACACACATTGCTGACCCCCATGCCTTCTAACCAATTTCTGTTCTGTTATATAAAATGAAATAGTTCAACTCACCATAATGCAGAATCAGTGGGAGCCCTGAGCGTGTCACTTGCCACCATCGCCTGCCACCAGATGCAACTTGTCACGGAATGTCACTTGCCACATCACCCGCCACACGTTGCGGATTGTCCACTTGCCACGTCGCCTGCCACCAGATGCAGATTGTCACTTGTCACACGTTGCAGAATGTCACCTGCCGCATGTTGCCGATTGTCCACTTGCCACGTCCCGGATTGTCACTTGCCACACATTACTGATTGTCACTTGCCACGTCCCAGATTGTCACTTGCCACACATTACGGATTGTCACTTGCCACGTCGCCTGCCACATGTTATGGATTGTCACTTGCCACATCGCCTGCCACATTTTACAGATTATCACTTGCCACGTCACCTGCCATACATTACAGATTATCACTTGCCACGTCACCTGTCACACATTACGGATAGTCACTTGCCACGTCACCTGCCACACATTACGGATTGTCACTTGCCACGTCCCAGATTGTCACTTGCCACACATTACGGATCGTCACTTGCTGCCACGTCCCGGATTGTCACTTGCCACACATTACGGATCGTCACTTGCTGCCACGTCCCGGATTGTCACTTGCCACAAGGTCATCTCTCTGCTTCCCGAGGCTGCCTGCACAGTGAGGGGGGAACTGCACTGCAGGGATGCAGGGAGGGCGCCGGGCGGTGAGAGATGATGTCATCTCTATGCACTCCCGGCTGCCAGCTCCCTGATTGGCCAGCCCGCTCACACACGAGCCGAGCCGCCCAGCTGACTCACCGCCTGACAGCCCTCGGAGCCGCCCGCTCTCACCCGCGGGGACCGCAAAGCCGCACGCTCTCACCCGCGGGGCCCGCAAAGCCGCCCGCTCTCACCCGCGGGGCCCGCAAAGCCGCCCGCTCTCACCCGCGGGGCCCGCAAAGCCGCCCGCTCTCACCCGCGGAGCCACCTGTCCTCACCGGGTCCGGGGCCCCTAGCAGTTGCGGGCCCCATAGCGGCCGCGTGTGTCGCTATGGCGGTAGTTCCGCCACTGGTCACCTAAGCTCCAGTATCCAGAAGGGCCTTGGTGTAGACTCCCTTTACTTGGATGGGAACAACAGGAGAAGGTCCCACCAGCTTGTCAGGGAGCATGGAGGAAGTGGTGGCCCTGGCCTGTTTGGTGGTTTGTATCTGCGCTTCTCTGCGAGGTTCTTATCGGGCTTAATTCTGCGCTAAGTTCTGGGAGTCTGGTGTGCATTGACTCTCCGACACCAGGCAGCATTTGTCAAAAGAAACAGGACACTGGGTTGCTTGGAGGCAACAAAGGGGGGCCCTCTGCAAGGGTTTGGACTTTCGCTGCTGTCTCTTCGTGTCATTGGTTTTGAGCCAGGTACCGTAAATGGGCACCCAGTTGGCTCCTTCACCAGAGCCCTCCGAAGTTTTCCTCTGGCTTCTGGCACTGTGCTTCAGGCTTCACTGGGCTTGGGCACACCTGTCGATTAATGACCCACATAATTTCAGCATACCTCGCTATGCTCAATGGCAGTCCTCACTGGATATAGACGTGCATCGCTACCAAATATCCATAATATCCCTGTAATTATGGATAATCAAACATTAAAATCACTTGATCTTACCGGATCTAATGAATATCAATTAGCTGGGGTGATTTTTTGGCCAGAAAATTTGATAAGAGGGGGCCAGCCCCCCTCATTAATCACTTAATAAGTCTCTAATTATCTGAGATCTAATCTCATCCTTATGTACTACCACCTAATATCTCTAACGTTAAAACCACTTGATCTTACTGGATCTAACGAATATCTATTAGCCTAGATGATTTTTGGTCAGAAAATTGCACGTGGGGGGCCATCCCATTCTTATGTACCACCTAATATCTCTAATTTTATATGGAATATCTCTGAAATGATGTGAGATTTAACGTTAAAACCACGTGATCTTACCAGATCTAACGAATATCTATTAGCCGGAATGATTTTTGGCCAGAAAATTTGATAAGGGGGCTAACCCCTCCATATGTATCACCTAATATCTCTATTTTAATGTGGAATATCTCTGAAATGATGTGAGATCTAATGTTAAAACCACATGATCTTGCCGGATCTAATGAATATCTATTAGCCCGAATGATTTTTGGCCAGAAATTTTGATGAGGGGGGCTAACCCGTCCATATGTACCACCTAATACCTCTATTTTGATGTGGAATATCTCTGAAATGATGTGAGATCTAACGTTAAAACCACTTGATCTTACCAGATCTAACGAATATCTATTAGCCTGAATGATTTTTGGCCAGATAATTTGATAAGGGGGGGCTAACCCGTCCATATGTACCACCTAACATCTCTATTTTGATGTGGAATATCTCTGAAATGATGTGAGATCTAACGTTAAAACCACTTGATCTTACCGGATCTAACGAATATCTATTACCTGAATGAATTTTGGCCAGAAAATTTGATAAGGGGGGTTTACCCGTCCTTATGTACCACCTAATATCTCTATTTTGATGTGGAATATCTCTGAAATGATGTGAGATCTAATGTTAAAACCACTTGATCTTACCAGATCTAACTAATATCTATTAGCCTGAATGATTTTTGACCAGAAAATTTGATAAGGGGGGCTAACCCTTCCATATGTACCACCTAATATCTCTATTTTGATGTTGAATAGCTCTGAAATGATGTGAGATCTAACGTTAAACCCACTTGATTTTACCGGATCCAATGAATATCTATTAGCCTGAATGATTTTTGACCAGAAAATTTGATAAGGGGGGCTAACCGTCCATATGTACCACCTAATATCTCGATTTTGATGTGGAATATCTCTAAAATGATGTGAGATCTAACGTTAAAACCACTTGATCTTACCGGATCTAATGAATATCTATTAGCCTGAATGATTTTTGGCCAGAAAATGTGATAAGGGGGGGCCAGCCCCCCCTCATTAATCACTTAATAAGTCCCTAATTATGTGAGATCTAATGTTAAAACCACTTGATCTTACCGGATCTAATGAGAATCTATTAGCCTGAATGATTTTTGGCCAGATAATTTGATAAGGGGGGCTAACCCGTCCTTATGTACCACCTAATATCTCTATTTTGATGTGAAAAATCTCTGAAATGATGTGAGATCTAACGTTAAAACCACTTGATCTTAGTGGATCTAACGAATATCTATTAGCCTGAATGATTTTTGGCCAGAAAATTTGATAAGGGAGGCTAACCCATCCATATGTACCACCTAATATCTCTATTTTGAAGTGAAATATCTCTGAAATGATGTGAGATCTAACGTTAAAACCACTTGATCATACCAGATCTAATGAATATCTATTAGCCTGAATGATTTTTGACCAGAAAATTTGATAAGGGGGGCTAACCCGTCCATATGTACCACCTAATATCTCTATTTTGATGTGGAATATCTCTGAAATGATGTGAAATCTAATGTTAAAACCACTTAATCTTACCGGAGCTAACGAATATCTATTAGTCTGAATGATTTTTGACCAGAAAATTTGATAAGGGGGGCTAACCCGTCCATATGTACCACCTAATATCTCCATTTTGATGTGGAATATCTCTGAAATGATGTGAGAGCTAATGTTAAAACCACTTGATCTTAGCAGATCTAACGAATATCTATTAGCCTGAATGATTTTTGGCCAGAAAATTTGATAAGGGGGGGCCAACCCCCCCTCATTAATCACTTAAAAAGTCTCTAGTTATGTGAGATCTAATGTTAAAACCACTTGATCTTACCGGATCTAACGAATATCTATTAGCCTGAATGATTTTTGGCCAGAAAATTTGATAAGGGGGGCTAACCCATCCTTATGTACCACCTAATATCTCTATTTTGATGTGGAATATCTCTGAAATGATGTGAGATCTAACATTAAAACCACTTGATCTTACCGGATCTAACAAATATCTATTAGCCTTAATGATTTTTGACCAGAAAATTTGATAAGGGGGGGCCAGCCCCCCTCGTTAATCACTTAATAAGTCTCTAATTATGTGAGATCTAATGTTAAAACCACTTGATCTTACCGGATCTAACAAATAGCTTCCAAAATACCTAATTGTTTGGTCAATTTTTTGATAAGGGGGGCTGATGACGGGTTAGCCCCCCCAGCAAATAACTGTTAATATTGCTTCTTCTGTGTGAGATCTAACGCAAACAATGGTTGATCTAACAAAGATCTAACAAACTGCATAACTGCTAACCCGGCAGAGGTTTTTTTTACCCGTATATTGAATCCCCAGGTTTTCCTGCACTACACTCCAGGCTCTCCGGCCTCTCCCCTTGTAAAGAATATATTATATATATTTTCCACTCCACTCCTTGGCTTGCTTACTCCTCCTCCTCGGCTCAGGCTGCCTGTTCTCCGGTTCTCCTGGGCTGGGCTGCCGCTGCACAGCACAGTACCTCCCAGACAGTCCCTTCAACAGATCACTCCGCACGCAGGACTTCACCACCACTCCACATGAGTGGGCGGCGGTGGCCGGATCTACATCTCTACAGTACAAAGTGACAGGAGGGACTGGAGCTGAGCGGAGGACTGCTCACGGACACCAGTGTCCATGTGCAGACACCTTGCCGATTCCTGCACCCAAGCCCCAAGTCACCCCCCCAGACTAGGGGGCGCCCTCAAGGGCCACCGACAGCCTCCTTAGCACTCCATCTCCATCTTCCACCCAACTGCCCCTGCTGGCATGACTCATGGCAATTTATGAAGTGGCCTGCCCCCTTCCAGCCCCTTTCTGCTGGGGATTGGGTAGGGCCCTCAAAATATTCCAAACAGCCCCTCCTAGCTTCCACCCACTGCATCAGGAAGCTTCTCAAAGGTTCCAGAAAGCAGGGGGAGGCACCAGAAGAGCTGTCTGCTGAGTCATCCAGCCTCCCTGAGTCACTCAACCCTGACCCAGAATCAACCCAGGCCTGTCTCTCAGCCAAACCAATTTTCCTACACTAACAAACCTATTTACATCTAGACGGTGCTACACAGCTATCAGCACATCATTTATTATTGTATCAAATAATTCCATGTGATTTACCACAGACAGAATAATCCCATGTAGACACCAATTTAATAAGGTAATTATTAAATAATTGGTTTCAATAATAGTGCAGAGAATTCTCTTTCTGCTTAGTTAGGCCCCTTTCACACTTATACGACTTGTCCCACGATTTTGTACTGCAAAATCGCATGACAAGTCATTCTCCATGATTTTAAATGACTACCATTCATATTGGCACGACTTTAAGTCGTCGCGAATTCAAAGCAAAGTCGCGGCCGCGAAATTGCGTTAAAATCGCGCGACTTTGAAGTCGCACAAGTGTGAAAAGGGGCTTAGGTTATCTCATTGCATTTCTTCATATAAGAACAAACAATGAACACTACATTTCATCTCCGAAAAGCACAGCTCTCCTAAAATCTGGTGCAGCGCTGCATAAAAACCAATCAGCTTCCAGGTTTTTTTGTCAAAGCATAATTGAACAAGCTGAAATTAGAAGCTGATTGGCTACCATGCAGAGCTGCATCCGATTTTGCACTCTCCAGTTTTAGTAAATCAACCCCACTGAGTAATACAAGTATAGTGTGCTACTGCTATGAATCTGTGTGACAAAGGTGGTATCTTCAGCTCCTGTACACTGTACCATTCTGAAGAGCATCACAAAGTGCAGGAAAAGGGACAGACATTTGTTTAAAGAGGAAGTAAACTCTCTGAAAAAAGAAAAAAAAAAACACCCTGCAGGACAAAGGCATAATGAGCTAGTATGCATAGCATACTAGCTCATTATGAATTACTTACCTGAGATCAAAACCCCCGCAGCGGTCCTCGTTCCCCTCCTCCGTCGCCGCCATGTCTCCCGGAGTGACTTCTGTGTTCGCGGACTCCGGCTGTGTGACTGGCCCGGAGCCGCGATGACGTCACTCCCGTGCATGCGTGTGGGAGCCACCAGTGATGGCATGATCGCCCTCGGAAATGGCACGCTCAATGTGCCTGCGCCGTTGTCTACAGCGCGCATGCACCGTAGACATCGGTACAGTCTTTTTTGCAAATATCTCCTAAACCGTGTAGGTTTAGGAGATATTGCAAGCACCTACAGGTAAGCCTTAATATAGGCTTACCTGTAGGTGAAAGTTGTCCCTGAGGGTTTACAACCACTTTAAAGCTACACCCAGCACCACCTTTAAAGAAGACCTGTCATGAAACCTGTCTCCTTGAAATCCTAAATTCTTGGCTGTTAGGTTGATGACTGAAAACAATTCTGACTTTTCCCCAACTTGCTGCATGGGAGTTTTAGGGTTTTAAACTCAGAAGTATTAGCTCACGTTCACATTGGCCAATTTGGCATGCAATTTGACATGGTGCCGTCCAAATTGGTGTGGTGTCGACTTTGCGGCGCCGCACATATTCACAAAAGTAGTTCCTGCACTACTTTTGGCGACTTCGGGTTGATTTGAATAGGCATCTGTGCATGAACCCACACAGATGTCTGTCAAATCACCCCCGAAGTCAGGCTGAAATGCTGGGTTGAAATCGTGCGAGTTCAGCACTCTCAGACCAGAGCTGTTAGGGGGAAAAACTACTGCAAAAATCCTGCACACTGCATTTGATAACCTTCATCTGTCTGGCTTCATTACTTTCTAAGTTACTGACTGCAAGGGTAGTTGTTTGTAATTCCTTGGAGCTGGGCTTTAACCTACCCCAAAAGTCTGAGTCTGACCGGTGTCTGTAATTCCAGATTTTAGCATGAATAAGTAGATCTATCAGAGAGAGTGACCCAAGAATAGAGGGACCATCCTCTGACAACAATATCCGCCATCTTCCTAGAGTCAGGAGACACTGGACAGTCACAGCCGAACACAACAAATCGATGTGTAATATCTCTCTGGACTCTGTCCGTATGGAGCATGTCACTGATAAGAGGAATAATTTCATCCCTGGCAGCATTTTGCTGGCCTAGTTCTCAGGATTTATCATTTTCAGAGCAGAGAGAAGGTGGTGAGGCCTGGTTATATATGGCGGAACAAATCTTCCTAATGTTATTGATCTTGTAGCTTGTCTGAACATTAGCTTCTTCCACTAAAACAAAGGTTAAAGAGTCTGAGAACTGCAGGTCTGCTCAGGTCCTCTTCATGTCCCCCTAATTCCTCTGTTACACGTGGAAAGAAATAAAAACGCTTTATTGTCCCCAGGAGATTTGGCCATTTCATGCTCCAGTAAAAATGACAACCAGCTTAAATTGATGGCGGCTCTTTAATGAAAGAGGGAAAAAAATAGACAGTAGAAAAAATGTGATACAAGCTACAGCTGTACTCCATATACACGTGTGATCAGTTTGTACCCTCTATAGACACAGCTGTGCTCCATACACGTGTGATCAGTTTGTACCCTCCATACACACAGCCTGCACTCCATACACATGTGTGATCAATTTGTACCCTCCATAGACAAAGCTGTGCTCCATACTCGTGTGATAAGTTTGTACCCTCCATACCCACAGCTGTACTCCATATGCAGGTGTGATTAGTTTGTACCCTCCATAGACACAGCTGTGCTCCATACACACATGTGATCGGTTTGTACCCTCCATACACACAGCTGTGCTCCATACACGTGTGATCAGTTTGTACCCTCCATACACACATGTGATCAGTTTGTACCCTCCATACACACAGCTGTACTCCATACACATGTGTGATCGTTTTTTACCCTCCATACTCACAGCTGTACTCCATACATATGTGTGATCAGTTTGTACCCTCCATAGACACAGCTGTGCTCCATACACATGTGATCAGTTTGTACCTTCCATACACACAGCTGTGCTCCATACACGTATGATCAGTTTGTACCCTCCATACACACAGCTGTACTCCATAAACATGTGTGATCAGTTTGTAACCTCCATAGACAAAGCTGTGCTCCATACACATGTGTGATTAGTCTGTACCCTCCATAAACAAATCTGTACTCCATACCTGTGTGATTAGTCTTTACCCTCCATACACAAGTCTGTACTCCATACACACGTGTGATTAGTCTTTACCCTCCACAAACAAATCTGTACTCCATACCTGTGTGATTAGTTTGTACCCTCCATAAACATAATTGTATCCCATACGAAGGTGTGATCGGTCTGTACACTCCATAAACACATCTGTATTCCAAACAAATGTGTGATCAGTCTGTACCCTCTGTATATGCAGCTGTACTCCATACACATCTGTGATCATTTTGTACACTCCATAAACACAGCTGTACTCCAGACACATGAGTGGTCTGCAGGCCTGGACCGGGACAGAAAATAGGCCTGGGCACTTTAGATTGAGCAGCCCATGACATGTTAACTAGCCCCTTCCCCGCTCTCCACCCTGATGGATCCCCCAGGAGAGGGGAGGGGGGAACCCGGCAGAGGTGTGTGGGGGTGTGGGCGAGGGGGGACCAGGAAAGAGCATTGGGGGGGTGGAGTGTACAGGGAGGAACCTTGAGAACATGGGGTGGGACAAGAGCACAGGGAGGAAGAGGAGATCACAGGGGAGAGGCAGAGAACACAGGGAGGAAGAGGAGAGCACAGGGAGGAAGCAGAGAGCATGGGGGTATGTGGAGAGCACAGGGGGAAGCGGAGAGCATGGGGGTATGTGGAGAGCATAGAGGGGAAGCAGAGCGCATGGGGGGATGTGGAGAGCACAGGGGGCCTCGGAGAGCATGGGGGGATGTGGAAAGCACAGGGGGGCGGCGAAGAGCAGGGGGGGATGTGGAGAGCACAGGGGGGCAGCGGAGAGCATGGGGGATGGGGAGAGCACAGGGGGCAGCGGAGTGCACAGGGGGGGCAGCAAAGAGCATGGGGGGATGTGGAGAGCACAGGGGGGCAGCGGAGAGCATGGGGGATGTGGAGAGCACAGGGGGCAGCAGAGTGCACAAGGGGGCAACGGAGAGCATGGGGGGAGGTGGAGAGCACAGGGGGGCAGCGGAGTGCACGGGGGGGCAGTGGAGAGCATGGGGGAAGGTGGAGAGCACAGGGGGATGACGGAGAGCATGGGGGGATTTCTAAGCACAGGGGGTGGCTGAGAGCATGGGGGCATGTGGAGATCACAGCAGGGCTGCGGAGTACACAGGGGGGCAGCAGAGAGCATGGGGGGATGTGGAGAGCACAGGGGGCAGCGGAGAGCATTGGGGGATGTGGAGAGCACCGGGGGGTGGCGGAGAGCATTGGAGATGTGGAGAGCACAGGGGGGCGGCGGAGATCATGGGGGGAGGTGGAGAGCACAGGGGGGCAGCGGAGAGCATGGGGGATATGGAGAGCACAGGGGGCAGCAGAGTGCACGGGGGGCAGCGGAGAGCATGGGGGAGGTGGAGAGCACAGGGGGCTGCGGAGAGCATTGGGGGATGTGGAGCGCACAGGGGGTGGTGGAGAGCATGGGGGGATGTGGAGAGCACAGGGGGCAGCGGAGAGCATGGGGGATGGGGAGAGCACAGGGGGCAGCGGAGTGCACAGGGGGGGCAGCAAAGAGCATGGGGGGATGTGGAGAGCACAGGGGGGCAGCGGAGAGCATGGGGGATGTGGAGAGCACAGGGGGCAGCAGAGTGCACAGGGGGGCAACGGAGAGCATGGGGGGAGGTGGAGAGCACAGGGGGGCAGCAGAGTGCACGGGGGGCGGTGGAGAGCATGAGGGAAGGTGAAGAGCACAGGGGGATGGCGGAGAGCATGGGGAGATTTCTAAGCACAGGGGGTGGCTGAGAGCATGGGGGGATGTGGAGATCACAGCAGGGCTGCGAAGTACACAGGGGGGCAGCAGAGAGCATGGGGGGATGTGGAGAGCACAGGGGCAGCGGAGAGCATTGGGGGATGTGGAGAGCACAGGGGGGTGGCGGAGAGCATTGGAGATGTGGAGAGCACAGGGGGGCGGCGGAGATCATGGGGGGAGGTGGAGAGCACAGGGGGCAGCGGAGAGCATGGGGGATATGGAGAGCACAGGGGGCAGCAGAGTGCATGGGGGGCAGCGGAGAGCATGGGGGAGGTGGAGAGCACAGGGGGCTGCGGAGAGCATTGGGGGAGCACAGGGGGCAGTGGAGAGCATGGGGGGATGTGGAGAGCACAGGGGGGCGGCAGAGAGCATGGGGGATGTGGAGAGCACAGGGGGGTGGCAGAGAGCATGGGGGATGTGGAGAGCACAAGGGGGCAGCAGAGTGCACAGGGGGCGGCGGAGAGCATGGGGGGAGGTGAAGAGCACAGGGGGGTGGCGGAGAGCATGGGGGATGTAAAGAGCACAGGGGGGGCAGAGAACATGGGGGAGGTGGAGAGCACATGGGGTGGCGGAGTGCACAGGGGGCCGCGGAGAGCATGGGGGGAGGTGGAGAGCATGGGGGGATGTGGAGAGCACAGTGGGGCAGCAGAGAGCATGGAGGGATGTGGAGCACACAGGGGGGTGGCGGAGAGTATGGGGGATGTGGAGAGAACGGGGGCGGCGGAGAGCATGGGAGGAGGTGGAGAGCCAAGGGGGGCAGCGGAGTGCAAGGGGGTGGCGGAGAGCATTGGGGGAGGTGGAGAGCGCAGGGGGCAGCTGAGAGCATGGGGGATGTGGAGGGCAAAGGGGGCGGCAGAGAGCATGGGGGTGGGGGAGAGCATGGGGGGTGGGGGGAGGTGGAGAGCACAAGGGGGCAAAGAGTATGGGTAGGGTGGAGAGCACAGGGGGGGCAGCAGAAAGAAGCAGGATAGGAGGAGCGGTGGGGGCAGCTGCATATAGAAGAATCATTCTCTCCATCTTCCTCCTGCAGTCTTGGAATGCCTGCCTCTCCTCTCCCTCTCGCAGGCATTCAGAGACTGCAGGAGGAAGATGGAGAGAATGATTCTTCTGTATGCAGCCGCCCCCACCGCTTCTCCTATCCAGGTCACAGGGGGCCACACTCGCATTCTCTCTCATCCAGCTCCATGGTGTCTGCTGTAGCTCCTCCCCCTTCGTAGTCACGCCCCCGGCACCGGCGGCTGACCTATCGCGGAGAGATCAAAGGTGTCTCCTCTAGCTCCTCCCCCTTCATGTTTCCATCCCCCTGGCGCCAATGGCTGAGCTTAACTGGCAGCTGGGCGGCCGCGGAGAGGCCAGGTGAGCAGCACGGGCTCGAAGAGGGATTTGGGATGAGCTATGTACAGGGTGCAGGGTTCTGGGATGAGCTATATACAGGGTGCAGGGTTCTGGGATGAGCTATATGAGATACAGTATCTCACATAAGTGAGATACTGTGATTTACTCACATTTTTGTAAATATTTTAATATATCTTTTCATGTAAAAACACTGAAGAAATTACACTTTGCTACAATATAAAGTAGTGACTATACAGCTTGTATAACAGTGTAAATTTGCTGTCCCCTGAAAATAACTAAACACACAGCTATTAATGTCTAAACCGCTGGCAACAAAAGTGAGTACTTCCCTAAGTGAAAATGTCCAAATTGGGCCCAATTAGCCATTTTCCCTCCCCGGGTAATGTGACTCGTTAGTGTTACAAGGTCTCAGGTGTGAATGGTGAGCAGTTGTGTTAAATTTGGTGTTTTCGCTCTCATTCTCTCATACTGGTCATTGGAAGTTGAACATGGCACCTCATGGCAAAGAACTCTCTGAGGATCTGAAAAAAAGAATTGTTGCTCTACATAAAGATGGCCTAGGCTATAAGAAGATTTCATAGACTCTGAAACTGAGCTGCAGCACGGTGGCCAAGACCATACAGTGGTTTAACAGGACAGGTTCCACTCAAAACAGGCCTCGCCATGGTCAACCAAAGAAGTTGAGTGCACGTGCTCAGCGTCATATCCAGAGGTTTTCTTTGGCAAATAGATGTATGAGTGCTGCCAGCATTGCTGCAGGGATTAAAGGGGTGGGGGGTTACCTGTCAGTGTTTAGATCATACGCTGCACAATGCATCAAATTGGTCTGCATGGCTGTCGTCCCAGAAGGAAGCCTCCTCTAAAGATGATGCACAAGAAAGCCCACAAACAGTTTGCTGAAGACAAGCAGACTAAGGACATGGATTACTGGAACCATGTCCTGTGGTCTAATGAGACCAAGATATACTTATTTGGTTCAGATGGTGTCAAGCATGTGTGGCGGCAACCAGGTGAGGAGTACAAAGACAAGTGTGTCTTGCCTACAGTCAAGCATGGTGGTGGGAGTGTCATGGTCTGGGGCTACATGAGTGCTGCCAGCACTAAGGAGATACAGTTCATTGTGGGAACCATGAATGCCAACATGTACTGTACTGTGACATACTGAAGCAGAGCATGATCCCCTCCCTTCGAAGACTGGGCCGCAGGGCAGTATTCCAACATGATAATGACCCCAAACACACCTCCAAGACGACCACTGCCTTGCTAAAGAAGCTGAGGGTAAAGGTGATGGACTGGCAAAGCATGTCTCCAGACCTAAACCCTATTGAGCATCTGTGGGGCATCCTCAAACAGAAGGTCTCTAACATCCACCAGCTTCGTGATGTCATCATGGTGGAGTGGAAGAGGACTCCAGTGGCAACCTGTGAAGCTCTGATGAACTCCATGCCCAAGAGGGTTAAGGCAGTGCTGGAAAATAATGGTGGCCACACAAAACACTTTAGGCCCAATTTGGACATTTTCACTTAGGGATGTACTCACTTTTGTTGCCAGCGGTTGAGTTATTTTGAGGGGACAGCAAATTTACACTGTTATACAAGCTGTACACGCACTACTTTACATTGTAGCAAAGTGTATTTTTCAGTGTTGTCACATGAAAAGATATAATAAAATATTTACAAAAATGTGAGGGGTGTACTCACTTTTGTGAGATCTCAGAACCCTGCACTCTGTATGCAGCTCATATATACAATATGAGCTGCATACAGAGTGCAGGGTTCTGAGATGAGCAGCATACAGAGTGCATGGTTCTGGGATGAGCTGAGTACAGAGTGCAGGGTTCTGGGATGAGCTGCATACAGAGTGCAGGGTTCTGGGATGAGCTATGTACAGAGTGCAAGGTTCTGGGATGAGCTGCATACAGAGTGCAGGGTTCTGGGATGAGCTATGTACAGAGTGCAGGGTTCTGGGATGAACTATGTACAGAATGCAGGGTTCTGGGATGAGCTACGTACAGAGAGCAGGATTCCGGGATGAGCTACATATAGAGTGCAGGGTTCTGGGATTAGCTACGTACAGAGTGCAGGGTTTTGGCATGAGCTATGTACAGGGTGCAGGGTTCTGGGATGAGCTATATACAGGGTGCAGGGTTCTGGGATCAGAGATATATATGAGCTATATAGATGAGATATATATGAGCTGCATACAGAGTGCAGGGTTCTGGGATGAGCTATGCACAGAGTGCAGGGTTTTGGAAAGAGCTGTATACAGGGTGCAGGGTTCTGAGATGAGCTATATACAGGGTGCAGGGTTCTGGGATGAACTATATACATTGCACAAGGTTCTGAAATGAGCTATATACAGGGTGCATGGTTCTGGGATGAGCTATATACAGGGTTCTGAGATGAGCTATATACAGGGTGCAGGGTTCTGGGATGAGCTATATACAGGGTGCAGGGTTCTGAGATTAGCTATATACAAGGGTGCATGGTTCTGAGATGTGCTATATACAGGGTGCAGGGTTCTGAGATGATCTATATACAGGGTGCAGGGTTCTGGGATAAGCTATATACAGGGTGCAGCAGAGGCGTAACTAGAACCTTCAGGGCCCTGATGCAAGAAACCATGAAGGGACCCCCGACCTCCGGCCTGGGCCATTCCCCCAGAGCCCTTCCCACTGATCCCACAGCAGATCCCTTTCACATGTGCAGTCCTGCAGTCTTGGGTCCAGCCATGGTGGCAGAAGGTCAGGGCCCAGTCACAAGTGCGACCTTTGCTGGTAGTTCCACCAGTGATGTCAGTGTGGACTGTGAAAGGTGTCAGTCAGTAGGGCAGTGGACATGGTCAGTAGGGCAGTGGACGTGGTCAGTAGGGCAGTGGGCGTGGTCAGTCGAGCATTGGGCGTGGTCAGTAGAGCAGTGGACGTGGTCAGTAGGGCAGTGAATATTGTCAGTAGAGCAGTGGACAGGGTCAGTAGAGCAGTGGACATAATCAGTAGGGCAGTGGACGGGATCAGTATTTTTTAATTTTTGTTATTTTATTTTTTTATTATTTTTTACCATTTTATTTTAGTTTACAATTTTATTTTTTATAGTTTTGTTTTCCAATTTTTGATGGGAATGGCTGGCAGTGGAGGGCAGTATAATGGGAGGGGTGGCAGTGTAGGGCAGTATGATGGGAGGGGGGTAGTGGGGGCAGTATGATGGGAGGGGGCAGTGGAGGGAAGTATGATAGGAGGGGGGTAGTGGAGGGCAGTATGATGGGAGGGGGGTATTGGAGGGCAGTATGATGGGAGGGGGTGTCTGGGGGAGTCTGGGGAGGAGCTGGCGGTCCTAGGTACAGATGACTGTTTGCCTATAGACTGTCTATGCATATAGTAGAACTGATCCTTCTCCTGCAGCCGCTGAAATTCATCCCTGTAACTAGGACCGCCAGCTCCGCCTTCCGACTCCGCCCCCCGCTCTGACTCAACAAGTGCACTCCGCTGTGAATGCTGGGCCTCTGCCTCTCTCCTCCTCCTGACGTCACTGGTTGCTAGACGCCAGGCATGCCGCGACTAGCAACCTGTTTGGGCAGGGAGCCAGGGGCCCTAGAATAACGTAAAAGGGGTCTCAGTCAGCCAGGGGCCCACCACAGTAAGTGACAGCGGCGATGCAAGGGCTATTTTAGGAGCATCAGATCGGCCCAGGGCCAGGAGGCAATTCCGGGACACTGTATTGTCCCGGAACGAAGGTGCCAGGGACCCGGAACAGAACTGCCAATTATGGGACTGTCCCAGGCAATCCGGGACTGTTGGGAGATATGCATATATGTGCAATCACACTGTACCCTTTGGACACAGCTGTGCTCCATACACAGGTGTGATTGCTCTTTATCCTCCATAAAGGCATCTGTATTCAATACTCTGTACTCCCCATAAACACAGCTGTACTCCATACACACTTGTGATTGCCCTGTACCCACAATAACCACAGCTGTGCCCCATACACATGTGTGATCAGATTCTACCCTCCATAAAAACAGCAGTACTCCATACACGTATAGGCAGGTAAAGTTTTATGCTGCCCAAGTTAGGGGGGTTAGTGTTAATTATGTTTCCCGTTTTTTAATTGGCGGGCTTTCCCGGGTTGGACCTACTGGTTCTGTGCATTATACAGTAAAAGAGACAGCGGTCTGGACCTGATGGAGTGAGCATGCAAGAAAAGGTTACTGAAAGCCTGTGGTTGCTGCTGTTATCATTGTCAGAATCCGTCCTGTTAGATAGCTGGCTATGCCAAGACTGGAGTGCCAGTTATAACACATCTGTCCTCAGGATCCTTCTACAGCCTAGGGGGATTGCTAAGATCTGCAGTCCACCCTGAAGATGCCAATCCTGGATACTGCCATCATGGGCTCAGCTAGATATGGACTCTTTCCTGTGCAGGTATGCTGGGGCTACCACAAGCTTGAATTAGGGATTCATTTAGGAAAGGACTGTTACTTTTGTTTAACTGTCATGCCAGGATGATCAAGTAAAGCTTTTGAAACTTTTGCCTTTGCCTGGTCTGAAGTTATTGAAGGGGTGTAATGCAAGTAACCAGCACACATAGTCTACAGTTTGGGTCAGCTAAACACATTGGGGTATGAAGATAACGGTACAAGAGTTAATGTGGAGATAAAAGTGGCTATGAAAACTAACAAAGATTTCTTTAGCACCATGTCATAATGTGTACATGTGACAGGTGGGATAGCTTCTAGCAGGAGGGCTTGTTGTCGGCACTCTCTCCATGAGCAGGTCCATCTCTCATAACAACGGGAGCAGATCAGCACTGCAGAGGTCTCTAACCCGTACACAAGTATGGAAGAGGAAGCGAGTGCATACATGGAGTCAGTGCTAGGTGCACGACGGGGCTCCATACCCTTGCTGGGAGTGAGGTAGAGGTAATACGCTAGACAGGTGAAGAGGGCATTAGCTCTGTGTGTCCCTCCTAAATGCATCAGTGACTATGGTGGTGTGTATTACATCAACAGAGTTTACTAAAGTTCTGTTGTCTGTCCAAGCAAAGGTACCCCATGTGTAAGGCAGTGACCCTAACCAAAGTGCCCAGTGTACCCCATAAGAGCCCACTCTGGGGCAGACCTCTCATGTGACCCTTGCTTGGCACCCAACGAGAAGGGAAACATTGAGGATGTGACTGTGAAAGGTGTCAGTCAGTAGGGCAGTGGACATGGTCAGTAGGGCAGTGGACGTGGTCAGTAGGGCAGTGGGCGTGGTCAGTCGAGCATTGGGCGTGGTCAGTAGAGCAGTGGACGTGGTCAGTAGGGCAGTGAATATTGTCAGTAGAGCAGTGGACAGGGTCAGTAGAGCAGTGGACATAATCAGTAGGGCAGTGGACGGGATCAGTATTTTTTAATTTTTGTTATTTTATTTTTTTATTATTTTTTACCATTCTATTTTAGTTTACAATTTTATTTTTTATAGTTTTGTTTTCCAATTTTTGATGGGAATGGCTGGCAGTGGAGGGCAGTATAATAGGAGGGGGGGTAGTGGAGGGCAGTATGATGGGAGGGGGGGTATTGGAGGGCAGTATGATGGGAGGGGGGCAGTGGAGGGCAGTAAGATGGGAGGGGTAGTGGAGGAAAGTATGATGGGGGGGCAGTGGAGGGCAGTATGATGGGAGGGGGTAGTGGAGGTTAGTATGATGGATGGGGGGCAGTAGAGGGCAGTATGATAGGAGGGGTAGAGAAGGGCAGTATGATGGGAGGGGCCGCAGTGGAGGGCAGTATGATGGGACGGGTGGCAGTGGAGGGCAGTATAATGGGAGGGGTGGTAGTAGAGGGCAGTATGATGGGAGGGGTGGTAGTGGAGGGCAGTATGATGGGAGGGGGGTAGTGGAGGGCAGTATGATGGGAGGGGGGTAGTGGAGGGCAGCATGATGGGAGGGGGAGCCGTGGAGGGCAGTATGGGGGGACAGCATGACTAGAGGGGGCAGTATGGGAAGAAGCAGAGTGACCATGAGCGTCCTCGGGGCAGGGAGCATTTCTCCTACCTTTCTAGCAGCAGAAACAGCCTTCAGGCGAGACCCGGAGTCTGGGGAGGAGCTGGCGGTCCTAGGTACAGATGACTGTTTGCCTATAGACTGTCTATGCATATAGTAGAACTGATCCTTCTCCTGCAGCCGCTGAAATTCATCCCTGTAACTAGGACCGCCAGCTCCGCCTTCCGACTCCGCCCCCCGCTCTGACTCAACAAGTGCACTCCGCTGTGAATGCTGGGCCTCTGCCTCTCTCCTCCTCCTGACGTCACTGGTTGCTAGACGCCAGGCATGCCGCGACTAGCAACCTGTTTGGGCAGGGAGCCAGGGGCCCTAGAATAACGTAAAAGGGATTCATTTAGGAAAGGACTGTTACTTTTGTTTAACTGTCATGCCAGGATGATCAAGTAAAGCTTTTGAAACTTTTGCCTTTGCCTGGTCTGAAGTTATTGAAGGGGTGTAATGCAAGTAACCAGCACACATAGTCTACAGTTTGGGTCAGCTAAACACATTGGGGTATGAAGATAACGGTACAAGAGTTAATGTGGAGATAAAAGTGGCTATGAAAACTAACAAAGATTTCTTTAGCACCCTGTCATAATGTGTACATGTGACAGGTGGGATAGCTTCTAGCAGGAGGGCTTGTTGTAGGCACTCTCTCCATGAGCAGGTCCATCTCTCATAACAACGGGAGCAGATCAGCACTGCAGAGGTCTCTAACCCGTACACAAGTATGGAAGAGGAAGCAAGTGCATACATGGAGTATGCTAGGTGCACGACGGGGCTCCATACCCTTGCTGGGAGTGAGGTAGCGGTAATACACTAGACAGGTGAAGAGGGCATTAGCTCTGTGTGTCCCTCCTAAATGCATCAGTGACTATGGTGGTGTGTATTACATCAACAGAGTTTACTAAAGTTCTGTTGTCTGTCCAAGCAAAGGTACCCCATGTGTAAGGCAGTGACCCTAACCAAAGTGCCCAGTGTACCCCATAAGAACCCACTCTGGGGCAGACCTCTCATGTGACCCTTGCTTGGCACCCAACGAGAAGGGAAACATTGAGGATGTGACTACCACCCCATGACCCCTGCCCAGCCTACACACGTGTGTGATCAGTCTGTACCCTCCATGAACAGCTTTGTTCCATAAACATGTTTGATCCATCTGTAATTTCCCTAAATTCAGCTTTACTCCATAATGTATGTGATTGGCCTGTATCTTCCATAAACACAGCTATACACTGAACATGTGTGATTGGTCAGTACCCCCCTGCACAGGAGTGTGATCTTTCTGTAACCCCCTATAAACACAGCTGTACCATGAACATGTGTAATCTGTATGTACCCTCTATAAACACAGTTTACCATAATACTCGGGTGTAATTGCTCTGTATACCACAGGTAGGCTGGCGGGGACCAAAAAGCCCAAGAACTGATTACACATAACTTAACCCTTTACCCCCAGCCAGGGCCATGCTCTAACACACTAAGGAAAACACATTACAACCTGCCTACATGTACCCTATGTAGCGGCATCCCTGAC
Organism: Aquarana catesbeiana; assembly: GCF_042186555.1. Taxonomy (NCBI): domain Eukaryota; kingdom Metazoa; phylum Chordata; class Amphibia; order Anura; family Ranidae; genus Aquarana; species Aquarana catesbeiana. The sequence goes on from NC_133326.1 coordinate 534,814,261, forward strand.
CTCCAAAGGCCTAATGGAGACCTCCAGAGTCAGGGAGAGCTGGCATCCTTCCTTGTAGTGTGGGTTATTAGGCATGATGGGTGTATTGCAAGTTGAATGATTGGGCGCCAGTCACTTTTTGAATGCAAGAAAAAGATTTATTGTCTCTTAACAGAACTGATATAGGGAGGGTTAGGGCCAGGACACCCTTAGGCAGATGCAATATTAATTGTCACACTCTGAGACAAAAATAATAGGCAGATAGCTATACAGGTAGAGGGCCTTTAAGCTGAATGCAGCAACTGTATTTGTAGAACTGCTGTCTCCTATGGCAACTGAACTTTGAACAGTCAATAGAGATCCATACACGTTACTCACAGTAACCCGTTATAGATCTTCTCTAACATCTCGCAGTATCCTTCTGTAGGTCTTCACTCACTGAGCTCCCAGTCTCTCACTAGACTTCAAGATCCCAGACGTCACTGGATCCCTTGAGCTCTTCCACAGCTAAACCCGCTGTATTCTCCTCAAGCGTCACCCCTGCTAACCCACTGGGTCCCTGGCTTGGCACTCTGCTGCAGCTTTCCCACTTGTTCACCATCCCAGGCTAGTGAATAAGGCTGCTCTGGTACTTCTTTAAAATTCCATAACTGGCCTCTGATAACCGGAGTGGTTGCCCCTTGATGGCGACTGTGTCTCTTTTATCTCTGACCTTGATCCTCACTTGCCTCTGGTAACAGGAGTGGTCATCCCATGTGGCAACTGCTTCTCCCTCACTGCTGGAAACCCGATCTTGTGGAACCTCTGCAACTTGGTTGGGCTTCCGGCCGAAAGCCCCAAACCCACACTGCTTTTCTCAAACCTGAATAGGCCTCAGACAGCCTAGCAGCCAGGTGCTCCCGGGATAGGCTTCAGGCTTCTGGCCTAGCAACCTGGAGCCTTGTGACACACGTCCACCCAAACAGCCGTCCAGGTGGCACAGAACCCCGATCACCTGACTCCTCCTGAATAAATAGGCTCTCCCAGCAGGCCAAGGGACTAAAGAAACCCCTGCCAATTGGCTGAGACAACCCATCCACTCCTAGTCTGGGTTCTCTATGCCCTTATCATGATAATGCCACAGGCAACAGTGCCACCAAGTGACAGAAGAGAGGGGTGCATCAAATCCAGCGTTAGGGAAAAGTCAGGGAATGCCCCCTAACAATTAGCCAGGCTAGTTACTACCTAGCAAACTACATTTGTTAGCAACCCTGCTTACAACCAGGGTGCTACACCTACATAAACCTAGCTGTACTCTACACATCTATGAAAGATCTGTAGCCTACAAAAACTGCTTTGATCCATACACATGTATGATCTGTCAGTACTTTCCATATATACAGATTTACCCCATCCACATTTGTGACTGGTCTGTATTCTTTATAAACACAGCTGTGCTCTCTACTTGTGTGACTAATCTGTACCTTTTTATAAATACCCTTTTCCCATATAAGGACCCTTTTTAAATGATTGGTCTGTATTTTCTGTGAATACAGCTGTACTCCATACACAAGGTGAAAGCACCAGGCACTTCATAACACAAAGTATGAATACAAAGCCATTTAGTGATGTCCAGTTATCTGTTCATCTGTCACCTGTGGTCACAAGTCAATTTGGATTTTTTTTTTTTGCAATGGTTAGTATAAGACCTCCATATTTCCAGTGTTCCCTCCGTGCCTCCACCTGACCCAATATCATTCTGCAAGTCATCAATCCCATTTTCCTGCTCATTTACTTCTCATCAACAGAGCATTCGGCTGTGTTTGGCTAAGTTGTCCATCACAGTCTCACAATAACCTTTCTGCCATACATATTACATACCCAATTCCTTCCCGAATTTGCATGTAAAAAATGAAAAGAGAATGAAACAGCCGCAGGCCACAGAGAAGTAATTATATAATTTGTATTGCAAAGTGGGGCTACTGCACAAAATACTTCAAGATTAATGCCAGAACCACTACTTCAACGTAGACAAATGACAGCCGAATTTTAGACAAAGCTGTAGAGAAGTATACCACCTTTAATCTACCTTTAATAAAAAAATTAAAAAAGCATTATCAACCGGATTAAATGCACTTCATTATTGCCAATGCCAGTTTGGAACGATTATAAGTTGGACAGAGGGTGGCAATGTATGGGCATATAGAACATATAAGGAATGAGACCAGGGACATTATCAGTGTAAGGGATAATATAAAGTGTATGGGTGGTGAGTCCAGGGATGTTATCAGGGAAAAGGGATAACATAAAGGAGATAGGAGATCAGTCCAGGAACATTATCTGGGGTAAGGGATTATATAAAAGGGGTCTGTAGGTGAGTCCAAGGACATTATCAGGCGGCGAGGGATAATATATAAGGGACAGAAGGAAAGCCAAGGAAAATTATCAGAAGTAGGGCATAACATAATTGGATGGGAGGTGAGTCAAGAAACATTACAGTGGGTAAGATAAAATATAATGGGGATAGGAGGTGAGCCCAGGGACATTATCAGGGGTAAAGGGTAAGAAAAAGGGCATAGGAGGCATTTGCAGTAGAGGTCGACCGATATGGGTTTTTCTCTGGCCGATGCCGATGCCGATATTTAGAAATCGCGGTGGCCGATGGCCGATATGTGATGCCGATTTTTTTGGGCTGATATATTTGGCCGATTTTTTTTTTCCTTTCTTTTTTCCCTTCATCTCATAAAATCTAACAGTTAGACCCCTTTCACACTGGGGCGTTTTTCAGGCGCTTTTGGGCTAAAAATAGCACCTGTAAAGTGCCTGTAAAACGGCTCCCCTGCAGTCTCAGTGTGAGATCCCGAGTGCTTTCACACTGAGGCGATGCGCTGGCAGGATGTAAAAAAAAGTCCTGCAAACGGCATCTTTGGAGCGGTGTATACTGCTGCTCCACCACTCCTGCCCATTGAAATGAATGCGCACTGCTGCCGAAGCGCCTGCAAAGCGTTTTGGCAGCGGCGCTTCAGGGGCGCATTTAACCCCTTCCTCGGCCGCTAGCTGGGTTATAAGCGCCCCGCTAGCAGCCGAATAGCGCCTCTAAAATGACGGTAAAGCGCCGCTAAAACTAGCAGCGTTTTACCATCAACGCCTGCCCGCTCCAGTGTGAAAGCAACCTTAAGTAATACAGAAATTTTTTTTCATTTAAAACATTAAACAAAACAAACCTTCAATCAGTTCACTTGTATGTATAATTTAGATTAAAAACCTAAAAAAAAAAAAAAAAAAAAAAAAAAAAACCTATCTTAAATAATAAATACACAAAAACAGGTAATCAAAACTTTTGGACGAAAAAAAATGGGCTAACTTTACTGCTTATTTTTTTTTTTTTAATTCATTACTGTATTTTTTTTTTTAATTGCGTTTGAAAGACCGCTGCGCAAATACCGTGTGACATAAAATATTGCAACAATCACCATTTTATTCCCTAGGGTCTCTGCTAAAAAAATATATATAATGTTTGGGGGTTCTAAGTGATTTTCTAGCAGAAAATACAGGATTTTTACTTGTAAGCAACAAGTATCAGAAAAGATTTAGTCTTTAAATGGTTAAACTGAAAACTTCTCCACGGAGTTCAGTCTATTGATAAAAAGAACCTGAAAGAGATACAAATGTATCTTCTTATCAGACTTGGCAGGCTGCCCAGAGGAGGGGAGAATCCTCTCCACAGATAACTTAGGGAAACTTGCATTAACTTCTATTACAGAAGTCATTTGCAAGTCACGGCTGAAGTTATAATCGGCCTTTTTTATCAGCACAATCGGCCGATGCCGATTAAGTAAAAAACGCCAAATATCGGCCGATATATCGGCCGGCCGATATATCGGTCGACCTCTAATTTGCAGTCTCAGTTAAAGTGGATGTAAACACATTCTGTAGGCTTGTACCTACAGGTAAGCCTAAAATAAGGCTTACCTGTAGGTAGTATGAATATCTTATAATCTTAGAATAACTTTCAGGGTTTAGGAGATATTCACACTTCATGCAGCCGGTGATGTCACTGGCGCATGCGCTCTGAAGGGACCGTATACTTGTGCCGTCCCTTCAGAGCTTCATGCCGTGGTACGTGACTCCCATGCGCATGCACGGGAGTGACGTCATCGCGGCGCAGCCAATCAGGTGGCCGGAGGATGCAAATCCAGAAGGAAGACCAGGTTAAGATGAAAGCGTCTTTTCAGAGCTCACAGCACAATGGTGCAGGGCTTCGTTCTAAGGTAAGTATTTCATAATGTGCTAGTATGCGATGCATACTAGCACATTATGCCTTTACTTTGCAGGGTTTTTTTAAATATAAATAAATAAAAATTGGCGCGGTTTACTTCCGCTTTAAGCGGGGGAAGTCTCTTATCTGGAGTAGGTTAATGTTATTGTTTTACTGAAGAATTTAGTGGCATGTTGTGTAATGGTTATATATAGTAGTAAAGCATGGCGTTGCAGACAGATTTCATATCTTTAACAGTTCCATAATATTAACAATCATTATTTTATATTCAAAATGGTCTATTCAAATTAAACACAGACATGAGGGCCTGTCCATTTATTTCATATAACCATCAGCATAGCTCCCAACTGTCCCCGATTTCGAGGGACTGTCCCTGATTTGGAGCAATGTCCCTCTGTCCCTCATTCCTCCTCATTTGTCCCTCATTTTGGTCTGATCTATATAGATGTATATAAAATGCACTTTTTATCTATCAAAAAGTGTTTAACAGCACTAAACTTTTCATCTGAATTCTAAATTGCTGCATTTGTAAATTCCAAAAGCCAATATTAAGGAATAGTAGTGGTAAAAAAGCACTTGTGGATTTAACCAATCTTGTTTTTTTTTTTTGCAATTCTCCTTTAAGGGGGCGTGGCCAAGGATGTGTCCTATGCCTGCATACTTTTGCTGATAGGTGTCCCTCATTCCGATCTCAGAAAGTTGAAAGGTATGCCATCAGTACATTTTTGTTTTGTCTGTGGTCCTTCTTAGCTTGAGGCTCTGTTCTTCGGACCTCGACACAGAGAAAGAGCCAGCAGCTTTTCCTTTAAATGTACCTGTTTTCCCCGTTTACCTATACACTGTCTGCTGATTTCTGCGGAAAAGTGATAAGATGTACAATCATTTATCCAGCAGCTGATGAACATATTTTACTGAATATGTCTCCTCCTGAGCGTCTTCACCAAGATCCTTCCAGGTTCATCGATAACTTGGAGTTATTAAATAATCTTCTCTGAGACCCCACAAAATGGGCAATACATTGTCATTATGAAACAGGTAACGGCATTGCCCATATGATCAGACAGAAGGTAGATTTAACTTTTCTAAACAGGTGCTTAGTAAGATTATTAATGCAAACAGAGTCAAAATATCAAAAGGCTGAGTACATAGTGGAGAAGGAGTTCTATACTGTTGGAGCGGTAAGGATGTGGAACTCCCTAACACAGTTGCGGGTGTCAGCGGGGAGTGTAGATAAATTCAAAAAGCTTTTAGATGTTTTTTATTGTACAGGAATATGGAAAATGGTGGCCACACGCACACACACGTTTGTACTCAGGTACAAACAGGCGCACATAAGAACAATTCCTCTGTGGCTCAATAAGGACAGTACGCTGAAGTATAGTGCAATATCTATAAGGCTCTGTAGCTATGCATACCAGAGAATGGTCACTACTTGAGAAAATAATATAAAACATAAACACCTACTTGCATTTAGCCCTTGCAACAGCATCTTTCACAATGAAGTCTAGAGTAGGTCTGGCTACACAGGTGAACAGCTGGAGGGATCTCTGGGCTGGAAACACAGGTGGGCCGCGTTAGACACAAGACCACCCCACTTGAAGCACAATACTATGGTAGCAATTTGAGCAGTGCTCCCCACAGTGGCTGGGTCTTCTGTAGGAGCCGTGTGCTATTGGACTTCTGCCCGGCTGTTTGCACCTGGCTGCAGATCACATGCCCAAATCTAAAAAATACTAATGCGCAAAACCACAATATCAATAAGCTGGAAAGGAGCCGCCAGCATAAAACAGTGTACTCACATAACTCAAACAAATAAAAAAAGCAAAATATGTGGCGCCAACTAACCCTGAGTGAAATGAACTAATAAAAAAGCAATAAAATCAAGTGCAATAATAAATGACATACAATTCATAAATTCTAAAGCACAATAAATGACAATCATAAAGTGCAATAAGGGCTGAAGCAAATAGCTTATTCAGGATAAGTGCAAATAAAATTAAAATAGTGAAATGACAATGTGCAAAAATGAATAACCGTGACACGCTAATGTGTGTAATAAATGTCCCAAAAGCACTAGCAGGTGATCATAGAAAAGTGATAAGTGCAGTCCAATAAACAGTGTAATGCAACTCCCAATAGCAGCAGGATCCGATCTTCTAATAATAATATAGGGAGTGCAACACCTATTTCCCACAGCCTCTCACCTGTAGCAGCGGCCCCCAATGGGCCCGAATCGAGCATGAACCAACAAGTGGTATAGTGAGCCACAGGAAATTAAAATTTATTTTGCGACAAAAAACAAGCAGTAACTTACATTAAAAATCGATATTAGCAGCCGTGGAAAACAGATGCTTCCGGGTTCGGCCGTACCTAGAAACAGCGGCACCTGGCTCCTCCCCCTCCTCCCCTGAGGGAGGAGCCAGGTGCCGCTGTTTGTGGACAGATTCTCCCACCTGAGCTGTGAATCTCTGCAGCTCCTCCAGAGTTACCATGGACCTCTTGGCTGCTTCTCTGAATAATGCTCTCCTTGCTCAGCTTGTCAGTTTAGGTGGATGACCATGTCTTGGTAGGTTTGCAATTGTGCCATAAGCTTTCCATTTTTGGACGATTGAACAGTGTTCCGTGAGATGTTCAAAGCTTGGGATACTTTTTTTATCACCTAACCCTGCTTTAAATTTCTTCACAACTTTATCCCTGACCTGTCTGGTGTGTTCATTGGCCTTCATTATGCTGTTTTTTCACCAAGGTTCTCTAACAAACCTCTGAGGGCTTCACAGAACAGCTGTATTTATACTGAGATAAAACTTACACACTGGTGGACTCTATTTACTAATTAGGTGACTTCTGAAGGCAATTGGTTCCACTAGATTTTAGTTAGGGGTATCACAGTAAAGGGGGCTGAATACAAATGCACGCCACACTTTTCACATATTTATTTGTAAAAAAAATTTTAAACCATTTATCATTTTCCTTCCACTTCGTAATTTTGTGCCATTTTGTGTTGGTCTATCACATAAATTTCCAATAAAATACACTTACGTTTTTGGTTATAACATGACAAAATGTGGAAAATTTCAAGGGGTATGAATACTTTTTTAAAGCACTGTATGTTCGGGATCTTTTCAGAGCCTGGACTGGCTCTGTGACATCAGCCTACTGCAGGCTTTTGCCCACTGTCGGCTGAAAATGGGTTACAGGAGTGCAGAATGAACTGCAATCTTAAGATCCATAGGATAAATACAGCCAAAAAAAGCTTTGGCTATACTTCTCCTTAAATTACTAAAACCTTCATCCTATAGTTTAAAGGGTTAGTTCACATTTACCAGATACATCAGATATATAAATGAAAACAAGCTGTGCAGCTTGGCCTAAAATTGAATAAGGCTGGGTTCACACTGGTCCGACAAACGCTCCGACATTGGGAGCTCATGTCGCATGACGTGTGAAATTTAATGTTTCCCTATGGGAGCCGTCCTAACCGGTCCGACACAAGTCGTTCCGACTTTAGAAATGCTCCCTGTACTACTTTGGTCTGACTTTGATCCTACTTCAGCTTATTGACTATCATTGAAGTCGGATCAAAGTCGGATCGCCGTCTCGCATGATCCGACTTCGGCACACGACTTGTGCTCAGATGATCTTGAGGGGTAACTCCGCGCTAAATTTTAAATAAAAAACCGGCATGGGTTCCCCCTCCAAGAGCATACCAGGCCCTTAGGTCTGGTATGGACCTTGAGGGGAACCCCCTACGCCGATAAAACGGCGTGGGGGTCCCCCCAAATCTATACCAGACCCTTATCTGAGCACGCAGCCTGGCCGGTCAGGAATAGGGGTGGGAATGAGTGAGCGCCTCCCCCTCCCCAAAGCACCTTATCCCCATGTTGATGAGGACAAGGGCCTCTTCCCGACAAAGCTGGCCGTTGGTTGTCGGGGTCTGCGGGCGGGGGGCTTATCAGAATCCGGGAGCCCCCTTTAATAAGGGGGCCCCCAGATCCCGGCCCCCCACCCTATGTGAATGAGTATGGGGTACATGGTACCCCTACCCATTCACCTAGGGAAAAAGTGTCAATAAAAAAAAAACACTACACAGATTTTTAAAGTAATTTATTAGACAGCTCCGGGGGTCTTCTTCCGGCTTCGGGGGTCTTCTTCTGACTTGGGGGGTCTCTCCGGTTCTTCTCCGCGCTCTCCGGATCTTCTGCCGGGCTCCTCCGCTATCTTCTGCTCTTTTGCCGCTCTTTTGCTATAGCGGAGAAGGCCGGTCTTCGGTCTTCTGCCTTCTGCCTTTTGCCCTCTTCTCTTCTTCTGATGTTGACACGATGCTCTCTCCGGCTGGAATGCAATCTGGGCGCTCCGCTCTGACTTATATAAGCGGTGACCCCACCCCCTTATGCGGTCACAGTCCCAGCATGCCCAGGGACTGTGACGTTTTAGGGGGCGTGGTCATCGCCTATATAAGTCAGAGCGCAGTGCCCAGAGTCTGGAAGACCCGGAGAGCACGGAGAAGAACCGGAGAGACCCCCGAAGTTGGAAGAAGCCCCCTGAAGCCGGAAGAAGACCCCCGGAGCTGTCTAATAAATTACTTTAAAAATCTGTGTAGTGTTTTTTTTATTGACACTTTTTCCCTAGGTGAATGGGTAGGGGTATCATGTACCCCATACTCATTCACATAGGGTGGGGGGCCGGGATCTGGGGGCCCCCTTATTAAAGGGGGCTCCCTTATTAAAGGGGGCTCCCGGATTCTGATAAGCCCCCCGCCCGCAGACCCCGACAACCAACGGCCAGGGTTGTCGGGAAGAGGCCCTTGTCCTCATCAACATGGGGATAAGGTGCTTTGGGGTGGGGGGGCCCGCAGCGCGCCCCCCTCCCCCAAGGCACCAACCCCCCCATGTTGAGGGCATGCGGCCTGGTACGGTTCAGGAGGGGGGGGCGCTCGTTCGTCCCCACCCCCATTCCTGACCGGTCAGGCTGCGTGCTCGGATAAGGGTCTGGTATGGATTTGGGGGGACCCCCACGCCGTTTTTTCGACGTAGGGGGTTCCCCTCAAGGTCCATACCAGACCTAAGGGCCTGGTATGCTCTTGGAGGGGGAAACCATGCCGGTTTTTTATTTAAAATTTGGCGCGGAGTTCCCCCTCAAGATTCACACCAAGACATCCGACATTGTGTTATTTCCTGCCCCCTGCTGTAGCCCCTCCCATTATGTGTGAGTTTTAATTGGTCAAAGGACAAGTATACTATCTGAAAAGTCGGATAAAGGTAGTATCCTGTTCATGAAAGTCGGATGGATGTAGGACCAATGTAGGATCAATGTAGGACCAATATAGGACTGATGTCGCAGAGCAAAGTAGGATGAAAGTCGTACTACTGTCGTGTAGTATAGTGTGAACCCAGCCTAATGCCCTTGCTACAGGTGTAGGTCATTTACATACCTCTTGAAGCCTGACCTGAAAACTACCAGGATGTTGCTAGGACTTTGCTAAGTGAAGCCCAGCTATTACTGTTCACCTTCACCATCATAGGAGTGAGCTCTTTCTCTGATTCAAACTCCTTACATGCGCTTTCTTTCCCCTGATGTAGTATCTCTGAGCTCAGTTTGAGAGCTCACTCCCGTGATGGTGAAGGTGAACCGTAATAACTGAGCCTTGCTTAGCAACATCCTAATAATGTCCTAGGAGTATTCAGGTCACTATAGCAAAGGAATTATTCAACTTTAGTCAAAGCTGCACAGTTTGTTTTTCTCTACAAAGCCCCCCTATCTGCATAGGCAGTTTATTGGTAAAGATGGAGTAACCCTTTATTTGTCTAGTTTCCTATTCTATAAAGGTAGTATAATGGAAAAATAATGTAAGAAAGAATGAATTCTGGGTTTGGCCAATAATTTTTGGCATATAAATAATTAATGGTTTGCATAATGGTAGAGGTATGTCCATTGTCGAAATACATTGTGCTAGAAGGCGCCCTCTTTTTTATCTCAGAAAGTTGGGAGGTATGGCAATATGGGTCTGGTAACCTCCTGCAGCAAAAAAATTATTGGACATGGATGTCACAAAAGTCACATCTGTTTGGTTCTGCTCTGATTCAGCAAGGGATCTGTTAACAGATCCCCTAATGATCAGACAGGACAAGGACCCCGTGAAAGGGGTCTATCAGTTTCATTCCACACATAGTGGTAAGTCACCCCATCCCCCTTAATCTGGATAGTAAGGACAGGGAGATTTGAGTTACAGCCAGACTGATCAGGTGACCTTTCTCCTTGTTAAATGATCTTTGTCCTGGACTTTGCCGCCCGGGACTCTCCTTCTGATTGGCTGAGACACAGCAGTGGCGCCATTGGCTCCCGCTGCTGTCAGTTAGCCAACCAGGAGAGAGGGGGCGGGCCGGACGGGGGCTCCTTGTCTGAATGGACACAGGGAGCTGTGACTTGGCTCGGTGCCCCCATAGCAAGCTGCCTGCTGAGGGAGCACTCAACAGGAGGGAGGGGTCAGGGGAGCCGAAGAGGGACCCGAGAAGAGGAGAATCTTGGCTGCTCTGTGCAAATACACTGCACAGGGCAAGTAAGTATAATATGTTTGTTACTTTTAGAGAAAAAAAAACAAGACTTTACAATCACTTTAAGTACTTAACGTGTTTACAATGACTTGCTATGTCAATGAAATACACAATAGTGGTACTACACAAGTATGTTAAAATGTTACTAAACCCAGGACCCTGCATTCACTATATCTGGTCTCCCACAGTATACTGAACATGGAAATGCAATTATTTTAGTAAATATAAACTGCTAAATATCTTTTCTCAGCAACAGTATATAGCAGTCTTGTGATATCAATCAGTGTCTTGCTGAGCACTGGTTAAAGCATGTAGGAGGAGTTTTCATTCTCTTCTAACTGTCCCATGAAGCTACATGACTCCTGACCCTCTGTCTGGAGAGTGTTGATTGGCGCTGAGCATGGACTGAGCATGCGTAGAGTGCCCCCAAGGCTCTGTACTATCAGAAAATGGATTGGGGACAGTGGAAGAAGAGGAGGGTCAGAGAAGACAGGATCAAACAGCCTTTTTACACAATGTGCAAGATTAACCCCTAGGTTCCACAGTGAATATAAACATGCTTTACTGCATATACAGACTGATTTTACTGTTGTGGGTTTAGTAACACTTTAAGGGATAGGAAGTGAAGGCAATTTTCCCAATGGGACACAGATGGCAAAACAAAAACTAAAAAGGTTATTTACCTGTTTCTTAACATAACCCTACAAAATGAAAGAAAGAAGTTTTGACTTTATCTATACCCTAAAATTTTCCATGTTGCATATGAATATTTTTTACTTACATTTCTAACCAACAGACCTCTAGGCCCCTCCTCACTTTACACAGTTACTGTAAAAGTTTTTTTTTTCACACATAGTAGCTCAGCCTCAGATTACACACACAGCTGAATCAGTAACCACTCCCCTTCATGCCTGCTGTGTTTAGATATCAGATGGGGAGGCAGTCCAGAAATTGAACATCATGCTTGTGCTCTCTTTTTAGAAAATGTAGCAGGATCACCAAGTTTTTTTTTATGCACTCACCTACAAAATTTTCTAGTTTTTCTTTTCTTTTGTTACTCAATAACAATCTGTAAGGGGCATAAAGTAATTAGGAGGCATTTATCATTTGTGGGTTGGCGACACATGTCATTTTTCTTTGCTGCTAACAATACAGCTAAAGCCGCCTACACACGAGCGGAATGTCCGACAGAAAAAGTCAGACGGAAGCTTTTCATCGTCTATTCCGATCGTGTGTATGCCTCATCGGACTTTCTTTTCGAAAATTCTGACGGACCTAGAAATGGAACATGTTCTAAATATTTCTGACGGAACCAAATCCTATTGGGAAAACCGCACGTCTGTATGCTGTTCCGACGGACCAAAAACGATGCATGCTTTGAAGCAAGTATGAGATGGAAGCTATTGGCTACTGGCTATTGAACTTCCTTTTTCTAGTCCCGTCGTACGTGTTGTACGTCACCTCGTTCTGGACGGTCGGACTTTGGTGTGACCGTGTGTATGCAAGACCGCTTGAGCGGAATTCCGTTGGAGTCCCGTCGGAGAAACCTTAGGGGTTTATTCCAACGGCAAAACCGGTCGTGTGTACGTGGCATTAGGGTCTTGTTCTCCTGTATGGTTTGGTCTGCTTCAGCTCCCGGACAGAGCGGACATGCGGGAGAAGATGGAGGAAGACCGGAGGAAGAAGCGGAGAAGAAGAAGAAGATTTTTAATAAAAGACTTGTCAAAAACTGTCTACTGTATTTTTTAACACTACACTACTTTTTTTTTTTTGTGAATGGGTAGGGGTACAATGTACCCCATACACATTCAGATGGGGGGGCGGGATCTGGGGGCCCCCTTGTTAAAGGGGGCTTCCAGATTCTGATAAGCCCCCTGCCCGCAGACCCCGACAACCACCGGGCAAGGGTTGTCGGGAAGAGGCCCTTGTCCCCATCAACATGGGGGCAAGAGGCTTTGGGGTGGGGGGCGCAGAGCCCCCACGCCATTTTAAAAAAAATTTTGGTGTGTGGGGGGTCCCCTCCGAATCCATACTAGACCCAAGGGCCTGGTATGGACCGGGGGAGGACCCCACGCCATTTTTTCTCTCGATTTTTCTTTAGCCGGCAATTCTTTTTTTTTTTACATTGAGCGGGAAGCTTGCTGACAATTGATGACTCATCGGTTGTTGAGGACGTGGCGGCCGGCTTCCCAGCCCCCTCCTTAGCAACCAGCCATATACAGTGTAAAAAAACCCGCAAATCGCGGCAAAACGATTGTCTAAAAATGCGGAAAGCACCGCAAAAAAACACTGCAGAAACGCTCAAAAGCAACATGCATAGATGTGAATAGAGCCTTAGTATTGCTATGTCAAAAAAAAAAACGGGCAGGTAGAAAAGGAAAACTTACTATATTGTCACCCAATATGGTTGGTATGTCTAGGCAAGCATAAAATGGATTAAAAATGGTAATAACACACAAAGTGATTAACAGTAATATCTAGACATAAGATGACCTTTGACATTTAAATCAGCATAAACAGTAACAAGGCTACCTTAAGCGCAGCAGTGAGTAGTAGTGAAGTTTAATCTACTGAGTTTTGGAACTATATTGCCAGAGCGCATTTATGGTGCTGATGCTAGTCCTAGACCGACTGGGTATGCACTGTCCAAAGAAAAAGAGGATGGTAGAGAAGGGGGCAGGGAACAAAGGGGACTTGCAAAATAATAATTATGGGAGGTGCAGTCCTTTGAGATGTTCTAGTGTTGGGGCTCTTTAAGAGCATTGTGCATTTAACAACAGTCCCAGTTAACCTGCATAGGTATGGTATAGTCTCGGCACAGGTTCGCGGTAAATGTCGTTCAGATGCAGTAAAAGTTCAGTATAATGCAGTATAGTTGCAGTCTAAGGTTGGAAAATTTTGGTATAGAGTGCAGTATGGATGCCAAATGGATTGGTTATACTTGATGTCCTGCTCTCAGTGGCTCAGTCCCTGTCTGCAGTATCAGCAATGGCTGAGTAACAGCCCTCTCACCAGTCCCCAGGATCCTGCAGTGACCACTCTCTGTAGAAGGAGGGGAGGCTCTCAGTCACTGCACAGAATGCCTTCGGTGATTAGCGCCAGGAAAGGAAAGATGAGGGGATGCTCTCCCTGTGGCAACAGTGCAGACATGATTGTTATGGTCTGGGTTGCACTGCTCCAGGTGTCTCAGCCACCAGATTTCAGTCTCTGGTCACTTGCCCTGTGTATAATCCGTGTGCACCAGGATCGATGTGCACACCCTGGCACCCACGGTGCAAAGAGAAAGAGGTTTCCAGTGCAGTTTGGTAAAAGCTGTTCCACCACTCTACTGCCTCCTCAATGTCCTATGGGAGCAGTATTGTAAACTTCCATAAGTCCCATTCAGTGACTGATGTTTCAGACTACAATTCCTGTGATCCTCAGCGCTCTGCATAGAAGTCCATAGGCTTTCCTGGCTGTAGTTCTCCCTCTGCTGACTGGAGGGAATAGTACAACACAATATTCAGCATAACTGCAGAAAGGGAAAGTAAACTGATTGAAATAAGGGAAATGTCTCTTTCTCCATGTTTCTGTAGTCCAGCACCTGGCTTTACACAGAGCAAATAAAAATAATCCAATTTGATACAGTAGCATTGGCGAGTTGCTGGACAGAGACAGAGACATGGAACAGGGTAAGATCAGGTGACGTCTTTAAATCAAACATCTCATTAAAGAGACAGAAGGAACATTCTGTGTAATAATCTCCCTAATCTGCTTCTATTCCACCAATAAAGTCCCATCCGGATTCAACACAAACTGTTATTACATCTCCACACACAATGAGCTGCTTAATTATCGTCCTTTAAAAAGGCAATTCCCTGTAATTGGTTTTATTTTTTAGTTCTATAAATTAATTTGAACTACCGATATCAGACTTCTGGCGGCTCAAAGCTTCTGCTCATCCCAGCAACATTACGGTAGCTAATTCAATTAGGTGAAAATTGTTTAATAGAAAATATAATTGCTGATTCGCACAGAATTCCCATTAAGGCCGAGAGACAGTGACGGCGATGTCTGCGACTATTTGGGGTGGAATTGTGAGCGACGATCGTTCACACATAACAACAAAGTATTATGATGCCGCAAACGAGCACTCATTAGACGTTTCAATTTGGTGGCTGGACTCGGTCAGCAGATGCTGATGGGGGAAGATTGAGCCGCTGATTTCCATAAGCAATTTACATCTTATTGATTGCCTCTCCTGAAAGTGGTAATTGAGCGAAGGCTCGGCAGCAGGCCGCCCTCCGGCCTGAATTGTGTCCCGGCCGGATTACGTGGCCGATCGATACGCAGGCGGTCAAATTAACGATGGAAGAGAATATTAACGTTCAGCATGTGGGAGGAGTGTCAGTTCATCTCAGTGCTAAATCATCAGCCTTACCTGCGTAAAGAGAACATCAGTGCTAAAACATCAGCTGCCCCTGTGTACAGAGAAAATCAGTGCAACCCCCCTCATCCATTTACCTGGGTACAGTAAAAAATATCATTGCTAATCAATCAGCCATACCTGTGTAGTACACAGAGTGTGTACAGAGAATGTCAGAGCTAAACCATCATTCTTACCTGTACTGCACTGTACTGTACATGGAATATCAGTGCTAAACCATCAGCCATACTTGTATACAGAGAATATCAGTGCTAAACCATCAGCCATACCTGTGCACAGAGCATATTCGTGCTAAACCATCAGCTGCACCTGCGTACAGAGAATACTGGTGCTAAACCATCAGCTGTACCTTTGTACAGAGAATATGCATGCTTTTACCTCTGCCCCATCCCCAAAAATTGTACAAAGATTATCATTTCCAAATCAACAGCTGTACCTGTGTACGGAGATTATCAGTGCTAAACCATCAGTCATGCCTGTGTACAACAGGCAACAATGCTATGCTATACCCCACCCACTCCCACTGTACAAAGATTATCATTGCCAAATCATTAGCTGTATCTGTGTACAGAGAATATTAATGTAGCACTACGTTGGCAGGGGACGCTGATTTTAACTAGTTCTTCCCCAAACAGCACAGAGGCCACCAGTCACCCAAGCAACAGTCCATTCATACAGGCTCCAATAAACTTTCTAGGGGTTATCTTTTTTGTAGTTTATTGCTGGTAGAACGTGGGACAGGATAGGGATTAGGGCAAGGGATACTCCAAAACGTGGAACACATAGAAATTGGGGGACATTCTTCACCTTAGCAAGTACAGAAGTTCAACAGTCTAGGGCCCCCCCACAGCTGAAGACCATAGAGTGTCTGAGTAGGCTAACACTTCACAGCTAGAGACCATGAAGAAAAGTTCTTTGGCATATAATAGTGGACAGTTCAAGCCCTCGTGGCTGAAGGCCATGAGGTAAATTGTTAAAAGGTTAGGGCCTCACATCTAGGGACCATAAGGAAAATCTCCTTGGCATAAGTGCTTCTTCTTGGTACTGGTAAAATACTGGGGAGTCTATGGCCTCACAGCTGAAGGCCATAAGGCAAGTCTTTTGAACGTCTAGGTACCTTGCGCCAAGCACAGTAATCGATTCCCAAAACACAGTCTCAAGGATCAACTTAGGGTCAATACTCACAAGTCCCCAGAACAGCTTCCAGATTCCATACATGTTTACAGATATTATCAGTGTCCATCCTTTCCCTTACCGCACTTGTGTACAGAGAATGTAATTTTTAAATCATTATCCGTACCTGTTTGTGGGTGGGCCTACTCGCCCTGTATGTGGTGGTACCTTTTTCCTGTGTGCACATTCATCAATACCCGGGATCAGTGAAAGTTCATGCGAAAGTCAAATTATTATGATGGTACCCCGACTTAGAAATAAACCACACTGTATGCAGTAGGAAACCATACAAAGTTCCTCTGTGAAGTGTCTTGTCCCATGTCACTGCACACCTTGCTGTCAATTGTTTGCATTTAGGAGGGTCACCGCTGAACCTATGCCGACTCCACCAGACCAGTGTACCTCTTCCACCTCACTCCCAGTGACAGAATAGCACGAACCTCATCAGTGCTCAAGTTAACTGCTTCTCACCTGTACCATGCAGCTAGGTTCATGGGGTCTCCATACCGTGGGTTCAGTCCCAGATGCCTTGGGGGGAACCAACTGCTACGGAGGGAGCCAAATTACCTCCATCCTCGCTATCGGAGGACCTGTCACCTTCACCAAGTTCCACACTTCTTGACCGGCTACTATACACTTCCCACCAGTTCCTGGTTACCCATAGCATCTGCTCTCCAACTGCAACTCTCCTGCCGAATTAACCTGCAGAATATAATAGAAGTCTTTGGCTCAGTGCAGCAAACCTGAGGAAAGCCACAGGTGCACAGCACTGTACCTGCAGATCAGTGTGAAAGCAGCCTAATAACCCTTTTTTATAAGTGTTAATATGCCCATTGTAGAAGTGCAGTGTATGTGATGATTAATGCACTAACTTTCTTCTCCTTTTCCAGCTTCTGCTGGCATCGCTATCCAAGCTGCTAGAAAGGTCCCAGGTGAAATGCTTCACTCTGGTATCACTCTTGCCAACCTGACATCCCAGAGCATGAGAATGGGCTTCCCTGGTTTGAGGAAGTGGGCTACTTCAGAAGGCTCGTCTCATGAGCAGCCCTGCCCTACTCACTACTCTAACCCCTATTAGCCTAGGTACTTACATTGCCTTCTCTTCACTACAGGGTTCCCATCCGTAACTATGACACCTAGTGGTCAGTTTGTGGAACTACACTGGGCACACCTGTGCCCCTACCCTACACTTGTGTACAGAGAATATCAGTGCTTAGCCCCACCAGTCCTGTGTACAGAGAATCAGCTTTATATATGCATATGCGTTTAGAAAATACCAGTGCTAAAACCATATTTTATAATTATGTATACATAATGTCAGTGTTATATCAATCAGAGTAATATGGGCAATGTTTTTCTTCTCTTTTTATAAAGTATCATTTGGAAAATATGCTGTGTAAAAATAAGGAAATTGATGTAACTGCTTACCTTGCTGGGAATGTTGCACTGTTTAGTCAGTCAATGCTCCCCACCTATATAGTTGACACACGTGCTTACCTGAGTGGTGCACTGGCCATTGAGAATAACAGCTGATTGATCAATGCATTTGCCAAAGTGAGACAGGAATGGTACAGGAAAGGTAACTGAGTGGGTGAACTGAGAGGCCAGAACACCCTTCAGATGAGTGGATAGAGAAAGACCAAAAAGCTTGGAGCACAATCTCTCTTAGCATAGAAGATGATCAAATCATACATATATGTAAGTGTGAAACCACTAAAGAAATGTGGGAAGGATTACAAAAGGTCAATGAAAGAGCTAATCTCAGAAATAAACTGTATTTGATTAGAAAGCTGTACCAAACCAAGCTGATGAAAGGCCAGGATATGCAGGATTACATAAGGCACACATTGGTTGTGTCAGAAACCATGAATCAGACCAAGACAGAAGTACAGTTAAATCACACTTGTTTAATAATAAAAGTAAATAGAAGAAGGGTAGTCGGCTAAACGGATAGTCAGCCAAGCCAGAAGGTCAGGGATAAGTGTAGTGGAACAGCAAGCAGAATCTGGAGCCAGAAGGGATGTCAGCCAAGCAAGTCTTTAAACAGAAACACAGGAGATAGTCTCTGTGATGTTGACCAATTGCTTAAGTAGGCAGGTCTGAAAAGCAGGATATCATTAACAGGTGAGTAGCTGTGGAGAAATAGGAGCTGGCAATTAGCTGACAGCTGAGCAGCCTGCTCAGAGAAGGAAGGGCTGAGCCCAGCTTGAACGCCTGAGATGTAAAGGAGAAGAAATAAAAGATTTTCATGTCACAGCACTGTTACTCAGTGGCTTACCAGAAAGTTAGGAACCGCTTGTCACAGCACTTGATGCACGCCCAGATGATGAACTGACATTGGAATGTGTTAAGGGCAAGCTTGTGGATGAATATAAGTGTAAAACAGAAAGCATTAATAGTGACGGTGCTTCTGTCGCAGTCTGCTTTATAGACAAAAATAAGAATAAAAACAGTAACATGCAACAAGCAACACGTGAATGTTTTCTGGGCAAGAAACAAGGTCATTTAAAAGCAGGCTGCAGAATCTGGAAAGCTAGCATGCAAAAACAAACTAAACTACAAAAGGCCAAAAGTGTGAAAGAAGAAACGGATTTTGCTTCAGATAATGAATATGTTTTTCAATCCAAACGTTGCACCTCATCTTTGCAGGCATACTGTGTTGATGCAGAAGCTAGGAGTCACATAACAAATGACAGAAATTTCTTTATTCACCTTGACCAGAGTAAAACAGAAAAAAATCCCCAAGCTAATGGGCAAATAATGGGTTTTTAGAAGGAATAGGAAATGGTTTTCTTTACTGTCCTTTTTCCCAAAGTGTCACCAGAAAGATACCTGTGAAAAATGTCCTCTATGTCCTGGCTCTTTAAACTAATCTTTAGTCAGCGAAGAAGTGCACAAAACAAGGCAAAGCAGGAAAGACATTAAAACTGCATTCACACATGGCACAGACAACTTGGGCACAGAAGTGCTGACAAAATAAAGAATGATTATGCAAGTGGAATAAAAATTAGTCCATGTGATCAAACAATGAAATGCACCAGCTGTATAAAAGGAAAAATTACAAGAAAATCATTTCGAAAGCAAATAACAGCAGAACTAAGAAACCTCTAGGTTTAATTCATTCATATCTTTGCAGTCCAAAAGTGGATCAGTTGCTTTGACAAAACCACTTACAAAAAACAGATTTATAGAACTGAGATCCAAAATGGCACTAATATAAGGAGCAGTTGTTGGGTGGGGGTGTTGGAATACAGAATTGTATTTTATGCAACAACTACATAAATATCAATATTCAGTTGAGATATATTCTTCAACCAGTAGATGGAAGTGTTTATAAGTTTCTAGCTGCTTCTATGACTATGCTCTATGATAGTGGTCTCTAAACTGTGGCTCGAGGGCTGGATGCAGCCCTTTGCTTGCCTTAATCTGGCTCTTGAGGTACTATTTCTCCAACTGACATTAAAAATGGGGCATAATTCCTTTTAATGGCACCAGGAGCACTATTGCTCCCACTGACACCAATGATGGGGCACTATTTCTCCCACTGACACCAATGATGGAACACTATTCCTCCCACTTAGACCAATAATGGGACAACATTCCTCCTACTGACTCCAATAACAGGGTACTATTCATCTCATGGACACCAATGAAGGGGCTTAGTTATCGATGCCAAGTGTCATGAAAGACGTCCTGGTAATCCAGCTGCTTGTGGAAGATTGGGTGCGCCTGACTACTCCTGTTTGCTGCCAGTCCCCGACCCCGGCTTGTCTTGACTACTCTCCTGCCACTACCTTCGGTTTGTAGTCGGGATACAGACTGGGATACCCGGTCTGTATCCTGACTACTCTCCTGCCTCCGTCTGGTACCTGCTCTGCCCGCCAGTGGTGACCCGGCCTGTCTGACCTTGCCAGTATTCCTGCCGAACTACAGAACACCTCCTTACTGTCTGCTGTTCCAGAGTCCCTGCTAAGCTGCAGTGCTCCTCCTTGCAGCCAGCTGTTCCAGTGTTCCTGCCAAGTTCCAGTGCATCTCCTCGCAGTCTGCTGTGCCAGTATTCCTGCCGAACTACAGAACACTTCCTTACTGTCTGCTGTTCCAGAGTTCCTGCTACGCTACAGTGCTCCTCCTTGCAGCCAGCTGTTCCAGTGTTCCTGCCAAGTTCCAGTGCATCTCCTTGCAGTCTGCTGTGCCAGTGCTCCTGCCGAACTACAGAACATCTCCTCGCTGCCTGCTGTTCCAGTGTACCTGCTAGCTCTCCTTCAGCCACGTCAGAGGTCCGGATCAGCCCCTACACCTGCCACCTACCAGGCACTTGTGGCCCTCTGCGCTCTTGAGTCCCTGTTTCCTCTATCAGGGGTTCCTAAGCAAGAGGCATACGAGAGGCCGCTCCCTGCATTCTGGGCTCCGCCATCAGGTACGTGACACCAGGGCATTTTTTACTCCTACTGGCCGCAGTCCAGCCCCTCTAAAGTCTGAAGGATAGTAAACTGGCCCCTTGTTTAGAAAGTTTGGAGACTCCTGCTCTATATCCTTTTCCTGAATAAAGTTTCCTGTCTGCAGTTAAGCAGCAAAGCCCATGTGGACTGTGCACTGTTTGTTATGTAGGGCTATATACAGAATTTTCAATATTGAGTCCTTGTGGACTACTTAAAGAAGAGTTCCTGTCCCCCCCGAAAGGTGTCAAATGTGGCAACGGAGGGGGGGAGGAAACGGATAAGCGGAAGTTCCACTTTTGAGTGGAACTCCACTTTAATGACAATTCCCTGTCAAGTACTTATAAACCAGTGCTTCTGAAGTGCCTGTGAATGAGTGAGTGTTGGGTATCTATAGATGTGTTCCTATTACGTTCTTATAGATGACAAATAATACACAAAGTGATTGAAAAAATATCCAGCAAATGGTTAATAAAAACACAGTCTTTGCATATAACCAAAGTTGCCCATAAAATGTCCAGCAGGTGACCAAAAAGATGCCAGTGCTTCACTCTAATATAATTACTGCAATGCGCCACCACCAATCCACACTTTAGCTCCTTACCAGTTAGACCCCTGAAAACAGAAGGTCTAATAGCGCATATATGGATCAAGATATTTCCATAGGGATCAGTCTCTTCCACAAAAGGTTTCTCCACCAGGTTACACAACATCTAATATAGAGGAAGCACAAAGACGCTCCATAGTGTAGTATCTAAAATGCCCACATTTATTAGGGAAGAAAGGTATTCGCAATCATAATGTGTAAGACAGCATGTAGATCAGCTCTGCTTGGCAGAGAGGGCATGCGTGCTGACGTAACACTGGCTAGTTATATGCTTTGCACATCACAGTGTCTTTTTATTTTTCAGTTTCATTAATTGATTATTTGTTATGCGTGTTTGATTTATGATTATGTGATATAGTTTTAAAGGGACAGTGCAACATTTTTTGATTTCAAGTGCACTTATATTCTGTGTTTGGATCTACATTAGTGCTGCTGTTCAGTTTTGATAGATATGTGCACTGAGCACAAAATTCCCACAAAAAGCCCATTAGTTATTTACAAGTCTCTGGTGGGTAATTACAGACGAGTTCCTGCTAGGTACACTATAAGTTAAAAACAAGCAAGAAAAATGCTTATAATAACATTTTTGTGTCAGCTTTTAGCAGCGTTTTAGCAGAAGTTAGTAGCAGTTAGGAGTGTTCAGCTTTTTTTTTCAACCAGGAAATCGCTCCCAAAAACGCAAAAAGTTTTTTTTTTATGCCCCTAGAAGCTGAAGTTTCAAAAATGCTTCTAGACTAAAATAGTGTGCATGGATCTGCTTTTAGAAGCAGAAAAAAATACTCAAAAGCTCAAAATGCCGTTTTTTTAAGCTAGAGCCTTAGGCCTTAAGCCTCGTATACACGATTGGATTTTCTGCAGACAAAACGTCAGACTTTGTGCGAAGGGCGTGTGCCTGGATTTTGTCTTGCATACAAACGGTACACAGTTGTCGGCCAACAAACACGAACGTAGTGACGTACTAGACGTACTACGTGCCTATAAAGAGGAAGTTAAATTGTCAGGTGCCACCCTTGGGCTCCTTCTGCTAATTTTGCTTTAGTAGAAGTTTGGTGAGTGTTGATTTGCGCTTTTCATTTGGCGCTTTTCACTTTGTGCTTTTCATTTCGCGCTTTTCTTGTGCTTTTCAGTTCATTTCTGAACGGCTGTTCGTCAACCAGCCATGTTGCGGAATCGGAGGAGATAACGTGTTATTTATTATTGGCCTTGGAGTTATTGCTTTGACCCAAGTCCAGTCCAGGAACAGGAGGAGGAGGATTTCATGGACCAAAAATTGGTTTCCTTATTAATCGTGACCAATTATTTCATATGCCTTTGCTGCAGGAGCTCCAGGAGAATAATCCAGATGATTTTTAGAATTATCTCCGGATGACGGACCCCTGCCAACTCTTGGCATTGTTAACCCCCTATATTAAGAAGCAGGACACATGCATGAGGCTTTTATTTTATTTTTTGGTTGAATAATAATGATTTGATTTGTTATATTGTCTATATTTTTGAATGCATAGAATGTACTTTTTGGTTAAGTTCTATAGGCAGATAGCATGTCTAATTTTATTTGTTTTCTTTTTTTAATGCATAATAAAAAATTGTGTAGAATAATACTTGGCTATGTGTTTTACTTCAAATGACAGTTTGGGAGTAGGCAGTTACATTTTAAAAAATACAATGTAAAATTAACAAGGGACAACAACATAGTTGTATCTTTGATCTTAAAAATGACGGGATAATGGTGTTGTGGTAACTTGCACCAAAAATAAATAACAAACATAATAATATTATTCTTGATATCACTAGAAAAAAAGCATTTGAAAAATTGTTTGCCATAACTCCATCAGTATCACCAGCAAAGCAGCCTCATTATTATCCCATTAAAGAAGAAGAGAATGTGCGCTGCATTTCGAGATTTCATAATTTGCAGCGTCACGAATGTTAATTCTCCTTTACAAATGCTAGTTTACAAGACCGACTGCTTCCATCTCGTCCTTGCTTCCGAGCATGCATGTTTGTAATTTGGACTTTTGTATGACGGACTTGTGTACACACGCTGGGAAAATCTGACAACAGACCGTTGTCCGCAGAAAATTTATAAGCCTGCCATCCAACATTTGTCCGTGAAAAATCCGACAACAATTGTCCGATGGAGCGTACAAACGGTCGGATTTTAGGCCAACAGTCTCTCAACACACAATTCCTGTCGGAAATTCTGATTAGGTGTACCAGGATTTAGACTGCATGCACACTAGCATTTTTTAAGCTCCTAGAAGATATTATGAGCATTTTTCCTGCTCCTAGAAGCTAATAGTGTTATCCTATGTGTCCATGCACACTATTTTATGCTAGAAGCATTTTTCAAGCTTCAGCGTTTAGGAGCAGAAAAAAAAAAGCTTTTGAGAGTGTTTTCCCTGCAGAAAAAACACTACTAAAACGCACCTAACAGCTTTTTTTTTAGCTTTTTTTTTTTTTTATTCGTGTACTGTAAAGACACTAATAAAGCACTCGTAAAAGCTTCTAAAAGCTACTAAAACGCTACCACAAGCCGGGACAAAAATGCTATTATCAGCATTTTTCATCCAGCATTTTATTCTAGTGTTTTTTGAGCTAATAAAAAATTGATAGTGTGCATGGAGCCTTAAAACAAAGTATCTGTTGGCTACTTATAGGCAAGTCCCTGTCTTGTACTTATAGACAAGTCCCTGTCTGGTCTGTTGGCTTATATCCTTCTATTGCCAGCACCAGTGACCTGCCAGATTCAGCTTTCACCCTGGGACAATTTAATTATAAAAACAGAAGAGACATCCCCGGAGGGGAAAATACACAGCAGCCAAACCCCTGCAGAGTTTAAGTGTAACATTGCAACAGAGTATGATAGGGGAGACCCTGCACACCTCTCTTCAAGCAGACTGGAAACTTTTGTCAGCTCCTCATAGTTTTGCATTGTGCAAAGCATCTGCCTTCTCTGTAAATCTGATGTCAGGGTATCTTCCATCTGCCCAGACTCTTAAGCACATTCTGCACACTGTTCAATGAAGTTACAAAGATGCTTCCACCATTTATCTCCTCTATCATTCACTGCTGGTGACAACAAAGACAAAGAGGCACATTGATGTTCAATCCCGATATAAATTATTGAATGGCAATCTCACCATTCACATCCTTTTCTATTTTCTTAAAGCCAGGTAAACACTTGACAAGATTTTTCTGAGGAAGTTTGTCTTTTGAAGCATATTCTGCCGTTGCTGACAATCAGTTCTCTGGAAAGTTCTTTTATTTTTCTGTCATAACCATGTTTAGTAAATTTTATTCCATTTTTTTTTTTGTTATAGTTGTGTGATATTCCGCCACCTTATTCTAAAAAATATAACCTATTTGGCTACAGATTCTACAACTGATATTTGCTATAGTGTTTATTTTCTAATTGTATTGTTCCTTTATATTTTTCTTCCAGGCCTTTGGAAGATTCCTGATGACATTGTGGTGGAGAGTCTGCAGAGTAAATATAAACCAACTATACACAAAGAAACACAGAACGAGGAGAGGACATTAGACTAACAATTGTGAAACTTCAAAATATTAGAAAAATACCTACATACTGCCAGTGATGTCATACTAAACTTCCAGAGATGTCAAACAACGCTTCTTTTGTTGTCATTTAATTCCTCTAGTCATTATACTAAACTTCCAAAGATGTCACACTCTGCTTCCTTTGTTGTCATATCATGCCTCTTGTGATGCCATACTAAAATTTTAGAGGTGTCGCACTGCGCCTTCTGTGATGTCATACCATACCTCTACTTCCAGAAAAGTCACACTATGCTTCCTTTGTTGGCATATCATGCCTCTAGTCATGTCATACTAAACTTCCAGAAAAGTCACACTATGCTTCCTCTTTTGGCATATCATGCCTCTAGTCATGTCATACTAAACTTCCAAAAATGTCACACTACGCCTTCTTTGTTATCACATCATGCCTCTTGTGATACCATATTAAATTATAGATATGTCACACTATGCTTCCTGTGATGTCATACTATACCTCGAGTGATGTCATACTTAACAGTCACACTATGCTTCCTCTTATGTCATACCATACCCCTTGTAATGCTATCAGGGGTAAATGCATCCTTATTTTGGTGGCAAATTGTGAATTGCCCTTTACATTTGTGGTTGGTAGTAACGTACAACCTTATGTCGGTGGGACGTGTCTCCTTTTGTTGGTGGTCAGGGGGTAAATGCCCCCTACATGGTTACTGGTGGGAACCTTTTTTGTTGCACAAAAAATTAGCATGGACAGTCTTAGGCTCCTGACACCCTGAAAGATGTTGGTTGCACTGTATAATACTTTTGTTAAATACAGCTTCTGAAGATTATGCAATGGGGTTGATTTACTAATACTGGAGAATGCAAAGCTGTGCCTGCCAAGCAGTTTCTGTGCTAAGTTCGCTGGATACTGCTACATATAAGAGCCAAGAGGCTGGACTGGATAGGGTCTGCTGTACCCGAAACACTTGCTGTGATCTATGCCGTCATCGCCCAGAGTTGCTGAGGAGAACGCCATCCCGCCTGCTTCAACCTTCAGCCAGTTACAAAAAAGCCCCCCCCCCCCAACCATTCATCCAATCACCAATCAACCACCCTAAGGGTGTAGCAAAGGAAGGAACTGGCAAGGTACCCACAGACCCACTGTTAAGCTGCATCCATTCTTGAACAACTGTCAGTCACAGACCCCACACTTGCTGCCATGGTAATTGACTGTGCTGTTCTAGACAGAGTCTAAAGTAGCAGTTATCTGTCCTGGTCCCCAGAGTGCTGGAGTGGTGCCTACCATTACATTTAGCTACTGCAATTGTGTCCATCATTACATTCAACGATTACAACTGTGCACATCCTTGAATCTGGTGGCTGCCATTGGGCCTACCTTCTTCTAAGGATTCTTCCACATGAAAGAGTCCCCTAATTTATTATGTGTAGCCTCCTAGTAGAGCTGCACGATTCTGGCTAAAATGAGAATCACAATTTTTTGGCTTAGAATAAATAATATGAGTCTCACGGCGTAACATCATCTTTCACATTATACAAAAAAATGGGCTAACTTTACTGTTTATTTTTTTTTAAAATTCCTTAAAGTGTATTTTTTCCAAAAAAATTGCGTTTGAAAGACCGCTGCACAAATAGTGTGACATAAAATATTGCAACAACCACCATTTTATTCTCTAGGGTCTCTGCTAAAAAATATATATATATTGTTTGGGGGTTCCAAGTAATTTTCTAGCAAAAACTACTAATTTTAACTTGTAAGCAACAAATGACAGAAAAAGGTTTAGTCTTTAAGTGGTTAAACTGACCTTATTTACAGACCAAAGTTCTTTTCTTTGATGCAAGAACAAAATGTTTACAATATTTCTCTTTATCTGATGTCGAGATAAACTTGGCAGGCTGCCTGGATTTTTCTTTTTTTTTGTCAGCTGTTAGAAATGAGCAGAGAACTTTCTGCACTTGTTACAGATGTAGCACCCTGAAGTATAGGCAGGGTTGCTCCTAAGTTTACCTGCCAGGTATAGTTGCCTTGGCCAATTGTTAGCGATCAACTGATTTCACCCTAAGTCTGGAATTGCTGCACTTCTTCTGTCGCTGGGTGGCCGTGTACCTGGTGACATTAGATAAGACAAGGGCGATCTGGGTGGACATGTTGTTGGCTGCCCAGGCTGCTAGGTCGGAGTTTGGGCCTATCCCTGGTACATCGGGCTGCTATGCTGTCTGAGGGCCTATCCAGAAGCAAGAGAGCAGCGTAGGTTTGGGACTTCGGCTTGCAGTCCAACCAGAAGCGACGATTCTGCCGGCCGGAGAACCTGTCATGGTCGGAAGTAGAGGGGAAGCTATTGCCACTAAAGGACCAACCACCTTATTACCAGGGACCACAGTGATTAGCTGAAGCAAGTACCGGAGCAGTATTCTTACCAACCGGGGACGGTGAGGAATCAGGAAACCTCAGCAGGTGCCAAGCCAGGCACCCAGCCAGTGGGTTGACGCTTGAGGAGTATCTGGAGTGCCAAGCCAGGGACCGAGCAGGGAAGCGGGGGTGACACTGGAGGAAGATACTGAGTAAGAATATTGGAAGAGCTCACGGGATTCAGTGGCAGTGAATCAGCAAGTCTAGTGAGAGAGACTGGGAGGTCAGTGGGCGTTGTAGGAGGAGTAAAGGCGTTCGTTACAACTAGTGTTAGGAACTGTTATAAGACTATTGCCATAAGAGACAGCACTCTTACACATGCAGATTTGGTGTCTTGCTGTATGCCTTTCCCTGCATTACTGTCTACATGTAGAAGACTCGGAGTCTGCCAATTAACATTGCAATTACCTAAGGGTGTCCTTGCCCTAACCCTCTCTCCCACAGTTCTGTTAAAGAGAAAAATAAATCTCTTTGCATTCAAGAAGTGTCTGGCACCCATGAATCTATCTTGCACTACACCCACCATGCCTGGTAACCCACACTATATAGAAGGATGTCAGCTGTCCCTGGCTCTGCAGGATCTCATTAGACCAAAGGAGGCTTTGGACCTCGCTAGATTTGGGAAATTCTGTTTTAAGATTGGGAGGGGGGTAGAATTGCAATTTTGATTTTTTTTAACGATTAATAATGCAGCTCTACCTCCTGGATATATTGCTTCAACTCTCATTTCTTAGACATATTCTTAATTTCCTGTGCAGCAATGTTTTTAAAGGGCCCCAACGTAGCCGGCAGAAGATCTATTACAAAGACTTACTTATTCCAACCACTTTGTCTTGAAGGTAGTTCTGTGTTTATGGCATGGTTGGTCTACATTGTTTATTCGTTTGGCCACTCAGGGCGTTTCATCTTATAGAGAGGGAGCTACTGTTAATGCCCTTTGGAGCCACAGTATAAGCTGGAGTCTGAATCTCTTACTAGAGGACCTACGAGGTCAGTTACACCATCATCAACATTGTGTTCATACTGATTGACTTTCATGTGTCAATATATTTTGTTATACTTTATGATTTTAACTTGCCAACTCAGTCTGCTTATCCTTTTTATACTTTTATGATCTTAACCTGCTTATACAGTCTGTTTATCCCTGTGCTGTGAGTCTAATTCTTGTATGCCTGCTAAAGTTTACGGAAAGGTAAACTGGTAGTGTCAGTGTGGGTGAGGCCTCACATAGGGCTGGGCGAGAGCAGAAGACCCAAATTATCAGCGGCTCCTGTAGGGGCAGCACTACATAAAGGTGGGTGCTCAAATATGTGGGCCTCAATGACAAAAATTGATTAATTTATTGAAATAGTCATTTAAAATGTTAGTGAAGAGAACCTGTTCTTACCCAGAACATGTCATCATAGTCATGTCAGAAGAACTAAAACAGCAGGAACTTCTTTACAAAATTGGAGGAAACACACACAGGTATTCTTCATAGAGAATGAAAACTCTTCTTAGTGCATCACAGGACAGAGACAATGATGGTACATAAACACAACAAATTCTCATTAAGACATTGAGCTTAGCAATAAGGTCAGTCAATGGTAGAAACTGCTCTCTGCTTGGCTGCTTTGGGACATGAAACTTTTGGAATGGTGCGTATGGTGGCAGCTGGGAGGAAAGATAAGGCTTTTCTCTGGAACTAATCCCTTTGTGAGGAGCATAGAGGCTTTGTTATGTGAAGTGTGAAGATTTCAATGCCCCGCGCAAATAAAATATCGATGGCCAACACATCAACCAACTTCCTTATTGCATTACAGCAGTAGAGGACCAGAACTGCAGACAACAACAATCGATGAGACTGGATGAGAGGGCCGACAGTGAAAGAGAGAGAACATGACTGAGAAGAGACATCACACTCCTTTGAGGAGTCCTTCAGACACATCACAAAATGACCAGCAGATCATTTATGGTTAGAGATCATCCAAAATTACAAATAATGGCTAGCCATAACTGGGTTATAGAGGGGAAGGCATCTGGGCAACAGCAGGGGGATCATGCCTGTATTAACAAGAATCATGTCAGGAAAAATATAATTATTTTCTGTCGATCTTCTTCTGAAAGCGCTAATTGTCTGGCTGTTATGCTGATTCTCTGGCTTCATTACTGTTTGGTTGGTAAAAACCATTCAAAGGATTTATAATGGTGACCATCCATTCCTGTGGCACCCACAACTATGCTTTGTCAAGGGATCATGCCCTAACTGGTGCGAGATCCTTGTTTAGTGAAGGAGAGGGAGATGCTTCTAAAATCTAACTGGATGGATACACTGGCAGATGCAAATCTTGCATTCAATCTGAAGATAGTGAAGCAGCCACATGAACTTCCACACATTGTTATGCCCTGTACACACAATCGGACGTTGATTGGACATTCCAACAACAAAATCCATTGGATTTTTTCCGACGGATGTTGGCTCAAACTTGTCTGGCATACACATGGTCGCACAAAGTTGTCAGAAAATTCGATCACAACAAACACATACGCCGATCAGCCATAACTTTGTGACCACCCACCTAATATTGAGCAGGTCCACCTTTAGACGCTATAACATCCTCTTTTGCCATCAAAACAGCCCTGACCCATTGAGACAGGGATGCCAATAGACCTCTAAAGCTATGCTGTGGATTTGGCAACAAGCCAACAGTAGCACATTCTTTACATCCTGTAAGTTGCAAGGTAGGCCTTTATGGATGGGACTTCTTTTTCCAGCACATCCCACAGAAGCACGATTGGTGGATTGAGATCTAGTGAATTTGGAGGCCAAGTCAACACCTCAAATTGGTTGTTTTGTTCCTCTTGAACTATTTTTGCAGTGTGGCAGGCTGTATTATCCTGTTGAATGAGGCCTCTGCCATCAGGGAATACCATTTCCATGAAGGGGTGTACTCAGCAACATTGTTTAGGTAGGTGGTACGTGTCAAAGTAACATCCTCATGAATTTTCAGGACCCAAGCTTTCCTAGTAGAACATTGCCCAAAGCATCAAACTGTCTCTACCGGCTTGGCTTCTTTCCATACTCCTTCCTGGTGCCATCTCTTCCCCAGGTAAATGACACACACACACCCAGCCATCCACATCATAAAAGAAGACGTGATTCATCAGACCAAGTCACCATTTTCCATTGCTCTGTGATCCATTTCTGATGATCACATGTCCAATGTAGACACTTCTGGCTGTGGATGGCCAGCATGGGCAGCATGGCCATTCTGCAGCTACGTAGACCAATATACAACAAACTGCAATGCCCATTTTTTTCTGCTTCAGTACATTAGTTTAGGTACAACATGTTTACTGTCTGACTAATAATGCCACGACTTTCAGATGCCATTGTAATGCGACAGTCAATGTTATTCACTTAAAGTGGAGTTCCACCCACTTTTACAACTCTTCAGCATCCCTCACTAAACTGTGCACTGTAAACGAATTGGATATTTTTATATTTTTTTTCTCAGCACCTACTGTATATCTGCTGTATTCATTTTTCACTTCCTCCTCCCTGGCCGTGGCCCATCACATAATTTCCTGTTTGCAATGCCTTCTGGGAAGGGGCGGCAACTTCCTCTGACACTGCCGTTGCTATGGAAACCCTACCTGAAACCTATTACACTGCTTGTGCTGCACTGAGCATGTGCGAGATCTGCAAGGATGAGATCCAGGAAGAAATACAGTCTGGCTTCAGATGCCCACACTTAAGATGGCCACGGCCTGCTGTACTTTTATAAAATAACAAACTACTGCTATAAACTAACAAAACAGACCTTAGTTTACAGACTAACTTTACTAGAATACATTAAGCTTGTGTATTATAGGGGTATTTTTATTCAAAAAGTATAATTTCGGCCGGAGCACCACTTTAACCTGTTAGTGGTCATAAGGTTATGGCTGATCGATGCATCTGGGCACCCCTGCAACATTTTTCCGTGCTGTCCCTCAAAGAGGACCTGTAATATAAAATAGAATACTGCTGTGTAGTGCTTACCCC
Source organism: Aquarana catesbeiana (assembly GCF_042186555.1). Taxonomy (NCBI): domain Eukaryota; kingdom Metazoa; phylum Chordata; class Amphibia; order Anura; family Ranidae; genus Aquarana; species Aquarana catesbeiana. Next base: position 534,845,665 of record NC_133326.1, read on the forward strand.
CCCGAACAAGCCACTGTTTCTCTGGTCCCCTTTCTTGTGCTCACAACTCTGCAAATAGCAGCATCATGCACTCTGACACACCTGGCTGGGTGGGAAATATTTTTTGCAAATGTTTATGCAGTACCCCAGTAACAAAAGAAATATGAACAGCGGTAATGACACAGCAAAAAATTAAACAATAGCAGGAAATATACTGTAAACTGGATTCTGGGTAAGGCTCTGTATGTAGATAGGGGTTCCGTGTATGGCTCTGTATGTAGGTGAGGGTTCTTGGTAAAGCTGTGTATGTTGATAAGACATTTGGGTACAGCTTTGTACGTTGGTAAGACTCAAGGTTCTTGGTATGGCACTGTATGTTGCTGAGGGCTCTGGGTATGATTCTGTACAGTGATAAGGATTCAGGGTACATCTCTGTATATTGATGAAAGTGCTGGGTAGGTCTCTGCATTTAGGTGGGAGTGATGGGTACAGCTCTATATATAGGCAAGGGTTCTTAGAGTAGCAAGGTCCCGGGCCTCCAGAGGCCTAATGGTGACCTCAAGAGTTAGGGATAGCTGACATCCTTCCTTGCAAAGTGGGTTAACAGGCATGCAAGATGAAATGATGGGTGCCAGTCACTTTTTGAATGCGAACATGAGATTTATTGTCTCTTAACAAGAACTGTGGGAGAGCAGGTTAGGGCCAGGACACCCTTGATTAGATGCAATGATAATTGGCAGACTTCGAGACAGCTATACAGGGAAAGGCCTCCAGCCAGATGCCACTTCTTTATAGGTATGACCACTGTCTCCTATGGCAACTGAACTTGTAACAGTCACTAAAGGTATTTGCACATAACTTTTGGTAACACAGAATAGTTCTTCTCTTATCTCACAGCATCCCACTGTAGATCTTTACTCACTGAGCTCCCAGTCTCTCACTAGACTTCCAGATCCAATCGTCACTGGATCCCCTGAGCGCTTCCACAGCTATCCCGCTCTACACTCCTCAAGCGTCACTCTCGCTAACCTGCTGGGTCCCTGGCTTGGCACTCGATGAAGCTTTCCCACTTCTTCACCGTTCCTGGCTGGTAAGAAGACTGCTCTGGTACTTGCTCAAGCTTACTCACAGTGGTTTCCGGTAACAAGGTGGGTGGTCCCTTGGTGGCGACTGCTTCCCTTTTTTTTTTTTAACAGAGAAGTTTTTTATTAATTCCTTAACACAAAACAAAAATAAAAAGAATAACAAGACAGTATATCATGGTACTAAATACACAGAGGTTTGGACATAAGGTACATAGTTGGTGACAAAAGTAATACAGATGTAAGGGTTAGATTATTCCTGCTGAGTGGTGTACGGGTTTTTAGAGATAGCATGTGTATATCAAACCGTTTTTTTGCACAATCAATACTAGATTAGGGGCGGCCCTCTCAAGGTCACCTCAAAATGGGAGCAGACTCGTCCCTCAAGTTATCCGCAAAAAAAAAAAAAGGGGGGGGGGGGGAGCAAGGCGGGGAGGGGGGGGGCCAAAGGGAATCCCCCCCCCAGCCAAATCGTTAGTCCCTAGAGGCAAGGAAACTCCATTTGAGGAGTATTTCTCTTCTCGCATAAAAGAGCGAGTAAGTTAGGCATAGTTTAATGTAACGGTCTCCTGCTATGTCTTCCAAGTGGCTCAAAAGGAAGGTTAAGGGGTCAAGTGGGATTTCAACTCCACAAACTCTCTCAAGGGTGTCCGCGACTGATCTCCAGAAGGGGTGAAGCTTGGGGCAGGACCAGACCATGTGATAAAAGGTGCCCATGTCTAATTCGCATCTAGTGCAGTTGGGGATAAGAGCAGGATAGATCTTTGCAAGTCTTTCCGGCGTATAATAGGCCCTATGTATAAATTTCAGTTGGATAAATCTATCCTTCGCAGCGATCATAGATGGTATGAACGCCATGAGGCACTCCTCCCACTCCTCTTCCCCCAAGGCAGGAATGTCTCCCTGCCATTTGGTAAGTGATTTGTTATTCTTAACCTCATGTGACACTGTTAAATAAAGATATAAGGAGGAAAGGGGTTTATCTAGCATCCCCGAGGTCAGAAGGCGTTCAATGGGATCAGGCTCCAGTGACACCTGGGCGGGGAATTGGGCTTTCAGTGCATGCTGTAACTGCCAGTACCTAAAAAGGAAAGACCTCGGTATATTGTATGCCGCTTGTAATTCACGAAATGAAAGTATGACCCCCTGAGGCATGACATGTTTTATAGTGGTAATACCCCTTTTGGCCCAGATTGCTGGATCTGGGACAGTGAAGAGATGGGGAAGCATGGGGTTAGCCCATAGCGGAGTATGTGGGGAGACTTGTGACTGTGGTATGAGGGATGCTCTAGATGATCTCCACACCTGGATTGTGGTTTTCATAGGGCCTGTCACTGCAGGGTCAGCTCTCGGTCCCCTGTACAGCAGATTAGATAACGCTGCATAAGATCCCAACAGGGCCGCCTCTAGAGTGACTGCAGGGTTCTGTCTAGGTTGTGAGAACCACCACCTCACTGTCACCATTACTGCGGCCCAGTAATACATCAGGAAGTTAGGCAGCGCCAGACCTCCACTGGACAATGGGAGGTAAAGTGTGTTTTTTGCTACTCTTGGGGGCTTGCCTGCCCAGATGAAGGAGATGACTACACTCTCCAGTTTGTAGAAGAAGGACTTGGGGATAGAAGTCGGGGTGTTTCTAAAATAATAAAGAAATTTCGGTAAAAAGACCATTTTTAAGAGATTTCCTCTGCCCACCGGGGTCAAAGGAAGGGACTTCCAGGCGGAGCATCTCTGCTGAAGATGGTTTAAGAGAGGAAGTACGTTTTTCTCCAGGAAGCCTGACAACGCCTTCCCTATTTTGATTCCCAGGTAGGTAAACTCATCTACCCATTTCAGCGGGGTACCGGTCTCCATCCCTGACACCGCCTGGCAGAGGGGAAATAGAATCGACTTATTCCAATTTATTCGGATTCCCGAAAATCGGCCAAAATGATCAAACATGGCAAGGGCTGTTTTGAGAGGCATCTGCTAAATATAGGATAGTGTCATCTGCGTACAGTGAAACCTTTTCTGTCAACAAGCCCACCCTGATACCCATAATTTGTTCTTCTGCTCTAAGGAGTATGGCCAGTGGCTCAAGTGCTAGGGAAAATAGGGCCGGAGAGAGGGGGCATCCCTGCCTGGTGCCCTTCTCTAACCGGAACACCTCTGAAAGGACCCCATTAGTGCGGATGCGTGCTCTTGGCTGGGCATAGAGCATCTGGATCCAGGCTCGGAACCGCGGTCCAAACCCGAACCTGGAGAGAACCGCCCATAAGTAGCCCCACTCGACCGAATCAAACGCTTTCTCCGCGTCGATTGAGGCCACTACTCCCGGCCTGTTGGGGGAGGCAATAGCTATATGAGTGTGTAGTCTGCGGATGTTTATGTCCGTCCCCCTGCCCGGCATAAATCCCGTCTGGTGCGGGTGTATCAGGGCCGTAATGACAGTGTTGAGCCTATTGGCCAGAATTTTTGCAATTATTTTTACATCCACATTTAGGAGGGAAATGGGACGGTACGAGGAGCAGAGATTCGGGTCTTTTCCTTGCTTATGGATGACTACTATTACCGCTTTGTGCATAGAGTCAGGGAGATGGCCGTCCTGGAAGGAGTGAGCGAAGAGGGATTGAAGTCTGGGGGCTAATTGTTCAGCATACGTTTTATAAAATTCCACCGGGAAACCGTCCGGTCCCGGTGTTTTCTCCGTCTGCATCGTCTTAAGTGCCTTTTGGATTTCCTCTATATTGATGGGGGCGTCTAATTTGTCAGCGTAAGTCTGGGTAAGGGTCGGTATGTCAATCTTTTCAAGGTAGGCTATTAATTCTTCTGGAGCATAAGTAGTCTGGGATTGATATAGTGTATGATAGTAAGAGGCAAATGCGCCGTTAATGCCTTCAGGTGTGGAGGTGAGAGTCCCATCTCCAGCCTGAATTTGGCCTATGGTCATGCCCACTGATTGCTCCTTGGAGAGCCATGCCAACAGATGCCCCGTCCTCTCTCCCTGTTCAAATATTCTCTGTTTTTGGTGGAGGAGCCTCTTCTGCGTCAGTGCCGTCCGCAGGGACAGAACCTCTCCCAGAAGAGACTGCAGCCTAGTGTAAATTTGTGGATTTGGGGATCTAATATATAAAGCTTCTTGCCTCTGTGTCTCTGCCTCAAGAGCCGCGAGCTCTCTTCTGCGCGACACCCGGACTTGCCCTATAATGGTCTGGTACTGTCCCCTGGAGTACGCTTTGAAAGCGTCCCAAACCGAGAAGGGCGAGGCAGAACTGCCAGTATGACTCCAGCTCGTCCTTGTATTTCGGTTCTACATCTACATCCGAAACCCAATATCTAGAGAGACGCCAGAGTTTGTCTGTCGGAGCCATGGAGACATCTAAATCTAGAAGAATTGGAGCGTGGTCCGAGATACCCCGGGGAAGGATCGTGACGTCGCGAACCTTAGATAGAACCGGTTCCCCCGCATACACTAGGTCAATACGGGAGAATGTCTTATGGGAAGCAGAATTGCAAGTAAATGTCTTGGTCTGGGGGTACTTCCATCGCCATATGTCATAGAGCCCATAAGTGTCAGCCCAGTCGGAGAGTCCCTGTCTAGTGGTACCAGCGGTAAAGAGTCTATCCAGACTCGCATCGGGAACAAGATTAAAGTCTTCTAATAGGAGCACATTTTCAGTAGAAAATTCTGCTATCTTGCTTGTGATTTGATTCAGTAGATGAAGAGAGGCCGGGGGAGGGAGATACAGGCCCACTATCACCCAAGGCACATTATGTATTAAGACATGCAACACCACAAATCTGCCCTCCGGATCTAGAGCCAGATCGAGAAGCCTGAAAGGGAGGGTTTTAAGGATAAGAATACTCACTCCTCTGGAAAATGTAGAGTGAGTAGAGTGGTAGTGATACCCCACCCAAGGTTTTTTGAGGCTAAAGGTTTTTTTCCCAACGAGGTGGGTCTCCTGGAACACGCAAATTTGGGGATGATAGGATTTAACAAATTGGAATACTAGTGATCTCTTGATAGGAGAATTCAATCCCCTCGTGTTCCAGGATATTATCTTAAGAGAGGACATTATATCTATGTGGGAGTCCTGTAGGATAATGAGAGAGAGTCAGGCCTCTCCCCCCCAGTGTCTCCAGATCCAGCTGGGCTAGCATAACACAGTGAACTTGGCACCACATTAGTCAAGATGGTATTTAGCAATACTGTCATAAACCATAAAAACAATAAAGTCAATAACTCAAGGTCTGCAACGGCAGGCCAACATAACCAGGTCCCCCCCCCCCCCCTCCCCACCCATTCCCCAGTCCCGCAGGAGGGCTTCTATTCCCAAACAGAGGTTGGCTTTCCAGCCTAACATGAGGGCAATGTGAAAGAGGCGCACCACCTCTCACTACAGATTTGTCAAAAGAAAAAAAATTTGCAAGAAAAATAAAAGAAAAAGAGGGTGTTTCTGTAGTTCTGGCAAGGATATCGGGTGTGGATCCCCCGGATCCCCGGGGGCACAATCTTCTATTTCTTGTGGCACCATCCCAGTGTTGCATCATAGGATCTGAAAGACCAAGGCTCTAAAAGTAAAAAATCTTGCTCCTTCTGTGATTGGATCTACGGGTAAGTGTGACCGGGAAGGATTCCGTACCTGCCCTGTCCGCCTCCCACCCCATCACTCTGTGGAGGGGGGGAGGGAAAGGACCAGGAGGGGAAAGGCGACGCCTGCAGGCCATCCCAAGCGGTCAGGTAACTTCCGAGAGGGGATTGTCAGACAAATCTCCACAAAGATTTGGAAGTCTTTTACACGGTGTATGCCCTGATCAACAAGCCTCAATTCAGTCCAAAACACATCCTTATCCCGGTGGGCACAAAAATCTCCCGGAGAGGAAGTTCCCATATATCGCCAGACCAGCAAAACATGGGGAGCACCCACCCCCCCATCTCCCCCCCTATAGGACGCAGCCAAGGCAACGGGCATAGTAGGGTCAGTTCTTGTAATAGGGGGAGCAAGCCTCCACTATCACCAGTCCGGAGCAGATAGGAGCATATTGGATTTGTAGCTGAGACACCTAGACCGGATGGTCAAGGAGGCAATACCCATCAAAGGGTGCAAGCAATTATAGAAAGGGGAAATTCTGAGTCATGGTCTGAAGTACAGCATACCTGCGGAGGGGTTAGTTGGGGAGTGATTCAGCCCATCGTGCAGCCTCCCTAGGCGAGGTGAAGAACTGAACTTTCTCCCCATCCTGGACTCTAAACCTCGCTGGAAAGAGCATGCTGTATTTTACTCCCTTTTGGCGCAGCATCCCTCTGACGTGATCAAAAGCCTTTCGCTGGCGTTGCGTCTCCACTGTGTAGTCAGGGAAGATGAGGAGTTTCGTATTCTCAAATTTAAGCTCTCCCTGCAGTCTGGCCGCCCTCAGCACTGTGTCTCGGTCCCGGTAGTGTAACAATTTAAATATGAAAGTGCGCGGGGGGGCTCCCTGGGGTCCCCTGGACGCCGGGATATGATGAGCCCGCTCTATGGAGAAGTGAGGAGAAAACTTAGCCTTGGGTAACAGGGATGGCAATAGCTCTTCCATGAAGGCCACCGGGTCAGCCCCCTCCGCTCCCTCCGGCAGACCGAGGACCCGCAGGTTGTTGACGCCTGTTATGGTTCTCGGCGTCCTCAGCTCTAATTTCTAGATTTTTAACTTGCAGTTTCAGGGCCTGGAGATCTGCGTGATGTTCCCTCTGGCAGTCTTCTGTCTCAGAGACTCGTCTCTCTACCTCAGACACGCGGTCGCGGAACTTATCCATGTCCCTACGGATGAGGGCCGTCTCCGTTTGTACATGGTCTATTTTTGTGGTGAGTGTAGCCTGGCACGTTGTGATCGCCAGCATTAGGGCATCAAAGGCCGCGGATCCGGCCTGGATTCCTCCGTCAGGTGGTGAGTCTGTCTGGGCCTCCATGTGTCGGGCCGCGATAGTCGTAGGCCGCAGTGTAGGCCGGGTGCTTGCAGATGTCGTAGCGTTGCTCTGTTTACCGTATTTTTTGCCCGCTGGCATCGCCCGATCTCCCCGCGGAGATTCCGCTTAAGGATGGCTGTTTTTCGATCCTTCTCACCAGGATTGCGATAGGATCCAATGCCGGAGACGGGAGCTCAGTTAAAAGACGTCTGCTCCCAGCGCCATCTTGGACACGCCCCCGACTGCTTCCCTTTTACCTCCGACCACAACTGGTTCCCCATCCGGCTGAACCTTCGCAACATGGTTGGACTCCAATCCTGCAGTTCCAACCCTACGCTGCTTCTCCTGCTCCTGGATAGGCCTCAGGCAGCCTAGCAGCCAAGTGTCCCTGGGATAGGCCTCAGGCTTCCAGCCTAGCAGCCCGGGGTGACATAACACACATCCACCCAGACAGCCATCCAGGTGGCAAAGAACCCCGATCACATGACTCCACCCAAATAAATAGGCTCTCCCAGAAGGCCAAGGGACTAAAGAAACCCCTGCCAATTGGCTGAGATGCCCATCCATTTATAATCTGACCTTGCAAAGCCCTTGTCAATCTAATGTCACCAGCTACAGTGCCACCTAGTGGCAGAAGAGAAAAGGTGCAGCAATTCCAGAATTAGAGAGTAATCATCTACTAACAATTAACCAGGACAATTACTACCTGGCAAACTAAATTTGTTAGCAATCCTGTCTAAACACCAGGGTGCTACATCAGTATGGCTCTGTAAGTTGGTGGGAGTACTAGATACAACAGCTCTTTATGTTGGTGAGGGATCTTGGTACAGCTCTTTATATTGATGAGGGTTCTGGGTATGTTTCTGTATATTGGTCTGGGTTCTGGGTGCAGATCTGTATGTCAGTGAGAGTCCTGGGTAAAAAAGCACTCTATTTTGGTGAGGTTTCTGATACAGCTATGCATGCCGGTGATGGTTTGGGGTACAGCAATGTATATTGTTGAGGGTTCTGAATACAGCAATGTATATTGTTGAGGGTTCTGGGTACAGTTCTGTAGGTTAGTGTGGGTTCTGGGTACAGATCTGTATGTCAGAGAGATTTCTGGATACAGCTCTGTTTGTTGGTTAGAGTTCTGAGTATGGCTCTGCATGCTGGTGAAGGTTTTGGGGACAGCTCTATATATTGTCACGGGTTCTGGGTACTGCTCTGTATGTTGGTGAGGGTTTGGGGCACGGCTGTGTATGTTGTTGAATGTTCTGGGTACAGCTCTATATGTTGGTGAGGTTTCTGGATATGGCTGTGTTAATTGGTGAAGGTGGTTGATATGACTCTGTATGTTGATGAGGGGTCTGGGTACTGCTCAGTAAGTTGCTGAGGGTTCAAGTTACAGTTCTGTATGTTGGTAAGGGTTTCAATGGAAAAAATCTAAAGTGCCCATTTGAAGGATTATATGCAAGTTATTGAGCATAAAAAGGTTATGGGGCCCAGGTACTGCCCCGGGGGACATGAATCAATGCAAATAAAAAAAAAATATTGTTTTTACAGGTGCAATGATTTTTAATGATGCTTAAAGTGAAACAATAAAAATGAAACATTCCTTTAAATATAGTGCCTATAGTCCCCTTAGTCTGCCTGTAAAGTGGCACATCTGTACTGTGTATAGAACCCGCTGCAGGAAAACTAAAGCCCCATACACACTATCAGATTTTCTGCTGAGTTTTTCCTTCAGATTTACCAAAACCATATAATATGAGGTCAAACCTTAGGAGTTTCAATGTGTATGCAATCAGGCAGGCCCTTGCACTACATGGTTTTGGTAAATCTGAAGGAAAAACTCAGCAGAAAATCTGATAGTGTGTATGGGACTTAACACTTATAAAGAAAAAAAATGACATTTAAATTTCCGGCAATACAATACCATTGCCGGAAATACAAAAATGTTTTAAAAATGGCTTAGGGGTCCTCCCCATCCATATCAGGCCCTTTGGGAACCCCATGTCAAAATTGAAAAAAAAAAACACATGGGGTCCCACCAAAATCCATACCAGACTTATCCAAGCATGCAGCCCAGCAGGTCAGAAAAGGGAGGGAGACGAGCGAGCGCCCCCTCCCTCCTGTACTATAACAGGCCACATGCCTTCAACATGGGGGGATGCTTTGGGACGGGGGCTCTGCCCCCTTACCCTAAAGCATCTTGTCCCCATGTTGATGGGGACAAGGGCCTCTTCCCGACAACCCTGGGTGGTGGTTATGGGGGTCTGTGGGCAGGGGGCTTATCAGAATCTGAAAGCCCCCTTTAACACCAGATCCAGGCCCCCTCCCTATGTGAATGAGTATGGGGTACATTGTACCCCTACTCATTCACCAAAAAAAAGTGTCAAAAATAAATAAAGACAGAGGCAGTTTTTGACAATTAAAAAAATTAAAAAACAATGTCCCTGATGTAGATCCATCATCAATCACGATGCCCGCAGCACTGCCTTCGGTAACGTCACAAGAAGCGGTGCCACCAGGTGATGTCACTAGGTGGCCCCGCCCCTTACCCATTAAAGAACTGAAAAATGGTGAACAGGCATTCAGCGGTTAGCCTTTGTTGTGGGCAGAGCTTTTTTTCTTTTTTCGGGTCGGGTGGTGTGGCAGGCTCCGTGATTGACGATAGATCTACATTGGGGATATTGTGTTTTTATTTTTTTGATAAATGAATTGTCAAAAACTGCCTCCTGTTTTTATTATTTTTGACACATTTTTTGGTGAATTCACATAGGCAGGGCCGGGATCTAGGGGCACCCTTGCTAAAGGGGGGCTTCCAGTTTCCAATAAATTCCAATAAGCCGGGGCGTGGCTTGGACATGGCCGAGTGAGGAAGCAGAACTCCAGAGCTCCTCACATACAGCAGCTAAATCAGCCTGATCCGGCGGACACCTTGCTCCAACTTGGACCACACAGATATGTCCCAGCACCGGAGAGCCTCCTCCAGAAACAGGGGCACTTCACAACACAACACCGGCTCCATAGGAGCATATTTTGGCGGCGGAGGGCAGCCGCGTGGTGGGACATCTAAGATGGCGGCCGGGAAGGGCCGCGGGACGGACACCATGGCAGGAATCCGAACGCAGCAAAAACCAGCTATGTCCCCCATCCAGACTCCACAAATGGTAAGGGACACTGCCCCTGATTCCCCTGGCTCTTCAGCCTCACTAGACCAGGGCTCGGACGTCTCAGAGCTGGTGGGGGACAGGGACTTGAAACAACACATTTGGTGTCTCCCCACAAGAGAAGACCTGGATCGCTTTGCTACTAGGGTAGAAAAAGCCTTCAAACAAGATATAGAACAGCTAAAAGTGGACACCACTTAGCTAGGCAACAGGCTGGAAACATTAGAACAGACTGTAGATGAAGCATTGCCTGCCATCACACAGCTGAGGGACAAATGCACAGCACAGGACCATCAAATAGAAGCTCTAATCTCACAGCTAGATGACTATGAGAATCGTAGTCGCAGGTCCAACATTCGCATAAGGGGGTTGCCAGAGGCAACAGGAGCTAAGGACATTATTCCCACACTGCAATGCTTTCTCAAAGTGCTCCTTGGCCTCCCCCCGACCGCAACAATGGAGATTGACAGGGCACACAGAGCCCTCCGACCCCCCTCTCAAGATGCAGACACCTCGCGCAATATAATTTACAAACTGCATAAATACACAGTAAGGGATCAAATTATGCAGCTCATGCGTAAACATCCCTACTTTGACTTTGATGGAGCCCGCTTGGTTTTTTTTTTTTTCAAATATAAGTTTATTCAGGCATAAGAAAGGGCATTGCCCCAAAGTAACATCATGAACAAAAATAACATTCAAGGACGCAGTCTCTCACTGCATCATAACTGAGAACACAACAATATTTTCTTCCAGTGCATATCATATACATCCTGTTGAGTTATGTATACGGCGTTCAACATTGCTGCAATTCTGGACGTCCCTTTCCTTCTGCCATTTTCCTTGTTCAGAACAGTAGATAAGAAGAGTAATAAGACTATAAAGAGAAAGGAGAAGGGTGAGGTAAAGAGGAGTGTAGAGAATGGGGAAGAGGAGAGAGGGGAGGGAGGAGATGTACGGAGACGGCGATTGTACTTGATTCGGAATGTATGTATCAATTTAGAAGGTCGGGTGCCTCAGTCACTCGCCAGGAGACTCTGTCCCTCATTAGAGAATATGAACATCAGCCAGTTCGACCAGATTTTGGTGTATATCTCATTTTGATGTCGGGCCGTGAGGATGAGATCCCCCATTTTCCTGATGTCTTCTACTTTTCTGAGCCACATGCCCATGGTTGGGGGTTTGGTAGACTTCCACAATAGTGGGATACATGACTTTGCTGCATCTAATAGATGGCGGATCAAAGATTTTTTGTATGCTTTGCCCGTCATCCAGTCGCGTTTAGTAAGAAAAAGCCAGGATCAGCCAGGATAGGGCATTCTGTAAATTTTTGTACCGTCTGTTGTATAGTCTTCCAGAACTGCCCCAGCATGGGGCAGCTCTAGAAGATATGGAGGATCGTACCCCGATCTCCTCGGCATCTCCAGCAGAGCCCTGAGGAGGATGGGAAGAACTTTTGTAGTTTTGTAGGTGTATTATACCATGTAGTGAGTAGTTTAAAATTAGTTTCTTGCATCTTTGTGCATATCGAGGATTTAAACGTGAAGTATAAAATGTTTTGTTTTTGACGCGCTGTAAACGTACACTGTAATTCTCTTTTCCACGCTCCTATTGCGTGTATTTGGTGGTTTTCTGGCGGTGTGATCAGCAACTGGTAGGTGGCCGACAGCGCGTGAGGTAGGGCTCCCTCCTCCGAGCAGTAAGTTTCATAGGTAGTCAAGGTCTGTTCAAGACTTTCAGGGGAAGGTAATGTTTTAAGATAATGCTTAAGTTGGAGAGCCCTCCAGAAATCTAGACGGAACGGCCCTTCTGGGTTCATGAGTTCAGCTGCTGTAGGCCACCGACCATTTGTGACAAAGTGTGATGCCTGGAAGTAGCCTAGGCCACAGAGAGATCGAAAGACTGGGTCCATGTATCCTGGAGTGAAGTCTGGGTTTCCCAAAATCGGGCGTAGTGGGGAGTTGAGAGACGTAAGTTGTAAGCATATGAAGAGGGATGAGCAAGTTCGCGTAGTTACCCCTATCAAAGGATGGTTCTTTATTGTACGTGGTAGGGAGTCGTGACACCAGGGCGCTCTATTTAATGGTACAGTACTTTGTATCTGTTCCAGCTGGGTCCACAATTTAGTGGACTGATGCCGGTTCCAGTCAATAAGTCTGGTCAAGTGGGTTGCTTGCTGGTATTTGCGGAGGTCTGGTACCGCCAGGCTTCCATATAATTTGGGAAGTGTGAGCAGTCGTTTATTAAGTCTGGGCTTTTTGTTAGCCCATATAAAGTTAGAGAAAAGGGCACTTGTCTGGTCGAAGTAGTGCGAGGGTATTTGGATCGGTAAAGCCTGTAAAAGGTACAGAAGCTTTGGAAGGATGCACATCTTAAGGATGTTGCATCTGCCAAACCATGAATGTAACCCTGTGTTCCATGTGGTGAGTAATGCCCTGACTTTGGACAATAGTGGGGGGAATTTCAGGGCAAATAACTGTGATATCTTAGGTTGAATATACGTGCCTAAGTATTTAAGGGCTGTGTTTGTCCATTTAAAAGTGAAACTGTCCCTAAGAGTAGTGAGAAGGCGTGAGGGCAGTCCCACGCTCATGGCTTCGGATTTGTTAAAATTGATCTTCAGGTTGGAAATAGTATCATATGTTTGGAATTCTTGTAGTAAATTGGGGAGAGAAATTACTGGGTTAGTGAGAGTGAACAGCATGTCATCTGCATAAGCAGCGATTTTCTGCTGTGTCTCTCCCATGGTCACCCCGGTTATGTCCGGGTGGGCACGTACGGTTCGCAGGAAGGGTTCCAGTAACAGGGCGAAGAGAAGTGGGGAAAATGGACACCCCTGGCGAGTTCCATTCTTAATCGTGAAGGGGGCTGACAGAACTCTATTCACACGAACCCGAGCTGAGGGGTCAGTGTAGACTGAGTCAATCCACTTAAGCATCCTTTCTCCCATTCCCACATGTCTTAAGACAGAGGTCATGAAGTTCCAATCCACCCTGTCAAAGGCCTTCTCTGTGTCCGTGCTTAGGAATACACAGGGAGTCTTTTTCTGATTCACTACATGTAGTATGTTAAGTACTTTGGTTGTGTTGTCCCTGGCTTCTCTTGTGGGGACAAACCCCACCTGATCCAAGTGGATCAAAGATGGGAGGTACATTTGGATCCTAGTGGACAGTATTTTCGTGAATATTTTGAGATCAAGATTAAGTAGTGAGATTGGTCTATAACTCCCACAAGCCGTCATGTCTTTCCCTTCCTTGGGGATCACTGCAATGTGCGCTGTTAGTGTGTCCCTAGGTATATGTATTCCAGAGTCCAGTGAGTTAAAGTGTTTGTGCATGGGTTCTCCCAGGGACGGTAGTAGGATTTTGTAATATTGGGCCGTAAAGCCATCTGGTCCCGGTGCTTTCCCTATTTTCATGGATGGCACTGCCTTCTGTATCTCTTCCAAGGCGATGGGTTCATCTAACAACTCACTGAACTCTGTTGATAGTTTAGGCATTCCAGATTTAATTAGGTAATCCTCTATTTGCGATTGCAGTGAAGTCGTCTTTTGTAGGTTTTAAAGGGAAGAATAAAATTCCCTAAACTCAGTCGCTACTTCCTGTGGGTGTGTAATCTTCTGACCAGAAGACGACTTGATACGGGGGATATAATTAGCAAGGATCTGTTCCTTCAGTGATTTGGCAAGTAATGTAATTGCTTAAGTTCTGCCTCTCCCGCTGCAGTCTGAGCATGTTTGTGTCTTGCTTCCGCTAAGTATAAGTCATGGAGAAGAGAAGTCATCTGTATCGAACGTGACCTTTTAATGCATGCCCCGTGCTTAATTAAGACTCCGCGGATCACCGCCTTATGGGCTTCCCACACGATTCCGGGGTCGCTGCCTGAAGTGTTATTTTGAAATAGTCATCTAATTCCTTTAAGACATCTTTAAGTACTTCTTCGTCCTGTAAAAGGCTTTCGTTTAGTCTCCATGTCTTTGATCTAGTGGTGGTGTTATCAGTCAGTGCGTACGTCAACAAAATAGGGGCATGATCAAACCATGTAATGGACCCTATCCTTGAATCTCGAAGGGCGTGTAATTGGCCATGTGGAAGTAGGAAGTAATCAATCCTTGAATAGTGTTTGTGTGGGGTCGAGTAAAAGGTGTAGTCACGCTCAGTCGGGTGAAGGAGTCTCCAGACATCAATCAACTGTGCCCTGTGTAGTGTCCTGGATATGCGTTTCCTAATGTTAGGTGTGACTGAAGAATTCCCTGAGGAAGTGTCCTCAGAAGGAATTAGCGGGACATTAAAGTCACTGCCTACTATGAGGTGACCCCTGGTGAATTCTAATAGGGTATCCATGATGTTGTGGAGGAATTTGCCTTGGTGACAGTTGGGTGCATAGATGTTTGCAAGGGTCACCTGAACTCCACCAATCTCACCCTTAAGGAACAGGAATCTTCCCTCTGGGTCAGATTTTATATCCATGCACTTCCAAGGGACTCTGTTTGAGATGAGTATGGACACTCCACGGGTCTTAGAAGACCCGTTAGTAGAGTGGTATACCATTGGGAAGAATTTATTTTTCAGTATGGGAAGGTTACCACTTTTGAAATGTGTCTCCTGGAGTAATGCCAGGTCTGCCCTATGATGTTTTAGGTCGTGTAGGAGCATCTTTCTTTTTTCCGGCACGTTTAAGCCTTTTGTGTTTAATGAAAAAACATTCACCGTCTCCATGTCTCCTGGGGAAAAGGAGGGATGGGGTTCAGTAGGTACAAAAAGTGGGAAGGAGACCAGCAAGAGGGGAGGTTGGAATAGTGAGAAAGAGTTAGAGTAAGAAGGAAAAATAGAAGAGAGAGAAAAAGTAAACTAATACCTAAAGCTCACTAACTGGGTGCACTAGCTATACTCCAGAGGAGTAGCACAATCGTGCTATAACGCTCCCCAGACCAAGTCTGGTAACCGAGCGTAGGCCTAGTTTGGGTTGTGGAAAGGGATAGCCAGCAAGGAGTCCACTGACCACCCCCCTCGTTCCCCTGATAGGATGATGTGTGTCTTAGTATGTGTGGTGACGGTTATAAAGCTAATTAATAGAAAGCATAAGCTAGATTTTGCATAAATGGGATGCAGTTTCCCAGGTAAACATTGTATATAAGTCCTTCATCTGTGGGTTACATGCTCTCTGCCAGCCAGCTCATATCTATAACAATAAGCTTCTAGTTCTGTGTGTTTGCCAAACATTAAGTACTAACTTGGAAATCCACTTCTATGTGATATCTAGCCAGTGTTTCCTTTCCCCAGAAGCATGTGCCAAACAGTTTGCAGGTACGAGAGAGAACTGAAGTCTCCCGACATTCCCCCCAACATTCAAACATATATACACCATCCCCCCCTTTAAGTCAGGTGTAGAACCGAAACATACGTGGTCGTCAGACCCAAGTACATAATAACTGCAAGTATAATTTACATTATTATCCTCCATTGTTCATGTGCATAGATTCAGAGATTCTAGACAATAGAGGATGGCGGTGGCCGTCCCCCCCCCTCCCACTGACGCCTACCCGACATCACACTTAATGCAGTTTTAGACGAGAGGAGGGAGGGACGAGCACCCCCAACCAGGCACAGACAGCAAGTAAACTGGAGACGATCTAGATGTATGCGGCACCATCCTGAATATGTTTTAGTGCTGTTCATGTTAAAGGTGCCTAAGGCACCATCTATAGGGACTTCCCCCCAGCCGGGGGTAGCCCAGTCACCAAACTATGAACATATTTCTCAGGTTATACCTCATATTAGAAGCCACAGTGCCATATAAAAGTGAACCATGTGTCCCATCCAGGTATCGGTAAGTCTCTTGGGACACTCCGCTTAGAGGCTGTGTCCGAGGGTCATCCATCAAACACATATCTCGGCCTGGCCGAGGCCCACCCCCCACGGTCTCTTAATTTGATGTTTCTTGGTGTGTACCAATAACTGTCCGGGATTGCCTGCACTGGTGTGTGCAGGAAAATGAGAAGTCTGTGCAGTATTACATTTCGGCTCCATTGCCAAGCAAAAGAGAAAGGGGGGGGGTTCCACTAGCATTGCTGGGTACACGGCACAAGTAAATGGATCACAAAAAACTAGAGAAGAGCAACGTGAGCTAATTAAAGCTATGTTAAGGTTTGGGCTGGGAGAGGGCTCCATGTTCACAACTCACGTGTCCCCTCGTCCGGAGGTGCCCGACTTCTCCTCTGGGATCTCTGCTGGCGGGGAGGTGCGGGGAGTATCTGCGTGGCGGTTCCCGGACGGCCCGTCGGCCTCGGGACAAAGGTAATCCAGTCTGGGACCGGGATTGGCTCAGTGGCCAAGAAATCAAAAAAGGCTGGTAAATCCGTTGGGGTACGCAGAGTGAAGGAGGCAGTTCCATTACGAAATGTAACCGCTAGGGGATAACCCCAGCGGTATGTACATCCCTGACGTCTGGCCAAGTCCAGGGCCGGTCTCAGCAGGGCCCTTCTCTGGAGCGTGGCTCTCGACAGGTCCGGGAGAATTTTGATTGCCGCTCCATCAAATTCCACTTCTCCATGTTCCCATGCCTTGCGGAGAATCAGCTCCTTCTGGGTGTACTTGTGGAGCCTGCAGAGGACATCCCGTGGTCTATCCAGGTCCGAAGACTTAGGGCCTAGAGTTCTGTGAACCCAATCTAGCTCCAGGTCAGGTGGTGCTGTTCCCAAGACTTTTTGAAATATTGCCGTAACCGACACCGCCAGATCCTCTGACCCCGTCGCCTCAGGAATGCAACGCAGCCGCAGGTTGTTGCGGCAGCTGCGGTCTTTCAAGTCCTCTATATGGAGTTGCAGGTCTATAGTCCGGGCAGCGTGCAGCTCCTGTGATCGTTCCAGGGCAACGACTCGTTGGGAGGGGACGAAATCATAAGATCGCTAGAGTCCACACGTTCTGTGAGTTCGTGCATCTCGGTCCTGAGCTCCTGTATGTCGTGGCTATGCGCTTCCTCCACCCGGAGTATTAGGGACTCCATGTCGGTTCTAGAAGGTAGAGCCTCAATGTCCGCCTTGGTGGGGAGGGCTAGTAGTATGCTCCGTAGGTCATCCAGTATGTCCCCAAGACGTTGGGACGGGCCAGCCATGTCTTCCCGGGGTACCGCTGGAGTCTCCGAAGGAAAGCTCAAAGCAGCTGGAGAGTTGGTAGGTGGCGGCGAATCTGATGTGCTTGTCCCCACCATAGACTGTACACGTGGTGAAGTTGCAATGGAGCCCGGTGAGGTCGTCTGCTGGTCTTTAAAGTATCTCTTTATGCCGCTCCGGGGGGTCAGTGACCGCGAGCCTCTGGCCGATGAGCGTGTCCTGTACCTTTTGGTAGTTATCATGCCTTACATTTGCTTAGTGAAAACCGTCAATTTGTGGGAAGGAGAGGGGTAATGCCGGGAGCTCTCAGGAAAGTCTTCCTCACTCGGCCATCGCTAAGCCACGCCCCCTCCCGCTTGTTTTTTTACCAGGACTTATCCTGTCGCACTTTGATGCAGCGCAGAGCACTGCAACCTCTCCTGGAATCACTATGCACAGCAGGCATCACCTATAGGTGGGGGTTCCCTTTCTGCCTCCATGCGAGAAGAGATGGGAAATCTGCCACCCTGCGCACTAAGGATGACCTACCACGTTTCCTGTCGCAACTGAACCTGGAACCTGTGAACTTCCCTGACTGGAGCCTTTCCACGGGTATCCAGACGGTGGCAACACCTCAGCCTTGGCAATAGGCCATATCCAACCGAAAACTACAAGACCGTAAACGCTCTTCTTCTACAGCCGCGAGGCAGGAGCCCCTTACAGGGAACTGAAAGCACCACATGCGCCACTATATTCTCAGAGATGCACCTTTGACAGCCTCTAGTTGTACTCAATGACTAAAAATGGTCTCTCCAGCTGTACGCATATCAGGGACGTGGAACCCAGTTACTTAATTTGAAGCCCCTCCCCTCTTTCCCCATTTTTCCCATTTTTTCTCTGTCCCTGGTAGACCATTGCAATCAAAGCCAGCAGACAAATAGCTATTGAGGTTATCAAACTATAACACCACCTTAGAGCGTTACTAAACATTCTGTTTTATTTTTTTTTGGATACAGTTGAATGTTGATCCCCCAGACAATTACCGCCTTTACCTTAGTGGGGAGCAGGAACTTCCTGCCTTCCCATGTCCGATCACGACCCCCTCATAGGATTACCCGTATTAGGTATTAGCCCAGGCATGGGCCCTTTCCACACTCAGGTGGCTCCCCTATATTAGAGGAGCCGCATGAGTCGGGCAAACAGGTTAGGGTAAATCCACGCAGAGCTTTAGAGGCATTAGTGGACCCATACTGCAAAATGCTATGTGTATTTTATGTTATGCTAACTCTTTCTTTCTTTCTTTCTTTCTTTCTTTCTTTCTTTCTTTCTTTCTTTCTTTCTTTCTTTCTTTCTTTCTTTCTTTCTTTCTTTCTTTCTTTCTTTCTTTCTTTCTTTCTTTCTTTCTTTCCCACCCCATTTCTATTTTCCCTCTCCCTATCTTACCTCTATGTTTATTACCTAGATGGAGGAACCATACTTACCCTCACCAGATTTTACAGATCCCGGAAGGTCGCCTGGACGAACCCCTCTGATGCAACATGGCTACAATTAAGGTAGTGTCATACAATGTACGTGGTATGTGCTCTCCCAACAAACGAAGTGGCTGTGGTTAGAATTAAGAAGACTAGGGGCGCAGGTGTTGTTCTTGCAGGAGACACATTTCACGGACACTTCACTCCCCAAGCTACCCACCCACTTATTTTCACAATGGTACCTGAGTAACTCCAAAAAACCCAAATCCAGGGGTACGGCCATAGCCATACACAGAAATTGCCAATTCTAACCCTCAGATCACAGAATGGACCCACAAGGCCGCTACATGTTCCTGAAGGGTACTATAATGGGACAATCATACACATTTTCTACATTATATGCCCCTAATACCCAACAACTCACATTTATAGACCAAGTTCTCTCTAAGCTGGCAGACTTTCGGGAGGGTAGATTGATTCTAGGAGGGGACTTCAACGTCAGCCCCGACCCTGTGTTGGATACCTCGGCAAAAAGATCAACACACTCTCATGCTTTTTTGGGACACTTCCGGAGGTCCCTCCAGGATTATACCCTGGTGGACTGCTGGAGAGCACTACATGCGTCTGAAAGAGATTATAGCTACTACTCTAGTGTGCACAAGGTTTACACTAGAATTGATCTACTACTGGTGGATCAAGGTTCCCTTGACCTGCTATTGGGATCAACTATAGACCAGATAACGATTTCCGATCACGCCCCGGTGACACTCATACTCTCACTTTCTCAAGCCCTGACTAAAGTGAGGACCTTGAAACTGAACGAGAACTTGTTAAATGACCTGGGAGTAGTGACAGGGGTACAGGAGACTCTGACACACTATTTCGCAGAGAATGCCAATGGAGAGGTCAGTAATGGCGTTATATGGGAAGGCCACAAAGCAGTGGTCCATGGCACCTTCATTGCCCTGGGAACAAAACTTAACAAAGAGAGGCAGGCGGATTTCCAGAGGGTACCGCAGGCTTTACAGCGCGCCGAGCTCGGTCATAAACGAACGTCAGACCCTGAGGAATTTCGACGCCTGACTGAGCTATGACAGCTTTTCTCTAAATTGCTAGATCGCAAAATAAACCGCAAATTACGCTACCTGGCCCATACCTATTATGAAAAGGGTAACAAATGCGGTAGGTTACTGGCGCGTGCTCTCCGTAAAAAAAGACTCCTAGCACACGTGCATAAGCTACACTCCCCTACGGGAGAACCTGCACAACACACATCAAAAATAGCATCTATGTTTCGCGACTACTACGCTACCTTGTACAATCTGGACTCCGCCTCCTCTCCAGCAGATATAGCTCGTAAACAGTCTCGTATAAAAACCTACCTCTCTTCCATAGGGCTCCCCACCCTGGCCTCGGAACAGGCGACTGACTTGGAATGCCCAATCACTACAGCTGAGTTACTAGCCACAATTAAGTCTCTGCCTACTGGCAAAATCCCTGGGCCTGACGGCTTCACTAGGGCATACTACCTAAAGTTTTTTGACAAACTACAGGCCCCTCTATGTACCCTCCTTAACTCCCTGGCGACCTCTGGATTTCTATCACAGGAATCCTCGCTGGCACACATTACAGTGCTCCCAAAGGAAGGGAAGGACCCCATCCAACCGCAAAGTTTTTGCCCAATTTCCCTACTGAACACGGACCTTAAAATCTTTTCTAAAATCATCGCTAACCGCTTGAAACATTTATTACCTGCATTGATACACGCAGATCAGACAGGCTTTATAGTGGGAAGAAAAGCTAGAGACAACTCCAACATGGGCCCTCCAGCTTATTCACTGGGCACGTACACGCGATCGGATGCCTCCATACTTGATTCTATCCACGGACGCAGAGAAAGCATTCGATCGCTTGGACTGGGACTTCCTGAACGCTGTGCTTGAGGGCACCGGTTTGGGCCCACACATGCTGAGATGGATTTCGGCACTTTACGTGTCTCTCACTA
The DNA here is from genome assembly GCF_042186555.1 of Aquarana catesbeiana. Taxonomy (NCBI): domain Eukaryota; kingdom Metazoa; phylum Chordata; class Amphibia; order Anura; family Ranidae; genus Aquarana; species Aquarana catesbeiana. Next base: position 534,866,371 of record NC_133326.1, read on the forward strand.
CCCAGCTCAAGGTGAATGGTGGCCTCTCCTCAATGTTCCCCATCCGAAACGGCACGAGACAGGGATGCCCGCTCTCGCCCCTTTTGTTTGTGCTGGTCCTTGAACCATTATTGCAGAGGGTTAGAGCAAATCAGAGCATCAGGGGGGTGCAGGCGGGCTCCCTAGAGCACAAACTCTCTGCATATGCAGATGACATACTGTTCCACCTAGTAGACCCCCAGGTCTCGTTGCCGAATCTGATGGGAGAACTGACTGCTTATGGAGAGGTATCCAATTTTCGGATAAATTACACCAAGTCAGAAATATTGCCAATCACTATTCCACCAACCATGGCAGCCTCCCTGAGGGGATCTTTCCCTTTCACATGGGCTAACCCTTGGGCTAACATCTAGGCGTTCAGCTCACGGATCGACCGGATTCCCTGTATACACACAACTATATACCACTACTCAAGAAGATTTCTCATGATTTATTGTCTTGGGACAAGGCAATTTTCACTTGGGTCGGACGGACAAATATCTTAAAAATGACCATACTGCCCCGCATCCTTTTCCTTCTACAAATGATACCGATACAAATACCAAAAAGATTCTTCACGGACCTACGTAGCCTCTTTATTAGGTTTGTGTGGGGTGGCAAGAAGCCACGTCTCGCTATGGCAATACTACAAAGAACTAAGTTGAAAGGGGGACTAGGCATACCCAACAAATCCCAATATTACCAGGCAATTGCCCTGCAGCGCATATTGAACTGGAAATTCCATACACCCTTTAAGCTATGGGTTCCCCTGGAGAAAACGATGGTGGGCAGAGACTTATCCTATGCACCCTGGGTCCCCAAAGGAGACAAGGGGCTCTCTGATAGGGTCTCCCCACTGACGGTTCATTCCCTGAAAATATGGGACAGGGTGAACGCACGTTTAGCTCTGGCACCACAGACATCCCCACTGTCACCAGTGAGCGGATACCCGTGGTTTCCTCCGGGGGAACAGGTAGCCTCACTTGGAGCATGGACGAGCGATGGAATTGTAACCTGGCAAGATTCGTGGAGGGAGGCTCGGTGATGTCGCTCTCCACCCCGCTGGAGCAATACGGTAGCTACCCCTTTGATTTTTGGCGACACCGCCAACTAGAGACCTTTGTAGCCAAACGCCACAAACAAGCGCAAATTAGAACCACGCTAACAGAGTTTGAAAATATGTGGGCATCTACAGACCCACTACCCCATATGATCTCGGCACTATACGGGATACTAGAGACAGCTACACCCAGCCCCAAACCCCTCTATATTAAAGAGTGGGAAAAAGACCTCCAACACGAATTCACAGAAGATCAGCTCCATCACCTGTACCGCCTGACTCACTCGCGCTCAATAGACTCTAAGACCCAAGAAAACAATTATAAAATCTTATCAAGATGGTACAGGGTGCCCACAACCTTGGCTAGAATTTTCCCCACCGCTACTGATAGATGCTGGAGGGGGTGTGGTATGGAAGGCACATTCCTCCACATTTGGTGGGAGTGCCCTGTGTTAACACCTTTTTGGGCCATGGTAGGCAAACATATTACAGACAGCATGGGAATAGAATAAATAAATCCCGGCCCTACCAAAACATTTTCTGCTACACATCCCCCCCATGTCCCTGTCTCGCTATAAACAAAGTGCTCTCCCCCACCTCCTTAATGCAGCAAAGCGCCTAATACCAATACATTGGAAGAGCTTGTGTATCCCAAGCGAGCAGGACTGGTTGGGGAAGGTGGGGGAGATCATGGTGGCAGAGAGTTAGCTGGCCACTTGTCGAGACACCCGTGAATGCTTTGAGCTTACATGGGCAGCTTGGAGAGCTCACGTACATGACACAACAATGGCCTCATCTAGTCTAGATGTTGCACTCCTTGCTTTAGTAGATCCATCCTTTGAGAGACTTGTCCAGGCGAACCTTCCGTCAACAACTACAGGATCAACTTAAGTGTAGACATCAGCAAATCCGGTGAGACTCATTACACATGCTTCTTCCTACCCCTCTAGCCTTCCTTTCCCTCTACCCCTTTTCTTTCCACTTTCTTATTTGTTATATGTAAGTTGTTGTGTTACAACCCCAGGATACTCAGTATCCATTCTTTTTTTTTTTGTGTTACCTGGGGGGTCACTGACCCAGGTTCTCCGAGTTCACCCATAATGTTTGTAATGAGGGAGCCATGTATAAGAGGACTCTAGATTTACAGCTTATGTACACCTTACCCCCTTCCAGTTTGCAGGGGAGGCCTGCTCATATAGACTGAATGTATGGGGCAGGACTCGGACCATGTTAAATGTACCCCCTCCCTTATGCTCTGCCCCTCCCCCTACCTCCTCCCCTCTCCCTCTCCCTGTATCCTCCCATTAATGTTACCTTATTGTGATGTTAATCTGTTTAAAAATTGAAAATGAAAATAAAGATTATACAAAAAAAATTCCAATAAGCCCCCTGCATGCAGACCCCCACAACCATAGCCCAGGGTTGTCTGGAAGAGGCCCTTGTCCCCATGTTGAGGGAATGTGGCCTATAATAGTTCAGGTGCTCGCTTGTCCCCCCCACTTTCCTGACCTGCTGGGCTGCATGCTTGGATAAGGGTCTGGTATGGATTTTGGGGGGACCCCACGTAGTTTTTTTTTTTTTACATTTTGGCATGGAAGCCCGTTGACAGCTGATGACTCATCCATTGTTAAGGACGCAGGGGCCGGCTTCCCGGCCTGCTCCTTAACATCCAGCTATGTGCAATGCAGCACGCAGCGCAATGTGGGGCGTTCGGTGGACGAACATCCTCTAGTTCTGGGTACTTTTCTGTTTGTCAGTGAGGGTTTTGGGTACAACTTTGTACTTTGCTGGGAGTTCTGGGTAAAGCTTTGTAGGTTGGTGAGTGCTCTGTGAACAGCTTTCTATGTTGATGAGGATTTAGGTTATTGCTTTGTATGTTGGTGAGGGTTCTGGATATGGCTCAGTATGTTGGTGAGGGATCTGGATACAGCTCTGTATTTTGCTGTAGGTGACATTATTAATGTCTAGTAAAAACGAAAATCAGAGCTTCTGAAGTTAGAGAAACCTACAGTCAGAAACCTGCTGAGGTCTCCCCATATTGTGCCCCTGCATTTTCTCTTTCATTATTTTATTTTCTTTTATTAGCAGTTGGAAAAAAGTCGCAAAGATTTCCAATCATCCATGCACAGGGAGCTTCTCTGTGAAGCGTGGATATCTGTGCAAGATAGAGGACTTTCTCCCCTTGGATGGACATCAGTCTATCATGAAGAGATTAGAAAACAACTCAGGTGTCACATCTGCCACCCAACCATCTTTAAAGTTCTTTTATGTTCTCAGAAATCAGCTTTAAATTCTCAAATAAAATATTTCTGAGGTGGGGACTGTGCAGATCTGTCTCAAAGTTTTGGAGAAGTTATTTTCTTATTTGATGTCTTGCGCAGTAAAGCATACCTCCCAACTTTAGAACTTGGGAATGAGGGACACTTAAAGTGATATTAAAGGTTGTATTTTTTTAAAATAACAAACATTTCATACTTGCCTGCTCTGTGCATTGGTTTTGCACAGAGCAGCCCCAATCTTCCTCTTCTTGGATCCTTCGCGGGCGCTCCTGGCTTCTCCCCCTTGACCAGTGCCCCCAATAGTGTGTCCATTAGACACACAGGGCCACGGCTCAGCCCTACCGTCATGCTCTTTCCTCATTGGCTAATTGGCTTTGAGCCAATGGCTCCTGCTGCGGAGGCTCCCATGCACATCGCTGGGTTGAGAGGGTGCTCAGGTATTAGGGGGGCTGTGGGGGGAGCAGAGCACAGAAGGTTTTTTTTACCTTCATGCATAGACTGCATGAAGGTAAAAAACCTTTAGCCTTTACAACAAACTGCAAGAAATGGGCGTGGGTAAATTACGCCGTATATCGGGAATGGATTAATAGAGTCTGATTAGAAACAACAAATGAACACCACCCAAGAATAAGCCCCAATTAAATTCTGTATTATACACACTTCCCTCTATATACGTTGCCCCCCCCCCCCCCCCCCGTGCACAATGACCCCTCTCTGAACACACTCCCCCCCTAAACACTGCTCCCTGTAAGCACCCTGTACACATTGCTCATCTTCCTGTATACACTGCCTCTCTGTACACATGACCCCTCTCTGTACACACCCCCCCATGCACACGGCCCTGCTCAATGTGCCTACTTGTAGGCAGGTGCAGTCTATTTTCTCCACTGCAGGTGGCGCTCATTCGTAGAGGCAATGCAGGTGAAGGAGGAAGTCAAGAAGAGCCTTGTTTCTCTACTATCTCCTCAGTCACAGTGAGACAGAATCCGATTGGGTGCTGCCATCCCATGTGACTTTTGGTGGCCATCTTGGGTCAGACAGAGTCTATGTAAGACCCTGGCTCCCAGGTTTGGCACGCATTTTGTGTGTAGATAGAGTAGGTACAGGTCATCTGTTTGTCAGGGACAGTGCTTAGCATCAGGGAAAGGTTCCGGACAAGTAGAGAAAGTGCAGGGACTCTTTCCTGGAAGCCTGCCCACTTGGGTATGAACCGGCCAGGCAACATTCCGCCCCTCAAAACAGACGCTGTTGGCACACCTGGGACCTACTGCTGCTCCTCATCGCTGAACATCCTGTGAGTGCGTCTGGACAGATTTTCTTCCTACCAGGCTTAGTATGCATTACTGAACTTTAATTTCAATACAGTTCTGTTTCTGCAACTGGGCTCTAAGTGTTTAGTGTTTAATGTGTGATGTGTTGTTCTCGCGCTAACGGAAAAATATGGGTATTTAAAAATTGACTGTTGCTGTGGTGAATTGAACTAATTGTTCTGAGCATTAACAGGTGTATGTAATCTCAGAGCTGTCTGTACCCCAACCAAAAATAATTAAAATACGTTAAAGTGATATGTGCTTACATGACCCCTGTAATTCACATATGCAAAAATTGATAAAAATAAACCACATTATAAAAAAAGACTATAAAAAATTGTGCAAAAAGAGTACATATGTAGAAAAGAGTTCATATCTAAAAAAAAATGTGTTCAAAATCTTCATAAAGTGCAGTCCGTGCTGTTGTGATCTTGATGAATAAAAAGTGCAAATTCATGCTCCCCTTTCCTTATGTGCCCTCACTCACTGATTCCTAGTGAGATGTGCGCTTGTAGTATTTATTTGAGGGTAATTACCCTAAAGAAACTATGGGAGCATGAAAAGATTAAAATTGAATGAAAATAAAAATGACAATAGAAAAATGCATATATGAATAAAATAAGGAACTACACCAAAAAGAGCAAAAATAAATGAAAATGAAAATGTGAATATGAAAATAAAAAAAAATTAAATGTAAATAAAATTAATTAAAATGAATTAAGATTATTAACTTCCTTCTACCTCGATAAGACCCGCCTAAGACAGTAACCATGCCCCCCTGTCATATTTATGTGTGTGTGTATATATATATATATATATATATACACAGTATCTCACAAAAGTGAGTACACTCCTCACATTTTTGAAAATATTTTATTACATCCAGGGCCGATCCTAGAGTCACAGACGCCTGGGTGCAGAAATATTTCTGGCGCCCCACATGGACGTGGTCATCTTACCAACTCCTCCCCTTTACAAATGTTTCTATGGCAATGACTCAAACACAGAGATGCTCCCCTAAGAAGTCTTTGTTACCCTGGGATCCTCCCATGATCTCTTAACAATAAAGAAAATACAGGAAGAGAGTACACTAATGAGACCTGGAGGGGAGTCTCTCTGATGCACACACAGAGGGCTGTCTGTAAGAAAGAGCCCCCAGACATAATGCAGGATACAAAGACTGCAGAGATGATACAAGAGACAGTCAGAGACTGCAATCATAGTACAGGAGATGGTCAGAGACTGTAGACATGACACAGGAGACAGTCAGAGACTGCAATCATAGTACAGGAGATGGTCAGAGACTGCAGACATAGTACAGGAGATGGTCAGAGACTGCAGACATGATACAAGAGACGGTCAGAGAATGTGGACATGATACGAGACGTCAGAGACTGCAATCATAGTACAGGAGATGGTTGGAGACTGTAGACATGATACAAGAGACAGTCAGAGACTGCAATCATAGTACGGGAGATGGTCAGAGACTGCAGACATGATACAAGAGATGGTCAGAGACTGGGGACATGGTACAGGAGATGGTCAGAGACAGCAGACATAATACAGGAGATGGTCAGAGACTGCAGACAAAATAGAATAGGTGGTCAGAGACTGTAGACATGATACAAGAGACAGTCAGAGACTGCAGACATGGTACAGAAGCTGGTCAGAGACTGCAGACATGATACAAGAGATGTCAGAGACTGCAGACATGATACAAGAGATGGTCAGAGACTGCAGACATACTACAAGAGATGGTCAGAGACTGCAGACATGATACAAGAGATGGTCAGAGACTGCAGACATGATACAAGAGATGGTCAGAGACTGCAGACATGATACAAGAGATGGTCAGAGACTGCAGACATTATACAAGAGATGGTCAGAGACTGCAGATATAATACAGGAGATGGTCAGAGACTGCAGTTCCTATGAATGTTAGTAGATAATGGCCAATCGGCCCTCTCACCTGACCCAGTGATACAGCAACGGTTCCTCTGATCAGGAGTCAGCTCACTCTGAATTGCCCGTGGCGACTCCGCTGGGTAGCACCAAGATCTGTATCCTGGCAATGACTCCATTCCTTTCTCCGCCAGGGATGGCGCTAGGCTGTGTGTCTTTCCCTCTGGTGGCGCAGGGCAGCAGGGTTCTCTCTCTGATGGTGTTCTCTCAGCACTGTCCTCACCCTCTGGAGTCCTGGGTGCACTTCCCTGAAAGCTTTTCCGGGCTCCTGTCTCTCTCTCTCTCCCATTCAGCTGAGCATGCTGTGTGGGCTGCAGTTTCCGTGTTACAGTGGGGCTGCCAGTCCTCCTCGGGACTACATGTCCCACAATCCTCTTCTATGCTCCTTTTTCTATTTTATTTTTTACCTGGCTGATATGAAGGCAGGGGGAAGAAACATAGTGGGAGGCTGTGCTGGCCAGCAGCGCTCACTAGTGCGGAGGAGAGGGAGAGGGAAGGGAAGGGGGGAAATAAGAGCCCACAGCTGCAGTGGTGTCACTAGGGTTGGTGTCACCAGGTGCGGTATAACATGGTGTCACCCCCCCTTCCACAAACTTTAGTCGCCCCTCAGTACAGACCTCCCTCCACTAAGTATAGACCCCCCTTCGTCAGTGCAGACCCCCACTAAGTATAAACCCTTCCCTCAGTACAGACCCCCCTTCATCAGTATAGACCCCCCAGGACAAACCACCACCCCTCCATTAGTACAGACCCCCACCAGGACAAACCCTCCTCTATTAGTACAGATCCCCCAGGACAAACCCCCCTCCATTAGTAAAGCCCCCCCAGGATAAACCCCCCCTTCATTCGTACAGACCCCCCCAGGACAAACCCCCCTCCATTAGTACAGACCCCCCCAGGACAAATCCCCCATCCATTAGTACAGACCCCCCCAGGACAAACCCCCCTCCATTAGTACAGACCCCCAGGACAAACCCCCCTTTATTAGTACAGACCCCCCCAGGACAACCCCCTCCATTAGTACAGACCCCCAGGATAAACCCCCCTCCATCAGTACAGTCCTCCCCAGGACAAACCCCCCTCCATTAGTACAGACCCCCCCAGGACAAATCCCCCCTCCATTAGTACAGACCCCCCAGGACAAATCCTCCCTCCATTAGTACAGACCCCCCCAGGAGAACCCCCCCTCCACTAGTACAGACCCCCCCAGGACAAATCCCCCCTTCATTAGTAAAGACCCCCCAGGACAAACCCCCCTTCATTAGTACAGACCCCCCACCAGGACAAACCCCCCATCCATTAGTACAGACCCCCCAAGACAACCCCCCTCCATTAGTATAGACCTCCCAGGACAACCCCCCTCCATTAGTACAGACCCCCCCCAGGAGAACCCCCCCTCCACTAGTACAGACACCCCCAGGACAAATCCCCCCTTCATTAGTACAGACCCCCCAGTACAGACCCCCCAGGACAAACCCCCCTTCATTAGTACAGACCCCCCACCAGGACAAACCCCCCATCCATTAGTACAGACCCCCCCAAGACAACCCCCCTCCATTAGTATAGACCTCCCAGGACAACCCCCCTCCATTAGTACAGACCCCCCCAGGAGAACCCCCCCTCCACTAGTACAGACACCCCCAGGACAAATCCCCCCTCCATTAGTACAGACCCCCCTCCATTAGTACAGACCCCCCAGGACAAACCCCACCTCCATTAGTACAGACCCCCCAGGACAACCCCCCTCCATTAGTACAGACCCCCAGGACAAACCACCTTCTATTAGTAGAGACCCCCCAGGACAAACCCCCCCTCCATTAGTACAGACCCCCCAGGACAAACCCCCCTCCATTAGTACAGACCCCCACCAGGACAACCCCCCTCTATTAGTACAGATCCCCCCAGGACAAACCCCCCTCCATTAGTACGACCCCCCCAGGACAAACCCCCCCTTCATTAGTACAGACCCCCCAGGACAAACCCCCCCTCCATTAGTACAGACCCTCCCAGGACAAATCCCCCTCCATGAGTACAGACCCCTCCAGAACAAACCCCCCTCCATTTGTACAGACCCCCCAGGACAACCCCCCTCCATTAGTACAGACCCCCAGGACAAACCCCCCTCCGTTAGTACAGACCCCCCAGGACAACCCCCCTCCATTAGTACAGACCCCCCCAGGACAAACCCCCCTCCATTAGTACGACCCCCCCAGGACAAACCCCCCCTTCATTAGTACAGACCCCCCAGGACAAACCCCCCCTCCATTAGTACAGACCCTCCCAGGACAAATCCCCCTCCATGAGTACAGACCCCTCCAGAACAAACCCCCCTCCATTAGTACAGACCCCCCAGGACAACCCCCCTCCATTAGTACAGACCCCCAGAACAAACCCCCCTCCGTTAGTACAGACCCCCCAGGACAACCCCCTCCATTAGTACAGACCCCCCAGGACAAACCCCCCTCTATTAGTAGAGACCCCCAGGACAAACCCCCCCCTTCATTAGTACAGAACCCCCCAGGACAAACCCCCCCCTACATTAGTACAGACCCTCCCAGGACAAACCCCCTCTCCATTACTACACACCCCCCCAGGACAAACCCACCTCCATTAGTACAGACCCCCCAGGACAACCCCCCTCCATTAGTACAGACCCCCATGACAAACCCCCCCTTAATTAGTACAGACCCCGCAGGACAAACCCCCCTCCATTAGTACAGACCCCCCCAGGACAAACCCCCCTCCATTAGTACAGACCCCCCCGGACAACCCCCCCTCCATTAGTACAGACACCCCAGGACAAACTCCACTCAATAATTTCAGACCCCCCCAGGACAAATCCCTCCTCCATTAGTACAGACCCCCCCAGGACAAACCCCCCTCCATTAGTACAGACCCCCAGGACAAATCCCCCCTTCATTAGTACAGACTCCTCCAGGACAAACCCCACCTCCATTAGTACAGACCCCCCCAGGACAACCCCCCTCCATTAGTACAGACCCCCCAGGACAAATACCCCCCTCGATTAGTACAGACCCCCCAGGACAAATCCCCCCTTCATTAGTATAGACCCCCAGGACAAATCCCCCCTTCATTAGTACAGACCCCCCCAGGACAAATCCCCCTTAATTAGTACAGACCCCCCCAGGACAAACCCCACCTCCATTAGTACAGACCCCCCAGGACAACCCCCCTCCATAAGTACAGACCCCCCACCAGGATAAACCCCCCCTCCATTAGTACAGACCCCCAAGGACAACCCCCCTCCATTAGGACAGACCCCCAGGACAAACCCCCCCTCCATTAGTACAGACCCCCCAGGACAAATCCCCCCTCCATTAGTACAGACCCCCCCAGGACAAATCCCCCCTTCATTAGTATAGACCCCCCAGGACAAATCCCCCCTTCATTAGTACAGACCCCCCCAGGACAACCCCCCCTCCATTAGTACAGACCCCCCACCAGGACAAACCCCCCTCCATTAGTACAGACCCCCCCAGGACAAACCCCCCCTCCATTAGTACAGACCCCCCCAGGACAAACTCCCCTCTATTAGTAGAGACCCCCCCAGGACAAATTTCCCCCCTCCATTAGTACAGACCCCCCCAGGACAAACCCCCTCCATTAGTACAGACCCCCCCAGGACAACCCCCCATTAGTACAGACCCCCCCTGGACAAACCCCCCTCTATTAGTAGAGACCCATTAACACCCGGGCGGCAGCTAGAGAGGAGAGGACAGTGTGCAGCCGCGCCGCCCGGGTGAAGAGCAGATCTAGACAGGCTTGGGCGGGAGTGAGAGACAGAAAAGGAGAACCTGTGTCAGGCTGCAGGCACGGACCACCCTCCCCCCAGTGAAGTCACTGTGCGGCTGGTCTCTCTCCACACAAAGACCAGCCGCTCCGATCTCTGGCGGCTGCTCTCCTTCTCTGACAGGAGGAGGGAGGGGGGACGGGCTCTAGCAGCGAAAAACACAGCGGGCGCGCCGGTGACCTGCGGAGAGAGCCACCTCTGAACACAGAGAGGAGGAGGGAGGGGAGCACTCTGGCGCTTTAGCGCCCACACCTCTCTGGCGCCCGGGTACACTGCACCCCGTGCACCCATCTGGGATCGGCCCTGATTACATCTTTTCATGTTGCAACACTGAAGAAATGACACTTTGCTACAATGTAAAGTAGTAAGTGTACAGCTTACAGCCTGTATAATAGTGTACATTTGCTGTCCCCAGGGCTGTCTTAATGAGAGGGCACACCTGGGCATTGCCCAGGGGCCCCAGCTGCATGGGGGCCCCTGCACTTTCCCCAAAGCAGCTGGTCATTGAGCCCACGCTGCCCTGAAATTGGAGGCCCCATGATGGCACTGAGAGTGATGGATACACAGGGGAGGTAGGCTGGCAGCGGTGCGCCGTGCTGTGCAGAACGATACCTATTATTTCACAGCCAGCAGGGAAGGGCGAGGCCAGAGCGCCATTGATGCTCTGACCCCACCCCATGCAGCTTGAATACTCGGGACTCAAAGCCTGCGGAGTGGGAGCTGCTGAGTCAGCAGCACTGAGAGCCCACCTGCGGAAGTAGCATTGTGGATGGTGTCACGGTAAACCCAGCTGTCCAGCACTGTTTGCACCGTAGGGCTTGAAATGCCCAGAGGGATGCTCCCTACTGCGCCCCTCCTTCTGCCCGCTTAATTGTTATAGGTGAGTGCAGTGCTGGAGGTCGGCAAAGAGCCAAAAGTCTACATGCACTGTATCTCCACTGGAAAAGGGACTACTACATGGATGGAATAATGGTGCTGGGGGATATCAAGGGTGTATGGGGGAAAACAATGCTGAGGGTGGATCTGGGGTGTATAGGAGGTAGCAATGCTTGGGGTAGCTTGGGTGGCTATAGTGCTAGAGGTATCAGGGATGTAGAGAGGCCACAGTGTAGGGGGTATCGGGGATGTATTGGGGTCACAATACAAGGGGCATCTTATGGTATATGGTTACAGTGCTGGGGTGAATATCTAGGGTGTAGAGGGGTCAGAGTGCTGGGGGGATATCTAGGGTGTAATGGGGTCAGAGTTCTGGGGGGGATATCTGGGGTGTAGAGGGGTCAGAGTGCTGGGGGGATATCTGAGGTGTAGAGGGGGTCAGAGTGCTGGGGGGATATCTGGGGTGTAGAGGGGTCAGACTGCTGGGGGGATATCTGGAGTGTAGAGGGGTCAGAGTGCTGGGGGGATATCTGGGGTGTAGAGGGGTCAGAGTACTGGGGGGATATCTGGGGTGTAGAGGGGTCAGAGTGCTGGGGAGGCATCAATCTAGCAGATATATTATATGCACAGGACAGCTTTGTTACTTTATGTATGTAGTATTTTTTTTCTTTGCTGTGCAGAATGAGTTCATGTAGTTAAAGCGGAGCTCCACCCAAAAAGAGAAGCTCTGCTTGTCTGCCTCCTACCTACTTTTACCTGTTTACCTGCTTTGGGAAGCTATACTGAGGCCACTGTCACTTTTTATTCAAGCGCTTTTTTACTACATAAACGTGAGTGTATTTCCTTTGTTTTTATATATTAAAACTTCTTAACGGAATTACGCTATATGCATTCCTTCTTCTTTTAATGGTGGGCTGAATGTGAACCTGGATTGTGAACCTGATATTTCCTTTGTATATTATACATCTTTTTCTCTTTTTGGACATTGCACTTTGAAGTTTCCTTTTCTTTTTAAAGACATTTTGTGTTTCAATTACAAATTGTTGGAGACCTTTTCACTAAATTTATATGACTAGTTCACCTATATTAATTGTAGTGGTTTAAATGACCTTTCACTTGTTAGCGCTGCACTTTTTCACCTTTTTTGTTACTTTTTGCAACTTGCTGGATGCTATTTTCATTGTTCCTTAGACAGCGCATATATGTGCATTTATAGTTCACAATAAGGATCAAACCATATTCAGTATATTTATTTACCCGTAATTATTTTTATTTATTTTTAGATTTTTATTCTATTTTTAAATTTATTTTTATTTATTTATTTTTTAAATTTATTTTTATTAAATTTTATTTTAATTTTATTGTATTTTTATTTATTTTCCATTTATTTTGATTAACATATTTACATTTTCATTTTCATTTAGTTTTATTCCGATTTTTGCTCTTTTTGGTGTAGTTCTGTATTTTATTTATTTATTTTATTCATATATGCATTTTTCTATTGTAATTTTAATTCTAATTCTTTTTTAATCTTTTCATGCTTGCATCGTTTCAGTAGGGTAATTTCATGTAGGTTAATCCATAGAGCGGTTATGAAACTAAAATGGCTCTTATATATGATTCTTATAATGTTTGGATTGTCTTTTGTTGGAAGCCTTGTATGTAAGTAATAGGTGGTGGGAATTCCAGGTAGGGGGACCCGCGGAGTAGTTCCAGTTCCCAGATACTTTACTAAAAACTTGGTATATGCTACTGACTTCATGGTGTAGTGGGAGAGGCCACGGGTGTAGTGGGAGGAGGGAAGGCATGTTAAAAACTAGCACGTCACTGGAGCTCGTCATCTCTGATGACGCTTCTGGGGAGGAGCGAAATGCATAAGGTGGAACTTCTGGTGATGTCATATCTGCTTGTTGGAACACAAGCCGCGAGACAAGGACCACTGAGTCGTTTCTTATGCGTGTTAAACCATTTTAAATGTGAGTATAATGATTTTTTACATTTTTATTCTAAATAAACAGAGTTACACTATGAATATTCTCTCATCTCCTCCATGTATAACCTGCCTGAGACATTAAGGGGCTGCCTAACCTTAAGGATATAGCAGATAGGTGACAGACATCCGGAGGAGCCTCAAATAAATACTACAAGCGCACATCTCACTAGTAGTCGGTGAGTGAGGGCACATAAGGAAAGGGAAGCATAGATTTGCACTTTTTATTCTTCTTTATCAAGATCACAACAGCATGGACTGCACTTTATGAAGATTTTGAACACAATTTTTTATATATGAACTCTTATCTATATATGTACTCTTTTTGCACAATTTTTTATAATGTGGTTTATACATATCAATTTTTTCACATGTGAATTGCAGGGTCATGTAAGCACATATCAATTTAAGGTATTTTAATTATTTTTGGTTGGGGTATAGACAGCGCTGAGGTTACATACACCTGTCTAAGTGTTTACTGCAACTGCACCTACCTACGCTTGGCAGCAGTCGGCAGGATACGTTCCTTCTGGCAGAAGGAGGAGTGGGAACCATCATGGCCCCGTTAGGATCACCCTTGGCCCTAGTACCTAAGTTTAATGGCTCCAACATTCCTCTGGCTGAGTAGGAAGAGAAACTAGAGAGTGCTGCACAAATATATAAGGTTCCCACCCTGGCTGATTACGGAGCTGGCAATCAACCCTTTCAAGGATGACGCCCACCGAGTGGTGATGGCGCTACCGGAAGAGGACCAAGCCAGCCTGGAACAGATTGTAGCATGCCTACAGGGCCTGTTTGGGGTTTCAGAGTTGAGGCAGAGGTTCTTTGTTCCGAGGCAGCAGGTGGAGGAAAACCTTACCCACTTTGTGTTAACACTCCAGAATCTCTGGAAATACCTGGAGAAGAGGGATGTGCACAGCTGTGCTGATAAAATGGCCTCAAACTACCTACTGAGGAACACATTTGTGGCGGGAATGAAGGCTGGCCCAGTCAGGAGAGCTCTACAGAAGCAAATCAAAGCACAACACGCCGTCTCCTTCCATTAAACTGTGGTGGACGTGGTTACGTGGTATGAACCCTTACACTTGAAAGAGAAAGCCTTAGCCCCTTCACCTCTGTCGGCTATACATATGGCATTAAGGGAACTAGCTCAAGACATGGCCTCCTTAAAACAAGAAATGTCCACATTCAAACGTGATTCGGCCCACCCCTCTAAGGGCAAGAATTAGTTACGGAGAGACCAGTGGCGTATCATCCATACTGTGCAGGGTGCAGAGTTCTCACTGCACACAGGCTCCCCCAGGGGGGCTGTGCTATCTAACACACTGCACCCATGCCACTGAACCATTCCTTAGGGTGCCAAGATGGGGGAGCGCTAACTGTCACTTGTGTACAGGGATCCCCATCACATCCGACCAACGGCACAGTGAGAGGGGGGAGGCCCATCCCATCAGTGGGGAGCCCAGTACGCAGGTGGATGGCTCCATGCAGATTGCCCACCCTGCTGCCTGGACGGAACAGGGGTCAGACAGGAGGCAATGGGGAGGAGAAGGGGGGAGTCGGGCATCGGAGGTAAGCAGAGGGCACAGGGTGAGAAGATCTGGCTGGGAAAAGATCAGTAGAAGGAGCTGGACACCTGCATGAAACCTTCCGCCTCCTGACCCCCGCCATCCCCATGGTGACCTCGCACCCCAGGCTTCTGAGCACCTCTTCGCCCCCCCCCACGCTCACCCTGCCAAACTGGGAGTGTACGAGCCCCTCCTGATGACCTGATGCTGTAGAGGTTCTCCTCTGTCCTGTAACACTGCCCCCTCCTATTGCACTGTTCCCCTCCTGTCTCTCTGCCTCCTTTTGTAACACTGCCCCCCTCCTGTCCCACTGTCCCCCTCCTGTCTCTCTGCCCCCCTCCTGTCTCTCTGCCCCCCTCCTGTCCCTCTGGCCCCCGCCAGTAACACTGGCCCCCTCTTGTCTTTCTGCCCCCCTCCTGTCCCTTTGCCCCTCCTCCTGTAACACTGCCCCTCCTGTCCCACTGCCCCCCTCCTATAACACTACTCCCTCCTGTTTCTCCGCCCTCCTTCTGTCCCGCTGCCCCCCTCCTGTCTCTCTGCCTCTCTCCTGTAACATTGCCCCCTCCTGTCCTGCCACCCCTGTCCTGTCTATCTGCCCCCCTCCTGTAACACTGCCCCTCTCCTGTCCCGCTGCCTCCATCCTGTAACACTGCTCCCCTCCTGTAATGCTGCCCCCTTCCTGTCCCACTGCCCCCCTCCTGTAATGCTGCTTTCCTTCAGTATCACTGCCCCCCACATTGTCCCGCTGCCCCCATCCTGTCTCACTACCCCCTTCTGTCTCTCTGTTCCCTTCCTGTCTTGCTGCTCTCTTCCTGTAATGCTGCCCCCCTCCTGTAACACTGGCCCCTTCCTGTCTCACTACCCCCTTCTTGTCCAATGCACCTCCCCTCCTGTAACGCTGCCCCCCTCTTGTCTCACTGCCCCCCTCCTGTCTCACTACCCCCTCCTGTCCTACTGCCCCCATCCTGTCTCACTGTCCCCTCCTGTAACACTGCCTCCTTCCTGTCTCGCTGCCCCCTTCCTGTCCCACTGCCCCCTCCTGTAATGCTACCCCACTCCTGTCTTGCTGCCCCCCTCCTGTCCCACTGCCCCCTCCTGTCTTTTTGCCCCCCTCCTGTCTTGCTGCCCCCCTCTTGTCCTACTGCCTCCCTCCTGTCTTGCTGTCCCCTCCTGTCTCGCTGCCCCCCACCTGTCCCTCTCCCCCCTCCCCGCGGTTGATCAGGAGACCAATGAGCCACGGACTGCCATGTTGATTGGCAGGGGCAGACCCACCCCTCACGTGTTTTGTGTTTTCACCCTGGCAGTGCAGAGGCTGCTAAGGGTTCTGGTGGTGATGTCTGTACAAGGAGTCCAGGGATAAGGGAGGATCCATCTGCATGAGGAGTCTGAAAACCCGGTGAGTCTGATAATGGGGAGGATCTGTCTGTCTGCACACATTACAATCTGCACAGGGTCACATGACCACTCTGTCACTAAGCCGCAAACAACTAATTTTTCATGTGCCCAGACTGGCTCTTGGAGCTCGCACACACCTGGACACATTACACCTTTATGGGGGATCAAACATACATACACACACTGATACACACATTCACTCAAACATGTACACATGCATACATACACACGCACACACATGCCCCTGCATACATACATACACACATATATATATATGCACATACACTATATTACCAAAAGTATTGGGACACCTGCCTTTACGCGTACATGAACTTTAATGGCATCCCAGTTTTAATCCGTAGGGTTCAATATTGATTTGGCCCATCCTTTGCAGCTATAACATCTTCAACTCCTCTGGGAAGGCTGTCCACAAGGTTTAGGAGTGTGTGGCCATTCTTCCAGAAGCGTATTTGTGAGGTCAGGCACAGATGTAGACAAGAAGGCCTGGCTCGCAGTCTCTGCTCTAATTCATCTCAAAGTTGTTCTATCGGGTTGAGGACAGGACACTGAGCAGGTTAGTCAAGTTTTTCCACCCCAGACTCACTTATCCATGTCTTTATGGACCTTGTTTGTGCACTGGTGTGCAGTCATGTTGGAACAGGAAGGGGCCATCCCCAAACTGTTCCCACAAAGTTGGGAGCATGAAATTGTCCAAAATGTCTTGGCATGCTGACGCCTAAGAGTTCCGTTCACTGGAACTAAGGGGCCAAGCCCAACCCCTGAAAGACAACCCCACACTATAATCCCCCCTCCACCAAATGATTTAGACCAGTGCATAAAGCAAGGCCTAAAAAGACATGGATAAGTGAGTTTGGGGTGGAGGAATTTGACTGGCCTGCACAGAGTCCTGACCTCAACAAGACAGAACACTTTTGGGATGAATTAGAGTGGAGACTGCGAGCCGGGCCTTCTCGTCCAACATCAGTGCCTGACCTCACAAATGCGCTTCTGGAAGAATGGTCAAACGTTCCCATAGGCACACTCCTAAACCTTGTGGACAGCCTTCCCAGAAGAGTTGATGCTGTTGTAGCTGCAAAGGGTGGGCCAACTCAATATTAAACCCTACTGCGGTGCCTTTACAGTTCATGTGTCTGTAAAGACATGCGTCCCAATACTTTTGGTAATATAGTGTATGTACAGGGCCAGTGGCAGCATAAGGTTGCTTAGGCAACTGCCTTAGAGCGCCAGGATTGGGACATTCTTCTCCCTGTACATACTACCCGCCTCCATACATTCGGCACCCCTCTCCTACAGTGGCGTCTCTAGCTTTCATATTTAGGGGGGGCACATAGGGGTACAGGAACAAAAGTAGGGGGCCCAACCATAAAACGCAAATATATATTTTTAGTCAGAGTCTTCACTTGGAAATGTTATACCCTAACTACCAAGGCCTGAAGTGTGCCTTAGCCAAGCTGGTCAGTTCGCCTGAAAAAGAGGGCATACCCTGAATGTATGAATATGAAAAATGTATGATGTGTAAGAATATATGAAGGTTTGGGGGAAACGGGTGGGTTGGAACCCTGAATACGAGCCAACGCAGCATCAGGCAGAGGAGGAGGGATATGTACCCCTCAGACTCCTCCCACAAATACAGGCTAGCCTTCATCCAGCCTTCTAACTTGTAGAACAAAAGTAGGGGGCCCAACCACAAAACGCAAATATATATTTTTAGTCAGAGTCTTCACTTGGAAATTCGATACCCTAACTACCAAGGCCTGAGGCGTCCCTAGGCCTATCTGGTCAGTACGCCTGAAAAAGAGGGCAAAAAGACACGAAAGTAGGTGTGATAATAAAATTAGATGAAAGGTAGGTAACAAACCATCTAAATAGGGTAGCGCACACCCGGATGGCTTCAGTATAGGGATCCGGTAAGTATCAGCTATAACAGGATGAACACCAACGCCCCATGGATTGATGATAAGAAGAGGCCCCCTGTTTGTAACCTGCAACTGCCCAGAACCCAAATAAGTAACCCGTGAATGATTTGGATTAAGCCCAATTTCCACAAAAACCCAGACATGAGAACGAACTGCTTGTAACGAGAGGATGCGTGTGGGAAAAGGGAGCAAGGGCTGACCCGAGGATCCCTTGTGAAATAATAGCAAAGAAGATCGAACGCTTCAAACAGACACCAGTTAAGTAGCTCTGTGAAATTCCCACGAACCCCTGGCCTGTCTATACTTGGTATGGGGAAGTTTGAGAGAGTGAGCCGCAAAAATGGACGACCTGACAGGAGTTTGCAGGGCTCTGAAGTGCTGGATACCTAATGGATATGTTTGATAGTGTTGCGGATAAGGCCAATACGCTGTGGCAATGTGCACCGTTAAACATGTAGAAACCATACCAGACACCCAAAACTGGTTCCACACTAAATAAATCGGGTCGTGCTTCTGCTTGTAACCTGACAACCGAGTCTGAGTCCTGCACAGGGGAAGGAGGGCAAGACTCCATCCTGGGGAATAAGCCTTGTGTCATGATACAGTATACCCCAAAGTAACTGTAAGCCCCCCTTTTTTGGAACAGGCTGGGGGTCGGAAAAAAGATGACTGGTCTGACGTACCTGAGCAGTTCTTCAGACAACATCGTAATCAAGGGATTAGAGCCGAGAGTGGAACCCAGAATAATGATGACGTTTGGCCCGAACCTACCACTTTTTGGGCCGTTAAGGGGTCGTTGGCTCAGCACACACCCTAAGAGAGACTATAATTCCCTGGGTGGTAACCAGGGTCTCCATGCAACAGGACATCAACTGAATGAATTAACCCCTGACCCCCCTGCAGGTACCCAAGACCCAATGGAGTGCTTGGCAAGGTTTAAAAGCAAGGACTGCTTTTGACCCAAGGGTAAGCCCAGTGGTGAAACAACATCTGCAACATTTATCTTACCCTACCAACGGGCAGGTCTGATGGAAGTAAGTTCAAGCATTGTTGATATCAGTTTGGATGCCATTAACCCCCCCCCAACTGTAGCAAGTGCTGAATCGTCAAATCCATGGATGAGTACCTTGATGGGAAATGTTCCCACAAGAAAGAGAGCAGCCAAAATGTAACAACCGATATTGGACACTTGCTGCTGGTGGTCCGGCCCCCACCTGCAAAACGAAGGTAAAGAACCAGTCCAAGCACCCCTAGGAAATTACTGCCTCTAGTACCTTGATTGGCAAAGAAGGATGACTGTCTGCTGAAGCCAAGATACTACAAACAAAGAATCTGACGAGGTGGTGATGAGTCCCGTGTTCAGGCCTGAAAAATACTTCCATCCCCTGTCTGACGACCGGGGATGGGAGATTCCAACACAGCCCCAACAAGAAGCTTTACTTGGCTCAAACATATTAACCAGAAGGCCCAATAGACCGGACCAAGGGGATCCTGACCTAGCCTGCAGGAATGTAGTAAGAGCAGGAGCTGGGAGTGTGCTGGGAGTGTGCTGACACCCTGCTTCTGACCGCGCGAGCTTAGATCATCTCCATCCTGACTTGCAACCGACCAGGTCGTGGAGAGCATATTTAGCCCATATGAATCTGCATTTAAAGAATAATGCCTAGAACATGTCCCATGCTGGTAGATGAGAGTAGCTGGGATGAAATTGAAAACAAACTGAAGCGTACTGCCGTCCCGCCTGTGGCTGAGAAAGGAAACCCCTGTGATAAATTCTAAAACTGTGTGCTTAAGTATGGACCGACTTCTGAATGACGGAGTGCTACCATACTCTGAACCCCCCTCCCCATGTGAATGAAGGGATGAACGTGAATTGCTACTTGTGAAGTGTGCGACATGCCCAAACCCCAAGCAACATAAACTAAAGACAACCAGACATGAGAACACCACCCATCTGTGAGTATGAGGATGTGAGCAATGATGACCAGACCATGGCGCATGAATGAAACCTGATGACGGCACCCCACCCTATTGTAAGTGGTAAGTCATCCCAAGTAACCTCCAGAGACAGGTAAATGAACTAAACACTCTGGGCTAGTGTACTCACAGACCGTAGTGGGTAATCGTACAGGTGTACTGAACCGTGCATCGTATGACATGTGGTATACAGGTGAGAAGATTGTGGTCAACAATCATTAAAAAACGAAATCTCAGCCCGTATTGACCTGTAGATGTGACAGATCCTGAGATGTGCGCCCTGGCTGACTAACCCAGGTATACAAAGAACTTGAATGAAAAGTACGATATGCTATGACAGAACATGCTACGACATGATTGCTAAGACAGAACACACTGAGAACAGAACACGCTAAGAACAGAACACGCTGAGAACCAAACACACTAAGACTGAAATCGCTGTCATGACAGAATCGCAGTGCGGAACCCACTATGACAGAATCGATCAGACTGAACCCGCCATGACTGAACCCGTCATGACCGGACCTGCCATGACAGAACCCGCCACGGCCGGAACCCACCATAACCGAAACCCGCCATGTCCGAACACGCTGTGACTGAACATGCTGTGACTGAACACACTGTGACAGCACCCGCTATGACTGAAACACGCTGTAACTGAACCCGCTAAGATAGCGACCTCTATGACAGGAACCGCTGTGACGCCCCCGCTATGACCAAATGCTATGACCGGACTGCTGTGACTGGAAACGTTCCAACTGAACATGCCCCGACTGGAACATGCTGTGACTGTAACACGCCATGACTGGAACACGCCATGATTGGAACATGTCATGACTGGAACACGACATGACTGGAACACTCCAAGCCCAAACATGCTGTGCCTGAAACGCTATGACTGAAAATGATATAACTGAAACGCTATGACTGGACACGCTATGACTGAACCCGCAATGACTGAACCCGCTAGAGTGAACCCACTATGACTGAACCTGCTGTGATCATGGAACCCCCACATGATCATCCCATCGATCTCCCCCCATACACCTCATTTACCATGCCCACAGCCTGTGGGTCCTGCTGGGAGCTAGCTGCGGACCTGTGGGTCCTACTGGCCACTGACCTGTGGGTCCTGCTGGGAGCGGACAATAGCCTATCGGTCCTGGTGGCCTGTGGGTCCTGCTGGTCACTGACCTGTGGGTCCTGCTGGGAGTGGACAATAGCCTATGGGTCCTGCTGGCCTGTGGGTCCTGCTGGTCACTGACCTGTGGGTCCTGCTGGGAGAGGACAATAGCCTATGTGTCCTGTTGGCCACTGACCTGTGGGTCCTGCTGGGAGCGGACAATAGCCTATGGCTCCTGCTGGCCTGTGGGTCCTGCTGGGAGCTGACCATGGCCTATGGGTCCTCCTGCTGGGAGCTGGCCATGACCTGTGGGTCCTGCTGGCCTGTAGACCATGGTCAGAGGCTAGCAGGACCCACAGGTGACTGGCCAGCAGAACCCACAGGTCAGCTGCCAGCTCCCAGCAGGATTCACAGGCCATGGGCATGGTAAATGAGGTGTATGGGGGGAGATTGATGGGATGATCATGTGGGGGTCAACTGCGGGTGTCAGGGTCTCTCACCTCAACTTGCTATGGGCTGAATCGGCAGCTGCCAGCTTAGACAGGCTCAGAGCCCAAAGGAGGTCCTCTTCTCCTCTTTGCACCACGGCTTCCTCCAGTCCTGGGGGGGTTGGTGATATTGCTCCTGTTTCATTGTACTGCAGCCACCAGTCCTGGCAGGCAAATATCTGACCATGGTGAATGGGAGTTGTAGCATAAGGGCCGGCTCAAGCTGGCTGCGCTGCTCTCCAGAGACTCCACCCACCGGGAGCTTGAGCGTGCAGCCGCCGCGGACGGCAGACTTCAACTCCCATAAACAACAGCAGCGGCCGTTACGTGACGTCACCTAGCACCAACTTCCTTGAGGCTCAGAGAGACTGACAGAAAAGTGGTGAGTCATTCAGGCGGACAGCCACGACGCCGGTCGTTAGGCCAAAGATAGCTGACATCCTTCAATATGTAGTGGGTTGTGAGGCATAGTGGGTGCAAAGATGGTGAAAGTCATTGGGCGCCAGACCCTTCTTGGATGTAAAAGAGGTTTAATTTCTTTTGACAGTCCTTTTTGTATTTTTTGGGGAAAGAGGGTTAGGGCCAGGACGCCCCTTAAGTAGTTATAGATTCAATTGGCAGACTCCGAGACTTCAATAGGAGGACAGATGTGCAGGGAAAGGCCCCAGCAAGGAGCCACTTCTGCACATGCAGGAATGCTGTCTCCTATGGCAACAGTCCTTTAACAGTTCCTAACTCAAATGTAACAGTTCTTTCAGCTCCACTACAACTGCCCTTTGTAGTTCTCCAACACTGAGCTCCTGGTCTCTCACTAGACCCACTGATTCACTGACTCTGCATCCCTTGAGCTCCTCTAACTCCCTCAAGCGTCACCCATGCTTCCCTACTGGGTCCCTAGCTTGGCACTCCAGATACTTCTCAAGCTTCAACCCTGCTAACCGCGCATTGTCAACAGGACAACTCAAACTTTTATTCACAGAGGATATAGCAGCATCAATTGCTGGTATACTCCCCATCTTAGTACATTTTTCCTCCATAGGTTAAAGTGTTGAAAACTTTTTAGGAGGGAAAAAATGCTTATCTGTGTGATCCCACTCAGAATACATAAGCTTTTCTAGTAATGAATGGACAGGAAAGGCATGCAAGGCTTGAGGAGGCTTTAGTGAACCCAAACAGGAAGTGGGTTCTTCAACCGACTCCGTTAAGGGTAGCTTAAATGTGGAGCGGACCATTTCAGTAAGAGAAGGCACCAGCAACTTCTCAGCATGTGAAGCTGAAGAAGGTCCTTCCCCACTTGATCCCTCGGAAGAGGAATCATCAGCCTCTTGACAGTCTCCTGAGGGGGATTCATCTTCCCCCTCCCACTGTTCCTCTGTTTGAGTATCCTGGGTGGTAGAAGGGGACCTAATGCGTTTTCTTCCACTCTGTGAAAATTCGATCAAAGCCACTAATCTGTCCTCCAATCCACTCATAGCTGAGGAGAAAACCTGCTAAGTTATATAGACAGGGGCTGAAGAGTCGGAAGTAATCGCAGCCCCTGATGACCCCAATGGCTCACTCTGACCAACTCCCTAGGTCTTTCGGGGGGGATGGTGTTGCCCTTGTTTTTTGTGGTATTTGTATCACTCCCTCTGGTCATGGTGCTAAGCACAAATGCAGAGGTACAGCCAAAAAAATGCACCTACTGCTGAGCAATAATCCAGCAACTGCCGCTGCTATTAAGCTCAGCCTGATGCAAAGTAATTGTGTTCTGGGAATGCCTATGTCAACCAACACTCACATGTGATGTGTCTGCTCTGTGTCCCTCCTTCAGCTGTATGCACCTGAAAAAAGGTGCACTTTATAGCTACACAGCCCTTGTTGTGGACGCTGAAGCACGCCAATGCCGCTAAGCACCCCCCCCCCCCCCATCGTTTTCAAAGATACAGCTTTCCCGCGCGAGCGGGCTCCGATCTGACCAGATCGTATGTGGGGAGGGCTGGGGTGGAGGAGGAGAGCTGCCGGATGGAGGACCGCTGTAATGGCGGCGGCAGCAGGAATGGCGCGGCACACCGCCAACTGAGCCACGCTCCCTCTGCCTCCTGGGGTGAAGCTGTCCAGGTGGGGGAACATTCCCAAGAGGAAA
This sequence comes from Aquarana catesbeiana, assembly GCF_042186555.1. Lineage (NCBI taxonomy): Eukaryota > Metazoa > Chordata > Amphibia > Anura > Ranidae > Aquarana > Aquarana catesbeiana. The sequence continues at coordinate 534,890,290 of NC_133326.1, forward strand.
AAACCCCTACCCTGCATCTTACCTGGGGGTTGTGCTGGAAGAAGCATGCAGCTTGTGACACAGAGGCCAGACTGACAAGCATGGAATCAGGTACGTGCTCTTGACAGCCCCCGGTGGTGACTATAGGCATGACAACATTTACGGTAAAGGAGAAATATCCACAAGAATTAGAAAAATTCCTTAGGAATCTCCCTTACCTTTTCCAGCTGCAGGATTCTGGTAAAACCCAGACCCAATCCTCACCCTTCACGTTGGGCTCCATTAAAAAACCTTCAGGAATCGGTGCCCCTTTTTATCTGGAGATCCACACTCCTGGGCCTGTAAAGCACCTCGCCAGGAATATGGCTGAAAAAAACAAATACTGGATCCGGGGTCCAGCTCTCTAAAAAGAGAAACATTACAGGCATAACCTTGTTTCTTCAGACACGAGGCCCGGGTACCATTCAATTCGGCCTGGAAAAGACACTTTGAATGGAATGCATAGCTTGCCCCAGCAAAGGAATATTCCAGTGGAGCTCAGCCTAGCACATCTTTAATCGTGACCACACCTAAGACACTGGCGAAAAAACTGAGGTACTCCTGGTAAGGGGAGGGGTTATATGGGGAATTTAACTTCCTGTTTAGGGTGTGCCAGTGCCCATTACCTGAAGGTGCCATATAACCCATACAGTTATTACTGTGGCTGTGTGTCCCGTGATGTACGATAAAGAAACACATTTATTGATAGGGTTACATACTGTATACAAATTACACACCAGGCAGTATTTACAACACAATGTACAGTGTAGGTCCCCTGGCTTATATGATATTTACAAATTACCCACAGCAACCATATTTACAATACAATATAAGATGCGAGTATAGCGTTAGATTACCTGTTAACTTCAGGTTGGCCCATGGTGACTACTGTCGGTTCCCACACCAAAGAGGGACTTAGCTTGGTCACAAAGCATTATATCCCCCCCTCATTTGTGTACTGTGGCTAATATAATTCTTCCTAATTGGTCTCTGTACCTAGTAAATGTATATTGGGCACAGCCTGATTGGATGAGTCAAAGAAGGTTGTTGTTTACTACCCAGGTGAGATGTGATCAGGGAAAACAAAAGGCCAACCTTTGAAATTGAACTAATTACATAACACCAACACAACACTCAATACTTTAAATATATTTCCTTCTAACTGAAATTGAACTAATTACCATAACACCAACACAACACTCAATACTTTAAATATATTTCCTTCTAACTGAAATATATTTCTAATTGCAATATTATTTACAGCTGTTAATGGAGATTTCACATAAACCCATTATGTACCACTGCCCTGCAAGCATCTCCTCCACTGGCTTGATCACTGCCTGAAATTTACCGATTCTCCACCGTGCTCGTTCGGTGAGAATATGGTCCGGTACTTTCTTCAGTTACTCACTGTGGTCCCTGGTAAAGGTGGTTGGTCTCTTTGTGGTGACAGCTTGCCTTCTACCTCTGACCACTGACAGGTTCTCTGGCCGACAGAACCGTCACTTTCGGTTGGACTGCAAGCTGCAGTCCCAACCCAGTGCTGCCCTCTTACTTCTGGATAAGCGCCTACACACAGCCTGGCAGTCAGATGCCCACGGGATAGGCCCAATATCTGGCACATGTCCACCCGTCCAGGTGGCACAGAACACAGATCACCTGACCTTACCTGAATATATAGGTTCTCCTAGCAGGCCAATGGATTCAAGAAAACCCCTGCCCATTGGCTAAGATGCCCCATATACCCATAACCTGACCTTGGGTTTCCCTTCTCATATTGAATACCACCAAGTTCCCGGCCACTTAGTGGTAGAAAAGAAAAGTGCAACAAGGCCAGAATTAGGGAGAAATCAATAGATTTCTATCAATTGACCAAGACAACTAATTTTGGCAAGTAAATTTGTGAGGAGCTCCCTGACAAAACCCCAGGGTGCTACATGTACATACTACCCACTGCCATACACTCTGCACTCCTCTCCCTGCACGTACTACCCACCATCATACACTCCGCACTCCTCTCCTGCACATACTATCCACCGCCATGCACTCCGTACTCCTCTCCTTGCACATACCACCCACTGCCATAAATGCCACACCCCTCTCTTGCGCATACCACCTTCCGCCTTTTACTCCACACTCCTCTCCTGAACATACTACCCACCCAATACACTCAGCACTCCTCTCTTCCACATACCACCTACCACCATACACTCTTCACTCCTCTCCTGCACATACTACCCACCGCCATACACTCTGCACTCCTCTCCCTGCACATACTACTGCACTGCTTTTACTTTTACTTTTTTTGAAGGATTGGTTTATTGACCTTTTTGTGCTAGCTGCTGCCCTTCTTGTTTTTTTTGTTTTCCCTCTGAGCACTGACTTTTTACATTTTAGTTTGGATATTCAGCTGTTCTTCAGTCTGTTTGCTGTTTCTTTGCCGATGTGGCCTGACTTCAATATGGCACCATCTCCTTCCTCCTTGCCAAAAGTAGGAATGCAGCATCTTGGTGGAGGAGAGGATTGACCCTGAAGTGCACCACTCCCAGGTCTAGATGATTGGGTGGACACACCTTTCCCCACTCCACCTCTGAGCGCTCTGCAGTCTCTGGCCCTTTCTGAATGCTCCGGAGCCTTCATCACTGAATTGCTGCTGCTACAGGCCCTCCAGGACATCCAGGCTTCACTTGCCACATTTCCTACCAGGTTGAAGCTAAATCAATGGGCCTTCCACATTGAAATTTTCCTAAAGGGGAGTTAGAGGCCATCAATTGACCGCTAATGAAACCAAACGAACAGCATCAAGACTCCCACCTTGTAGCCTTGTAAGCTGCCATCAAACGTGTGCTTGGGAGTCTTACTCATCTGAGAGCAGACCTCAAACCCACACTTATAGGGATCCTAAACCAATACCTGGTTTAGGACTCTGAGATGGAGTTGGAACTGGACTGCGTGCACCGATGGGATTTTTCAATAGATGTACTATGTAGAGTGCATTTTTTCACGATGGAGGAGGAAATAATGAGGAATGCCTGGCACGACAGGCTGCTTGAATTTGATGGAGCTACCGTGGAAAGAATACTAGACATTTCTCGAATTACTCTGGCTATGTGCAGAAGCCTCTCCTGGATTGTCTAAGGGATTTACAGATGGGGTCACCCCTTCCCCATTTTTGTGAAAGACAACAACCAATTTGCGTTATACACACCGGATCAGCTTCCCGAGCTCCTCCATTTTCTTGATATTGTTTCAAACCCTGTTTCAAATTCATTGGAAGCCGCCGACGAGGCAGCGGGCCCAGCTACGCCACAACCACCGTTGCCACAAAGTACCCTGTGTGCTCACTAAAGATCAGCCAGGTCTTCTTCATCATGAGGGTCCCCTCCAGTGAATACACCCTGAACAAGACCACCCCACTGGCTGGTTGACTTAGATAGATTTGGGCCATTCTGTTGGGTGAGTGGCCTGCGTTCTTTTGTCTTTTCTGGTCATTGGGTACTGGAGTTGAAGACTGAACTTTGGTAATGGCCTTATGTGTCCTCTTTCTTGGGGTACCTCTCAGCCACTGCCTGGTGCTTTTTTCTACTGTAGCCTCCAGCGCAGGGAGCCCAGGCCCCCATGCAGGTGAGACTTACTGATGCTGATTCTGCCATGTTGTCTTTTCACATATATTGTTTTATGGTCACTTAGAACTGTTATTTATTATGGCACTTTCAATTGTTTACCTGATATACTGTGGTTATGGGCTGTCTGGACTTTGGGTACATACTTTTGGCTTGAGCCACCCATAGATGTCTCCACGATCACACAGGCATGGGTTTAACTATTTGTAGTCTAGCATTATGGTACAAGAAATACCCGGTGGTGACCCCCTTCTCCTGGTTACTATCTTAACGAACAGATGCAGTGTCCACATTTTATTTTCCTGTGTCCCCTTCTATTTGACTTGGCTATTCCCTCTCAATTCAAAAAACTCCTAGACCTGTTTCCCACCAATGGTGATGTGGCCCTAGTATAGGCTATGCCTGCCAAGCTCACCTTATAGCTTGAGTATTGAAGCTGGGGCCTCCTTTGTCTAACTGAATGTATGTGTTTTCTACATACTCACTTGCTATCAACAGCATGTAATTTTGAGGATGAAGTCTGGAGCAGTTCTGATATAAAGCCTGTGGCTGTCTTTTATCAACTATTATGGTGTTGCGTTTATTGTTCTTTTTGCTTTGCTAAGCAAACCAGGCCCCAGGGGGATAGTTCCCCCCCCCCTCGCTCTTTTCCTAACAGTCAAATAATACCTGCTCATAGGTGTCATCCTGAGGACTCTCTCCAATCTTTGGCTGTATCCTCTCCTAAAGCTGGCCCATTGGCAATGCCTCCGGTGATCGGGGCAACTTGACTACCTTCTAGTGCCTCTGATCCTCAATTCAAACCTTTCCTCACCTGTGACCAATTCTGTCTCAAGGACTTTGGGCCGCTGAAAGTCAATTGAAAAGATACAAGCCATGATCTTGCCTCCTATTCCATTTCGACAAGCTTTTCAAATCCACCATTTTCTTTGTGCTGTTAAACATTTTTGCACAGATGATTCCCCATGGCATCAGGGTTTATTTGTGATATATAAGTGGATCTTGAGCCTGGATGAGGGCTTTGTCCCTCCCTTTCTGAGGTTTTGTTTTTTGCTCATAATAAGTCAAATATTTTACACACGGTGATACAGGGTTTCCTCTTGCCCACACAAAATGTTCCTGGCCATCTCCCCATTGTGCTGGAGGTGTCGGCAAGAAGGGGGGACACAGGCCGTTTAGGAGAAGGTTCAGGCTAGAGATGAGCCAAACGACCCACTGTTCAGTTAGCGGCATCATTTTCGAACATCGCAAACGTTCGAAACCGGATAACGAACCCCACTGAAGTCTATGGGACCCGAACTGGAAAAATCAAAAGTGCCAATTATGGCATTATGGAGGCTTATATGCAAATAATTAGGCATACAATAGTTATAGGGGGTCCGGGGTACTGCCCTTGGGGACATGTATCAATGAAAAAAAAAGTTTGTAAAAATAATCATTTTTTAATGAGCAGTGATTTACCGATGCTTAAAGTGAAACCATAAAAATGAGAAATAACTATAAAAATGAAACATTTCTTTAAATATAGTGCCTGAGGGTCCCCTTAGTACCCCTGTAATGTGGCACATCTGCACCATGTATAGAGCCTGCTGAACCAATAATGACATTTAAAAAAGCCAAAAAAATTTAAAATTTTCATTCAAGCTTTCTTTATTTTATAAACAACGGATTGTGGAGCCAGTCTGTATGATGAGGCCACAATTTTGTGCACTTGGAACAAGATTTGAGATTTTTTGGATAAACTCTTTTGCAGACTTTGGATAGAAGTAACAGGTGTGGAAAAATTGGGCTTTGAGTGTCAGTGGTGCCTTCACACCGTAACCCTATAGAGATACTCTTGACGAAAACAAGAATTGGCCTTTGTTGTAAAAAATTTAAAAGATATGCACCTGTCAAACAGGTGTGGAAAAATTGGTCTTTGGGAGTCAGTGGTGCCTTTACACTGTAACCCTATAGAGGTACTCTTAATGAAAGCAAGAATTGGCCTTGCTGTCAAAAATTTAAATGATATGAACCTATCAAACAGGTGCAGAAAAATTGGGCTTTGGGTGTCAGTGGTGCCTTCATACCATAACCCTATAGAAGTACTCTTGATGAAAACAAGAATTGGCCTTGCTGTCAAAAATTGAAATGATATGCAAATGTCAAACAGGTCCGGAAAATTTGGTCCTTGGGTGTTAATTGTGCCAATGGAACCTACACCAAAAAAATTCTTCCAGATGAAACCAATGCCCACAAAACTAGGCAGCCTAGACAGTCTTTCAGAGATTCCAGATCCAGAAAGCACTTAATCAGCGACATCAGGGGCTTGATAGCTGCTGTGTTTGGATTGAGTTCACCTGCTGGTGGCAATATCCTGTTCTGGGCTGTTTGCTGCAGCTCCAGTGTCCACCAGCAGGTGTCTCCCAGGAGCCAGCAGCCTGTGGTAATCAGGCACATTAGTGTTCAGCTGTGAGGGTGGGGGCTACTTAAGGCAGCTCCTCCCTTCCCCTGACATGTCATAATTCTGATCCATTCCTTGCTACCAGTTTGTTCCTGATTGCCAGATCCAGCCTGCACTTCTCTGCCTTGCCCCCCTCTGCCTAGCTCCTGTTTAAATTCCCAGCCTTGATCTCCTCTACCTCGCATCCCTGCATTCCCTGTACCCTCAGCAGTATATTGTATGTATTTGTAGTATTTCATTGGTAGTTAGGTTTATTAGTTATTTTGGTTCTTGTTTGTCTTTGGGGTTGTTCATGTTTGTTGTGTTCATGGTTTGCTGTTTTTTTTACTGTAAATGTCACCTTTAAAGATATACACTTTGATTGTTTGGTCTCAGTTCCCTTGTGTGGCTAAGTGTCTGGTCTCCTTAGCCGCTGATTCCTGACATAATCGTGACGCTCACGAACGACCAGATCTGCTACACTTGGGAACTGAAAGCCAGTTGCTTGAGTTTTTTTTGCCTTTGTCAGAATGCTGAGTGAAGGTTATTTGTCCTGTGCAGCTTGCGGTAGGGGTTAAAGATTTGTGTCGTTCACTTTGGCAGGATCTCACTGAGGAGGAGCTGTTGGGAAGCATTCTGACAGCACATGCTTTAGCTGTTGAGGGTAGATTCTCCCTTAGTAACGTACAACCCTTGATTCAGGTCTGTTCTGAGCTACTATTTCAGTGTATCTCTCAGGGCCATGATGTTTTCACTCCTCCATTTACTATGTACCAGGCTGGATTTTTTTGGATGGTTGCTGAAACATTGTGCAGGTTCTATTTTTACAGCAGTATTCATCCTATTCACAACAGGTGGTGTTGGATTGTATTGCTTGTGTGTACTGTTTTTAATTGAGCAATGAAAAACAAACTGACTTTAGTTCACCCTCTGCTACAAGCTTGGTCAGAGATCATATCCCCAGTGCTAGATGAGTCACATAAAGTCAGATCTGCTGCTAAATATCAGGAATATTATCCTCTGTTACCCTTAGCAACCTCTGCTGCTACTGAGTGTTCCTTATCTCCTGTAGATCAGTATCCTGCCACCAGTAGTATCACCCTTCCTCTGTATGCAATCCATTGAAAGCTCCCCCTGCAGTACCGTTGTCCATAGCAACGTCTCAGGCCACATCCTATATTTCTGCTACTCCTCCCTCTATTCTCCCCGTTACTGTTACTACCTCTCCATCAGCAGTACTCTCTGGTCAGCACAATGCAACTACGTGCAGGACTCCTGTATCTAAGTCAAAAATAAAAAGAAAAAAACAAAACTTTTCTCCTGCTCTTATAACTCTGCCACTATCCATGTTGCCTGCAGATCCTGTGCCCACTGATCCAGTGCTCGCTGCCCAGTCTGCCCATCCATTGCCCACTCATACACTGCCCAGTCTGCTGATTCAATGCCCACTGATCCAGTGCCCACTGCCCAGTCTGCTGATCCGGTGCCTGCTGATCTGATTCCCACTGATCCAGTGCCCGCTGCCCAGTCTGCTGATTCGATGGCCACTGATCCAGTGCCCGCTGCTCAGTCTGCTGATCTGGTGCCTGCTGACCGATGGCCACTGATCCAGTGCCTGCTGCCCAGTCTGCTGATCCAATGGCCACTGATCCGGTGCACACTGCCCAGTCTGCTGATCCGTTGCCTGCTGCCCAGCCTGTTGACCCGGTGCCCGCTACCCAGCCTGATGTGCTAATGACTGCTGCCAATGCGATCCATCCTCCTCCATGCTGATGACTGCTGCCGATGCAATACAGTCCTCCTCCATGCTGGTAACTGCTGCTGATGCAATCCAGTCCTCCTCCATGCTGATAACTGCTGCTGATGCAATCCAGTCCTCCTCCTTGCTGATGACTGCTGCCGATGCAATCCAGTCCTCCCCCATGCTGCCGCCTGCCGATGGTGTCCATTCCTCCTCCATGCTGCCGCCTGCCGATGGTGTCCATTCCTCCTCCATGCTGCCGCCTGCCGATGGTGTCCATTCCTCCTCCATGCTGCCACCTGCCGATGTTGTCTATTCCTCCTCCATGCTGCTGCCTGCCGATGGTGTCCATTCCTCCTCCATGCTGCTGCCTGCCGATGGTGTCCATTCCTCCTCCATGCTGCCGCCTGCCGATGGTGTCCACTCCTCCTCCACGCTGCCGATGGTGTCCACTCCTCCTCCACGCTGCCGATGGTGTCCACTCCTCCTCCACGCTGCCGATGGTGTCCATTCCTCAACCATGTTGCTCCCTGCCATGGGTGACCTGCCATCTGTTGCCAAGCTTGCTGTGGCTGGTTCCCGGGCTGCCGCCGCCGCCCTGCTGGACTATGCTGGTTCCCTTCATTGTTACCAGATTGTTCCTGATTGCCAGATCCAGCCTGCAATCCTGCCTTGCTCTTGCCCCCCTCTGCCTAGCTCCTGCTTAAGTTCCCAGCCTTGATCTCCTCTACTTCGCATCCCTGCATTCCCTGTACCCTTAGCAGTATATTGTATATATTTGTAGTATTTCATTAATAGTTAGGTTTATTAGTTATTCTAGTTCTTGTGCATTGGGGGTTTGGTTCTTGTTTGTCTTTGGGGTTGTTCATGTTTGTTTGCTGTGTTGCTGTGTGTGTGTTGCTGTTTTTTACTGTAAATATCACCTTTAAAGATATGTACTTTGTTTGGTCTCAGTTCCCTTGTGTAGCTACGTGTCTGGTCTCCTTAGCCGCTGATTCTTGACATGCTGCAAATCCAGGACTGATTCATTTTGATAAATGTCAGCCGGTCTACGGAGTCTGTGGACAGACGTGCTCTCTTATCTGTTACAAAACCTCCGGCAGCACTGAATGCCCATTCAGAAAGCACGCTGGATGCAGGGCAGCCCAGCAGCTCAATTGCATACTGGGCAAGTTCTGGCCAGTGGTCTATTCTCATGACCCAGTAACCCAGTGGATCATCAACTGGAAAACTGTCCATGTCTGTTTTTGCCCCTAGATAATCTCCCACCATATGATGCAGACGCTGCCGATGGGATGTGGAAGCTGACAGCCCTGGGCGCTCAGGACGTAAACTTTTTTGAAAGGCATCACTGAGGCGGCCCCCTACTCCACTGCTCCTCTCTTGATCAACAGAAGCCTCAAAACTATGTTTTCCACTAGACTGTAACCTACCAGAGTCGGTAAAGGCCTTACATAAACTCCTTTAAGGTGTCGTCAAGAGATTTAATCTTCTGCTCCCTCTGTGGGGACGGGATGAGTTCAGAGACTTTCCCCTTGTAACAGTGGTCAAGGAGGGTTGCCAAACAATAGTGATCCTTCTCCTTAATGCCATGTATTCTCGGCTCCTCTTGCAGGCTTAGAAGAATGAGGGAGCCCATGCACCGCAAGTTCGTGGAGGCATGAAAAGCAGACTCCTCGGGGTCACTGAGGATTACAGTATCTGGAACTGCCTCCTCCCAGCCACATACTACTCCCAAGGGTCCTGGGGATAAAAAAAATTAAGTGTTGATGTATGTCTTGCTCTGCTTCAATGCCTCCAAAACTGCCAGAATCCTCCTCCTCCTTCTCCTCTTGTGTGTTCTGTGGCGTGCCAAGAATTGATGGCCCTCTGCTGCATGTGCAGCCGCTGCAGCATCGCCTAAGTTGCGTTCCACCTGGGCATGTCACAAATCAGGTGGTTTACAGGCAGGTGGAATTCCCTATGAATTTCAGTAAACCAAGCACTGGCTGTGAATGACATATATGAAATGGCTACAGACTCTTCTGGCCTGCTTTAGCAGATCTTCCAAGCCTGGGTACCTATTTAAGAAATGCTGAACTACCAAATTAAGGACATGTGCCAAGAATGGCACATGTGTCAACTTTCCCTGTCTAAGGGCAGACAGGAGGTTTGTGCCATTATCACACACCACCATAGCTGGCGTGGTGTGAATCTCTGCTTTGGTGTGGTTCCTGTCCCCTAGACTGACCAACTGAAGCACTGCATGGCACCTTTTAGCCAGGCTCATAAAAAGCTTAGGAGGTACTTGTGATTCATAGGACAATTCAGCAGAGTAGGGCATGGAGGAGGAGGAGGGGGTAGAGCTGACAAACCTCGCATTATCACCACTATGTGTATGGAGACGTGGTGGCACAACAAGCTACAGCACTGAGCACTGTCCTGCATCCTTCTGAGTTGCAAGCAAAGTTACCCAGTGTGCTGTGAACTAAAATTGTCCCTGACCATGCTTGCTGGACCACGTGTCAGCAGTAACGTGGACTTTGTGGCTGACTGCCTTACCCAATGATGCCACAGCATTGCCTTCCACGTGAGAGCTGGAATGGCCTTCCGTGAAAAGAAATAACGACTGGGAACCTGCCATTGTAGTACAGCACATTCTGAAAAATCACAGAAAGGGGCAGAATCCACCAGACAGAAAGGCAGGAGTTGTAAACCCAGCAGCTTTGGCAAGCTTGAATTTAGATGCTGGGCATGTGGGTGGCAGTGACTCTATTTTTTTTTTTTTTGGCTGCAGCAGATGGGGCAGAGAAATTTGCCTGCTATAGTCTACAGCTGGTGGTGTGCTACTGGCAGATGTGCTGCAAAGACCTGGGACACCCTGCGCTATACCATCATCCCTGTCAGTGGAGGCTGCTGAGAGGTCATGGGGTATAGCGGGGGTAGACCAAAAAGGTGAGGAGAAGCAGAATTGCGTCCTCTGTAGCTTTTAGGTGCTCTTGCCAATGGGCTGAGTGGTGGGAGGTTAAATGCCTTGTTAAGAATGTGGTACCCAAATGGCTGGTGTTTTTGCCATGCTTGATGTGCTTGAGGCAAAGTTTGCAAACTGCAGTAGTGTGATCGGCTGCACATGTGCTAAAAAAGGCCCAAACCGCTGAGCTGTGGGAAGTGGGAGCGGTAGATAACAGCTCCACAATCTGGTGGAATAGGGTGGCCGCTCTGTACTCCACCATGATGGCTGCCTCTTTAGGGTTGTGCCTCACCTTCACTTTCCTCCTCTGCCCTATCTGGCACCCAAGTCACGTCAGTGACCTCATCATTCCCTCCATCCTCATTTTCACTGAAGATAACTTGGCGGTATGCTAGGGGAACATGACTGCCAATTTGTTGTTTACCAGTGTTCTCCCCTCTCTGTAGGCTCATGTTCCTACCTTCCTCAACCTCAGAACCAAAATCTGAATCAACTAATGGCTGTGTATCGTCAAGGAGCAAGTGGCTGACGCTGTGTTCAAATAACTCAGCTGACTCCTCCATGCCTGATACTGGGTCTATGACCAGAGTAGCTGTGAACAAGGAGGCAGAATAAGCCACTCAGCTGCAGTGGACTGTGCACAAGTCTCTGATTGGGTGACGGAGGATGATGAGGATGGTTTAGTAAGCCAGTCCACCACCTCCTCTGCATGCTGTGACTGGATAGCATGGGCAACATCACTAAACAGGGGAAATGATGCCGTGCCTGAGGACGGACCATGTGCCTGTGGACACATACGCTGCTGGCCCCCTCACAGTGCCATGGGAACGTCTGCCTCTCCTTGTTGGCCTCCCAGACATGATGGGGGGGTGCTTATTAAAAAATGTAACAAAGATGTGGAAATGTGTACGTGAATGCACTTTAACCAGTGTAAAGTGTTTATTGGTGCACTTTAACTTGAATACTCGATACACAGACACACTTCACTGACAGACTACAATATACTGCAGTAAAACTGCACTGACGCACTGCATTATACTGTGGTAAACATGCACTAATGCACTGAATTATACTGCACTGAAATATACAGCATTAAAGGTGCAGTAACGCACTGAAATATACTGCATTAAATGTGCAGTAACACACTAAAATATACTGCGTTAAACATGCAGTAACGCACTGAAATATACTTTTTTAAATGTGCACTGAAATATACTGTTTTAAATGTGCAGTAATGCACTGAAATGTATACCGTTAAACGTGCAGTAACGTACTGAAATGTATACTGTTATACGTGCAGTAATGCATTGAAATGTACAGCGTTAAACGTGCAGTAACGCACTGAAATATGCTCCATTAAACGTGCAGTAATGCACTAAAAAGGAACTTTGTTAAATGTGCACTAACGCACTGGAATATACTGCATTAAACGCGTAGTATTGCACTAAAATGTACAGCCTTAAACGTGCAGTAACGCACTGAATCATACTGCCTCAAACGTGAGGTAACACACTGAAATATCCTGCGTTAAACGTGCATTAACATACTGAAATATACAGCGTTAAACGTGCATTAACATACTGAAATATACAGCGTTAAACGTGCAGTAATGCACTGAAATATACTACAGGAAACCTCCCCTGACAAAATAAACTGACACAAAAGTAAAAATGAATGGCCAAACCACACTCACGCTGCACTAGATTCACACTAAACTGATATTCTACACTGATAATAGAATCACAATAGCACACTATAGCACACTAACTCACAAGTAGCACTGAACAGAGCCCTGTTCTATCCCTCTCAACGACAATATCACACTGCAAATGGCCACTGTGGGGTGAATTTTTTTTATAGTGTGGGGTGGGACTAAGAGCAATGAGCCATGATTGGATAGTCATCATTACTTTCTCCAATCATGGCTCTGACAGTGCTCTGTGCCCTGATTGGGCAAAGCTTTCATTGCTTCAGCTAGTCAGGGCTTCCAATGTAGTGTGTGGTGGCGCAGTGCATTGTGGTCGTTCGGCGGCTGAACAAATGGTCTAACGCCCCGATAATTATGGTATTCGTCAAACAGGCAAACAGCCGATTTAGGCCTGAACTCATGCTCGGGCCGAACCATTCCCTCAACTCTAGTTCAGACAGTCACATTTGAACTGTCTGACTTTCAGATGGAGGACCGTCAATTAGCATTTGCATTTCTGTTACACTTGTCTCCTATGCCCAAGAAACAATATAAGAAATCTCCTCAGGTACATTTGATCAATGCGACCAGGGTTTATATACTCTGCCTGTGGAAGCATACAGATCCCCCCTCGATGGGTCAATGGTTTACTGCCATTGAGGTCATTAAAACTATGGAGTCGCTATCAAGGGGAAAGAGGAAAGGTTTTATTAAAACAAATTTACTTTTTTTTTTACAGGACTATATGTAGGTCTTATCTCTCTCTGATTAGTTAGGTCAAAGCATGGCCTGGGGTGTGGACAAGGTGGACTTCAACTTTTCTTCTCCTTCCCCCTTTTTTTTTTTTTTTTCTTTTTCTCTTCCTTCCTGCTCTGCTTTCTCCCTTCCTTTTCTTCCCAACACTGTTGCAATGTTTTTTTTGTGTTTTATATTGGGTTCATCTTGGTTGAATATTTCAACAAAATGGCCTATTTGCCTGTAATATACATGAAAATCTGGTTCTCTGTCTTAGCTGAATCTAGAAACTCAAATTTAGTTGGTGGAAATCTGCCTAATTTGTGACTGCCCATCATGTTATGCTAATCTCCAACTGGATTGACACTAAAACTGTGTTTTCATGTTGGCTACTGATTGTAAAGCATGTCTACTAACTGACATTATATGTTACTTTTTCAATGTTTGTATAAAGTTCCACTTTGTGGAAGAACTCTATGAAAAAAACTTAAAAATTAAAAAATATTTACTGATTGGTGGGCTCTGGGGAAGTGCGTGCTTATCTGAGACAGGTGCTAGTCACAGCCTTCTGATAGTAACTTGCACAGTATGGTCAGTGCACATGATCACTGTATGGAACCTGCAGCAACTGCCTAGATGTGTCATGCAGTGACACTCAGCAGGAGTGCAGGACACAACCCGAGTCTGCAGAATGTCAGGATTTTGTTAAAATCCTAGAACAGTCCCACAGAATCTGGGATGGTTCTTGGGAGGTATGCTAAAGATCTCCAGCATGCTCTGGACTAAATGAAAGGCCTTGAATACATTTAGTTTCTATCATGTACCTCTACATCCACCATTGTCAGCATTAGAGATGAGTGAAATTGGGAGTTTTTGCTTTGCCGGAATAATGGCGAAAATTGGCACATTTAAGCAAAATTTTTGCATTTTACCAAAATGCATTGAATTCAAATGAAAATGGAAATTAAGGTGGCTTTGGGTGTTTTTTAAGGGTACAGTGGGCTTCCAATGTCTGATGAGGATTACAGAAGCTTCTTTCACCTATCCTGCATCTGTTCTTGTGCCAAAATGCTAACTCAAATGCATAGATGCTAACTGCCATGTCCCGGAATCATAGCATCAACCTTATTTGAGATACAGCGCATGCACTGTAATTCGAAAATGCATTAATTGTAAGGTTCAGGGCTGCGAGTGGGCAGTCCCTGTATATTTTGAGGTGGATTCCAGACAGAATCAATCCATAAAGTTCATGTGATTTGAGCGTACTCTGCTAAAAAGTGTTCATTTGAAATGCAAATTGTGGGCGGGGTTACCAGGGTCCTAAAATAGGCAAAGTAAACTAATGTGGATGTGGATCGGGAAATCACTCCCACTGAGTTATTGTATTCTTTCCAGCCATCAGAATACACTGCTAAAGCCGGTGGCTCTGATCATTTGGGAAAAACACAATAGGCTGGTTGTACAGAAGTTGAACGGTAGTCTTATTAGTGTAACATTGTGCATTGTTACTGTACTGCAGGGGTAGTGAATTAAAATTCAAGGAGGTCCGGTAACAAAATCATTTTTTCGGCCAAGGTCCGAATCACAAGTCTGTGCCATGAAAGATTGTATGCATCTTCTTTCATTTTTCGGTGCAAGGCGCACTCTCTGGCACGTACTGTTTCCTCCAAAAATCCTGGTAATACTCTGTAAATGTCCCCAATAGTGTTCCCCCTTAATCAGGTGCCCCTACCAACATAATTCATTACATTGGGTTCCCCCATCAGACTACCCCCATAAATCAGTTGCCACCATCAGAGTATCCCCTTATATCAGGTATTCCCGTTAGAGTGCCCCCTTACATCAGATATCCCCATCACAGTGCCACCATACATCAGGTGTCCCCATCAGAGTGCCCCTTTACATTAGGTGTTCCTGTTACAGTGCCACCTTACATCAGGTGACCCCATCAGTACCCCTTTACATCAGGTGTCCCCATTACAGTGCCACCTTACATCAGGTGTTCTCATTAGAGTGCCCCCTTACATCAGGTGTCCCCATCACATCAGGCATCCCCATCAGAGTGCCCCTTAACATAATATGTGCCCATCAGCGTGCCCCGTTAACATAATATGTGCTCATTAGCGTGCCCCCACTAAAATACGTGCCCATCAGTGTGCCCCCTTGACCTCGATTGTGCCCATCAGCATGCCCCTTTAACAAAATGTGCCCATCAGAGTGAACCTTAACATAAAATAAGGGGCATGCTGATGGGCACATATGTTAGTGCTGGCATGCTAATGGGCACATATTATGTTAAGGGGGCATGCTGATGGGCACATTTTATGTTAAGGGGCACTCTGATGGGCACAAAAAAACGTGACACATGACGTCAAGCTCGGCTGGGAGTGAGAGCGAGAGCCGCAGTCAAGAGCAGGAGGCGAGGTGCAAACACGCAATGACACTGGTTGCTGGGAATCCCGTGGTCCCAGCAAACCAATGACTGCTACTACACTGGCGGCCTGGCAGTCCAGGCAGGAGCAGCGCGCGGGCCATGCTTGGACCGTGGGCCGCCATTTAGTGACAGCTGCTGTACTGCATACAGTAACTCTATTTTGACCACAGTGTTCAGCAACTTAGTTCAAGACAAGGCCCAATACAGGAGTGTTAAGGGCGCTGGGACTTGTATACTGTAAGCAGAACTTTTTATACAGTTTTTGAGGCCCAGAAGCAATTACTAGGGGTTGAGAGCTAATAAAATCAAAAGCCCAGGAACACTGGAGGGGGAAAGAAAGAGACTGCGCTTAAGTTCGGATGTGTGAGAGAGAGCTGCATGGATCCGCATTGGCCCAGACCGAAGAGGGAGAGTCAGAAAGCTGCAAGTGTCACCGGAAGAGCCAAGCATCCTAAGGAGGCAGTTCAGAAGAGTATTCGGGCGGTCAGTTCGAGTCATTACTATCATTGCAACCACATCTACTGAGGACAAAGGGGTCCACCCAACAGGATGCTCAACCCTTTGCTCTAATTTGCTTAAGGACCAGGTGAGAGGGTTCTTAACCCATTCAAGTGTGCTTGCAGTTTCCAGTTGCTGTAAGTTTAAGTACATAGAACAGTACAGGCCTCTACGTTTTAAGCATAGTCGCTATAGCCCATCTAATGCTACAGTCTGTCAGTCTCATGCAGATAGCACATGTGCCAGAGCCCATCTATTGCTGTAATGCACCATCTTTAACTGTCTCTACAAATACTGCTTGCAGACTGTCCGAGTTAACCTTTGCAATCCCCCACCTCTTGGGCAGAACTCTGTACTCACTCAAACTCAAGCCATTCAAAGAAGGAATTAGCTGCTCAAGTTCGGTTTCTTAATTTAAAGGGACGTACATCTGACAAATTCTACCCCCCCCCCCTCTGTTCGATCAACTTCTTCCTGTTATCTAATATTCTTACAGTGGTTCTCTACGCTATCTCCATTTTTTAAAGGGGAACACTACTGGCTACTTTACCATCTATAAGAATAATTTGGTTTCTTCATAAAGATACTACGTCCCTGTTCTGCACCAACGTATGGGCCCCAACTAGCCAGCAGAAGAATTCATCAGGTGTTTATGGTTCATCGGTGGGAGGATTTCCTGTTTTATTATTTGAAGGTTAAAGTATAACTAAAGACAAAGCTCTTTTTTTAGCTTTGGATAGAGTGGAGAGGGATTAAAATGCTTGTCAGTTTTTATCGCTGTCTGTTTCCTTGTTACGTTGTAACATTCACCCCCTCTATTTGTCCTGTTTACCATTATCATTAAAAGTGAAAGTAAAAGAAAATCCAAAATTTTAGGTTGTCCCCAGAAAAGTAATAGAGGGAAATCTTCCATTAGGGAAACTAGTTCTGGTGACCTGGGGGTCCCCAAGGGATTCCCTTAATTTGCAGGAATTGCCTCTCACTTCCTGTTTGGGACAGGAAGTGAAGGAAAATCTCTGCAATGGGACACAGATGGTGAAAAAAAACAGATAGGGGCTATAACCCTCCCTTGCTCTATCCAAAATGAAGAAAAGGTTTTGCTTATAGTTCTACTTTAAACACTGCCTCTTCTCACTCAGAGCCCACAAGTGAGCTAGCCCTGTGTTTGTTCTTTCCTTTTTGCTCACTTGGGGAAATTGTCTTGGTTTGGGAGCTATAGTTTATATCTTCAGTCCTGCAGGGTGGGTGGGACTTATAATGGTACTGTACTGTGTTATATTGCCCTTTTCTCTGTATCACGTTATTTGATACATTTGATCGACTGTTCTCCTTCACCTGTCTTACCATTCCATTGCTATTAACACAAGCTAATTATTTATCTCACCAGTGTGCATAGGCGTGCGCAGCCTATTGCATTAGGGTGTGCACCCCAAAGCTCAAACAGACAGAAGTATTGGGATGGCTGCCTTTACACACACGTGAACTTTAATGGCATCCCAGTCTCTTCTGGGAAGGCTGTCCACAAGGTTTAGGAGGGTGTCTATGGGAATGTTTGACCATTCTTCCAGAAGAGCATTTGTGATGTCAGGCGCTGATGTTGGATGAGAAGGCCTGGCTCACAGTCTCCACTCTAATTCATCCCAAAGGTGTTCTATCAGGTTGAGGTGCAGGCCAGTCAAGTTCCTCCACCCCAAACTCACCAATCCATGTCTTTATGGACCTTGCTTTGTGCACTGGAGATTAAGGTGTGGGGTTGTTTTTCAGGGGTTGGGCTTGGCCCCTTAGTTCCAGTGAAGGGAACTCTTAAGGTATCAGCATAACAAGATATTTTGGACAATTTGATGCTCCCAACATTGTGGGAACAGTTTGGGGATGGACCCTTCCTGTTCTAACATGACTGCGCACCAGTGTACAAAGCAAGGTCCATAAAGACATGGATGGTGGGAAATTAACTTTAAGTGCAAAAATGCACATTATATAATAGTAACTAAAACATATAAAATTAAGTGTAACAATCTAAAAAATAAAAATTCGAAAGTGCTATAATGGTGTGAACCTCCCAACTAAAAAGTTGTTTCACTTGAGATTAATCTGTATGGTAAATATCTATATGAGGGGTTTCCACCATCCCTGCTAAGTTTCATTTTTATACAGTATGTCTTATTTTCAGTTTGAGTATTATATGTGAAGTTACATATCACAGAGACCGGTATTGTGATAATATTGACATTTATTGAGATTTCCACACATTGGAGGGTTCCACAATTATTGTTAAGTTATTGATCAGTAAGTTAGCGCTGCACTTTTTTTTTTTTTTTTGTGGTGTGGGAACACATAACAGTGCTTAGTGGCCGGCCTTTCAATTACACTTTTTTTATTTTACCTCCAATAGTTTATTGTAAATAGTAGTGAGGTGATTACCTGTTATACTAAAATCGGCAGGTGGCATTAATAAACATCAACAGATTTCAGTTTTGCCCCACCAGGCCGGCACCCCCTTGGACAATGTGCCTGGCTGCTGAGTTCATCACCACCATCCCTGCACTCAGTGCACTGATGGGCACTGATTAACAGCACTGATTGGCAGCACTGATAAGCGGCATTGATTGGCACTGATTGGAAGCACTGATTGGCACTGACAGGCGGCACTGGCACTGATTGGCACTGACAGGCGGCACTGGCACTGATTGGCACTGACAGTTGGCACTGATTGGAAGCACTAACAGGTGGCACTGATTGGAAGCAGTAATTGGCACTGATAGTCGGCACTGGCACTGATTGGCACTGACAGGCGGCACTGATACTGATTGGCACCGTCAGGTGGCACTGATTGGCACTGACAGGTGGCACTGGCATTGATTGGCACTGACAGTTGGCACTGATTGGAAGCACTGATAGGTGGCACTGATTGGAAGCACTTGGCACTCATTGGCACTGACAGGTGGCACTGATTGGAAGCACTAACTGGCACTGACAGGTGGCACTGATTGGAAGCACTAACTGGCACTGATAGGTGGCACTGACACTGATTGGCACTGACAGGTGGCACTGATTGGAAGCACTGATTGGCACTCACAAACTGATAGGTGGCACTGACTGGCATAGACAGGTGGCATTAGTCGGAAGCACTGACAGAGGAGAGGGGGGTTTCCATGGGGCGTACCCTAGAGCATTTGGCACCCGGGGCGGATCCTATATCTGGCACCCCCCCACCTTAAAATGTAAAAACACCCCACTGTGCACCACTGGACCCCTTTACATTATTCAGCCCCCCTCAGCAAAGACCCCCCCTTCAGCACAGATGGACCCCCCATCCAGCACATACCCCCCCATTCAGCACAGGCCCCCCCTTAGCCTAGATGGACCCCCCTTCAGCACAGACCCCCCCATTCAACACACCCCCCCCTTCAGCACAGATGGACCCCCCCTTAAACACACCCCCCCTTCAGCACAGATGGACCCCCCATTAAGCACACCCCCCCTTCAGCACAGATGGACCCCCCATTAAGCACACCCCCCCCCTTCAGCACAGATGGACCCCCCATTAAACACACCCCCCTTCAGCACAGATGGACTCCCCCATTAAACACACCCCCCTTCAGCACAGATGGACTCCCCCATTAAACACACCCCCCTTCAGCACAGATGGACTCCCCCATTAAACACACCCCCCTTCAGCACAGATGGACTCCCCCATTAAACACACCCCCCTTCAGCACAGATGGACCCCCCCTTAAACACACCCCCCCTTCAGCACAGATGGACCCCCCATTAAGCACACCCCCCCCTTCAGCACAGATGGACCCCCCATTAAACACACCCCCCTTCAGCACAGATGGACTCCCCCATTAAACACACCCCCCTTCAGCACAGATGGACTCCCCCATTAAACACACCCCCCTTCAGCACAGATGGACTCCCCCATTAAACACACCCCCCTTCAGCACAGATGGACCCCCCATTAAACACACCCCCCTTCAGCACAGATGGACCCCCCCTTAAACACACCCCCCCTTCAGCACAGATGGACCCCCCATTAAGCACACCCCCCCCCCTTCAGCACAGATGGACCCCCCATTAAACACACCCCCCTTCAGCACAGATGGACTCCCCCATTAAACACACCCCCCTTCAGCACAGATGGACTCCCCCATTAAACACACCCCCCTTCAGCACAGATGGACCCCCCATTAAACACACCCCCCTTCAGCACAGATGGACCCCCCCTTAAACACACCCCCCCTTCAGCACAGATGGACCCCCCATTAAGCACACCCCCCCCCTTCAGCACAGATGGACCCCCCATTAAACACACCCCCCTTCAGCACAGATGGACTCCCCCATTAAACACACCCCCCTTCAGCACAGATGGACTCCCCCATTAAACACACCCCCCTTCAGCACAGATGGACTCCCCCATTAAACACACCCCCCTTCAGCACAGATGGACCCCCCATTAAACACACCCCCCTTCAGCACAGATGGACCCCCCATTAAACACACCCCCCCTTCAGCACAGATGGACTCCCCCATTAAACACACCCCCCTTCAGCACAGATGGACTCCCCCATTAAACACACCCCCCTTTAGCACAGATGGACCCCCCATTAAACACACCCCCCTTCAGCACAGATGGACCCCCCATTAAACACACCCCCCTTCAGCACAGATGGACCCCCCATTAAACACACCCCCCTTCAGCACAGATGGACTCCCCCATTAAACACACCCCCCCTTCAGCACAGATGGACCCCCCATTAAGCACACCCCCCCCTTCAGCACAGATGGACCCCCCATTAAACACACCCCCCCTTCAGCACAGATGGACTCCCCCATTAAACACACCCCCCTTCAGCACAGATGGACTCCCCCATTAAACACACCCCCCTTCAGCACAGATGGACCCCCCATTAAACACACCCCCCTTCAGCACAGATGGACCCCCCCTTAAACACACCCCCCCTTCAGCACAGATGGACCCCCCATTAAGCACACCCCCCCCCTTCAGCACAGATGGACCCCCCATTAAACACACCCCCCTTCAGCACAGATGGACTCCCCCATTAAACACACCCCCCTTCAGCACAGATGGACTCCCCCATTAAACACACCCCCCTTCAGCACAGATGGACTCCCCCATTAAACACACCCCCCTTCAGCACAGATGGACCCCCCATTAAACACACCCCCCTTCAGCACAGATGGACCCCCCATTAAACACACCCCCCTTCAGCACAGATGGACCCCCCATTAAACACACCCCCCTTCAGCACAGATGGACTCCCCCATTAAACACACCCCCCTTCAGCACAGATGGACTCCCCCATTAAACACACCCCCCCTTCAGCACAGATGGACCCCCCCTTAAACACACCCCCCCTTCAGCACAGATGGACCCCCCATTAAACACACCCCCCTTCAGCACAGATGGACCCCCCATTAAACACACCCCCCTTCAGCACAGATGGACCCCCCATTAAACACACCCCCCTTCAGCACAGATGGACCCCCCATTAAACACACCCCCCTTCAGCACAGATGGACCCCCCATTAAACACACCCCCCTTCAGCACAGATGGACTCCCCCATTAAACACACCCCCCTTCAGCACAGACAGACCCCCTTCCCCCCCATCCCATTCAGTACCTCACATCAGCGTGGCACAGGCACAGCAGGTCCCCTCCCCCTGTGTACACATAAACACTGGAGGGGGAGGCGGCTTCACTCTGCTCGCTGTGCCTGTGTGACATCCGAACAGGACCGAGCAGCTATTGAACATCAGCTATAATTGAGCAGCTTGAGAAAAGGGGCGGGGCTACATACACATAACGGCCCCGCCAGACTCATCCCATTGGCTGGTATTCGATACCTGCTCGGTCCCGCCCACCCCGACATCATACAGGAATTCTGACAGCTCCTCAGGACAGTGTCACACTAAATGGATCTTAGGAGCCCCTATATCGGCAATGTTATACTGCCTCACAGGCAGTTCGGGGTATACATTGCACATCAGCCCAGGCAGATCTCAGGATACAGGTAGCATGGGGCTAAACACTGCTGGGGGATTAGGGTGTGCCCAGGCACACCCGGCACACCCCATGGGCACGCCTATGCCAGTGTGTGTGTGCATTTTTCTTTTGTGAGACAGCCAGGGAATCACCTAGCCATGGTATTTCGGTAGTGTCAGCAGGGGTAGTGCTCTGCTCAGGGCTCAGGGTTCTACCCAAGACCCAAAATATTCAGCAGCTCCTACAAATGTAGCGCTATAATAGTTTAAAAAACAGCTGCCCATAGTTTCTTGAGTGTATTGCTTAATTCTCATGACAAGCAGAATATCTCTGTCCTTTTACTATCTCACATGCATGGTGCCAGATAACTGGGACTGCATTCCAGGCTGGTTGGGTAAGGGCTGGAGGGTTTCCTCATCACTGTCAATCTTGTTTTCAGGTCTCCAACACAAAGGCAGATGCTGCATCATCCTCTGGGGTCCCTGCAAAGGGACTTTGTTGCAACATTCATCTGGAGGTATCTTTTTAAAAATAATAAAATAACTATATATACCAGGGTATATGTGCATAATTCCACCAGTACTCCTATCGGGCCATTTGTGCATAATTTTTGTTTGTACATTGAATGTAGGTACTGTTACTAATTGTTTCTTATATGAAGCTTTTCTATACTGGTGTGCTTCTACTCCATATGCATGTGGTTAATGTTATATGCTGGTTATAGTAGTTCTTCTGCTTCCAATTACTTTGACTAGAGTACTGGTTAATTTCCCAGGAAGGTGATCCCTGCTCACAGACCTGGATTCAGGCATTGCCAACTTTATTATCATTCCCACGCTTCCATGTAGCAAGGGTTATGGTTCTATTATTTATCTACAGATTTAGTGCAATACCCTGTCTGGGGAGGTCCATGTCCCCTATCCCCCGCAAGGGAGGGCTACATTGGTACAACTGTTTATCATCACAATACACCAATAGCAGGGTGTGGAGGGGCCAGACTTACAGAGTTCGGTTAATAGATGCTTTTAAACTGATAATTTTGTTATCTAAGAACTTGAGGCAGCTGTTTTGTCTATACAATAGTAGTTCCTATTATTTTGGGTGTTTGGTGTTTTCAATTCAATGGTCAGGTTTCCCTCTTTCCCCCCGCTATGGTACTTCCATAGACACTGTTAACCTGCACACAGTTGAAAATCGTGTATGTGTTATAGCAGTTCAGAAACTCTGACAGAACAACAATCCTTATACTGCATCTGTCCATACCAGTAGCTGCAGCCAATTGATCACTCTCAGTTGGTCAGGCTGAACCATGGCCAGTTCTCCTTGGGCCAAAATCACTATCAGTACAATAAGAGCAAATGTATTAAACAATTATGTGAAAACACAGCGATCACATTGGATGCCAGACCTCCATCTAGATCTGGCGATCCTTTCAGGGCCTGTTTGGGTGATTTGTTTGGCTCACAATTCTGCTTCCTCAGCTTCAGTCTGGTGACATTGACATCAGAATTTAAGAAGAATTTCTACCATGTGAACTTCTAACTCCTTCCTCTGCAGATTACCAGGAAAAAAAGAAGAGCTGAATCATTCTAATCAGTAGATTTCTGGCTGTTCCAGCTCTGCCAGTTGTTATTATTTCACCTATTCTTCTGAGTGCTGAGCTGCACTCTATCGTTATTTTTAACAGAAACTTACAATAAAGAAAAGCTTCTGCTGTATGCAGTTTTGCCTCTAAAAACAATTTCGTTTTGAAACCCTCTTAATTTCTGCTTGTTTTAAGTGCCAACAGAACCATCTGCCATCTGGCGTTTGTTGCGCTGCTACGGCAGGTGGAGATGAAATTTATTTAAAAGTTCTTTGTTTTCCCATCCGTCTCCCGGCTGGATTCCTTCCTAGCTGCGGACCATTTATTGGTGCAAAAAAATGACAAACATTTTATAATACACAAACCCATGTCACCATGGCAAAGCCAATCTAAACGACCCATGTCACCACAGCAGAGCCAATCTGAGCCACCATCCAGGCCTTGTACATTGTCATATTAAGATAAATGTTGTTTAAGTGCTGTTTGTACGCCAATATGTATTGCACATTCTGTTCAAGGGCACCTGCATACATATAAAGACGCATCTCAAAAAAATTGAATGTCATCAAAAAGTTTTTTTATTTCAGTAATTCGTTTCAAAAAGTAAAACTCATATATTTTATATAGATGCATTACATACAGAATGATATATTTCAAGAATTTTTTATTTTGATGATTATGGCTTACAGCTAATGAAAACCCAAAATTCAGTATCTCAGAAAATTAGAATATTACATAAGACCAATAAAAAAATTATTTTTAATACAGAAATGTTGGCTTACTGCAAAGTATGTCCATGTACAGTACAGTATGCACTCAATACTTGGTTGGGGCTCCTTTTGCATTAATTACTGCATCAATGCGGCGTGGCATGGAGGTGATCAGCCTGTGGCACTGCTGAGGTGTTATGGAAGCCCAGGTTGCTTTGTTAGCGGCCTTCAGCTCATCTGCATTGTTGGGTCTGGTGTCTCTTGTCTTCCTCTTGACATTAACCCACAGATTCTCTATGTGGTTTAGGTCAGGCAAGTTTGCTGGCCAATAAAGCACAGGAATACCATGATCATTAAACCAGGTATTGTTACTTTTGGCAATGAAATCAGCATCTCCATAAAGCTGGTCACAGTTGACCAACACCAGCAGATGACATGGCTCACCATACCATCACTTACTGTGGAAACTTCACACTGGACCTCATGCAACTTGGATTCCGTCCCTCTCCACTCTTCCCCCAGACCCTGGGACCTTGATTTCCAAATGAAATGCAAAATTTTCCACATGATCTGGGGAGCCATGTCATCTGCTCGTGTTGGTCCACTGTGTTTTATCAAGTCCAAAGTCAGCGCAGCCCTCTACCAGGAAATTCTAGAGCACTTCATGCTTCCCATCGCTGACCAGCTTTATGGAGATGCTGATTTCATTTTACAGCAGGACTTGGCACCTGCCCACACTGCCAGTACCAATACCTGAATTGATGATCACGGTATCACTGTGCTTGATTGGCCAGCAAACTCGCCTGACCTAAACCCCTTGGAGAATCTGTTGGGTATTTTGTCAAGAGGAAGATGAGACACCAAACTCAACAATGCAGATGAAATGAAGGCTGATAACAAAGCAACCTGGGTTTGCATAACACCTCAGTAGTGTCACAGGCTGATCGCCTCCATGCCACGCCACATTGATGCAGTAATTCATGCAAAAGGAGCCCCGACCAAGTATTGGTATAGTGCATACTACACTGTACATGGATATACTTTTCAGCAAACCAACATTTCTGTATTAAAAATCCCTTTTTTTTATTGGTCTTATGTAATATTCTAATTTTCTGGGATACTAAATTTTGGGTTTTTACTAGCTGTAAGCCATAATCGTCAAAATAAAAAAAAATTAAAAATGCTTGAAATATATCACTCTGTGTGTAATGCATCTATATAAAATATATACGTTTCACTTTTTGAATTGAATTACTGAAATAAATAAACTTTTTGATGATATTCTAATTTTTTGAAATGCACCTGTACTACTGCGTACAAAGACTTCAGCGTATAAAGACACCTATGTACAAGGGAAACTGTATACAAGGACTCCTGCATACAAGGACTCCTGCATACAAGAACTTCTGTTTACAAGGACACCAGCATACAAGGGCTAAAGCTTACAAGTACTCCTGTGTACAAGGACACTTGTGTACAAGGAATCCTGCATACTGTACAAGGACACCTAGATACAAGGATTCTTGCACATAAGTACACCAGCTTACCAGGGCCCCTTCATACAAGAAACTTTACTTTACAAGATCTCTTGTGAATGAGAACTCCTGCAAACAAGGACTCCTGCAAACAAGGACTCCAGTGTACAAGGGCAACTGTATACAAAAACACTGGCATGCACGCACCTTGGCATACAAGGACGCCTGCGTACATGGTCTCCTGCATACAAGGACACATATGTACAAGGAAACCAGAATACAAGCACTCTAGTGTATGATGATACCTGTGTACAAGGACACAGACGTACAAGGACTCAAGTGTACAAGAATACCAGCGTAGAACTCCAGTGTAAAAGCAGTGCAGCTTAGAAATTCTCCCATGTACAGTATCTAAAAAAAGTGAGTACACCCCTCACATTTTTCTAAATATTTTATTATACCTTTTCATGTGATAACACTGAAGAAATGACACTTTTCTACAATGTAAAGTAGTGAGTGTACAGCTTGTATAACAGTGTAAATTTGCTGTACCCTCAAAATAACTCAACACAGCCATTAATGTCTAAACTGCTGGCAAGTGAGTACACCCCTAAGAGAAAATGTCCAAATTGGGCCTCAAGTGTCAATATTTTGTGTGGCTACCATTATTTTCCAGCACTGCCTTAACCCTCTTGGGCATGAAGTTCACCAGAGCTTCACAGGTGACCACTGGAGTCCTCTTCCACTCCTCCATGATGACATCACAGAGCTGGTGGATGTTAGAGACCTTACGCTGCTCCACCTTCCATTTGAGGATGCCCTACAGATGCTCAATAGGGTTTAGGTCTGGAGACATGCTTGGCCAGTCCAGCACCTTTACCCTCAGCTTCTTTAGCAAGGCAGTTATCGTCTTGGAGGTGTGTTTGGGGTCATTATCATGTTGGAATACTGCTCAGTCTCCAAAGGGAGGGGATCATGCTTTGCTTCAGTATGTCACAGTACATGCTGGCATTCAAGGTTCCCTCAATGAACTGTAGCTCCCCAGTGCCGGCAGCACTCATGCAGCCCCAGACCATGACATTCCCACCACTATGCTTGACTGTAGGCAAGACACACTTATCTTTGTACTCCTCACCTGGTTGCCTCCACACACGCTTGACACCATCTGAACCAAATAAGTTTATCTTGGACTCATCAGACCACAGGACATGGTTCCAGTAATCCATGTCCTTAGTCTGCTTGTCTTCAGCAAACTGTTTGCGGGCTTTCTTGTACATCATCTTTAGAAGAGGCTTCCTTCTGGGACGACAGCCATGCAGACCAATGTGATGCAGTGTGCAGCATATGGTCTGAGCACTGACAGGCTGACCCCCACCCCTTCAACCTCTGCAGCAATGCTGGCAGCACTCATACATCTTTTTCCCAAAAACAACCTCTGGATATGACGCTGAGCACGTGCACTTAACTTCTTTGGTCGACCATGGCAAGGCCTGTTCTGAGTGGAACTGTCCTGTTAAATCGCTGTATGGTCTTGGCCATCGTGCTGCAGCTCAATTTCAGGGTCTTGACAATCTTCTTATAGCCTAGGCCATCTTTATGTACAGCAACAATTCTTTTTTTCAGATCCTCAGGGAGTTCTTTGCCATGAGGTGCCATGTTGAACTTCCACTGACCACTATGAGAGAGGGAGAGTGATAACACCAAATATAACACACCTCCTCCCCATTCACACCTGAGACCTTGTAACACTAACAAGTCACATGACACCGGGGAGGGAAAATGGCTAATTGGGCCCAATTTGGACATTTTCACTTAAGGTTGTACTCCCTTTTGCTAGCGGTTTAGACATTAATGGCTATGTGTTGAGTTATTTTGATGGGACAGCAAATTTCCACTGTTATATAAGCTGTACACTCACTACTTTGCTACAATGTAAAGTGTCATTTCTTCAGTGTTGTCACATGAAAAGATATAATAAAATATTTACAAAAATCTGAGGGGTGTACTCGCTTTTGTGAGATACTGTACATCGACACCTTCGTACAAGGACATCTGCATACAAGGACACCTTTGTACAAGGATTCCTGCATACAAAGACACATCTATACAAGGACTACAGTGTACAAGGACACCTGTGTGCAAGGACATTTATAAGGACTCTAGTACACAGGGACACCCACATACAAGGATACAAGGACTACAGCTTACAAATACTCCTATGTGAAAGGACATCTGCTTATAAGGACTCCTGTGTATAAAGATGACCGCATACATTAACTCCAGTGTACAAGGAGTGCAGCTTACAAGTACTCCTATCTAAAAGGACAACTGCGTCCAAGGACACCAGCTGCAAGGATTCTAGTGTTACAGGATCACAGGCCACAGTGGCCACAGGGGTGCTTGCCCTGGACGCAAAATTTCAAAAGAGCAAAGTTATACAGCAACGGGTGGATCGAAATTCAGCAGCAGCTGCAGAGTGGACAGCTCCCAGCAGTGAGGGTTATGTGTGCCTTGTGGAGGTGATCTGTGACCAGCGTGTCACCCAGGGGGTGCAGTGCATATTGGCACACTGTTACACAGGGGTACCACTACACTCATAGGCCGGCAGAGGGACCTTTCCCAGGGAGTGTACATCTTTGAGTATATGTGGACAGGAGGATAATGACAGCGCTGGAATATTGTGGCATGGTAGGCTAGTTCTATTGCATAGATCATAGCTGGAACCTGTGTACCAGTGCTCATCTTGTACAGAGTGGAGACAGGCGTTGGGTGGTCGGCTGAGCAGATAAAGCAGTCTAGAAGATGAGCAGGAGGATGTGGTGGACCCAGGGCCCCTAATGGTACAAGCTCTCAAAGTATTGACTGCAGCTTACAAGTACTCTTGTGTAAATGACACCTACATGCAAGGTTTCTTGTGTACATGGACATGTGTACAAGGACTCCTGTGTACAATGACACCTGCCTATAAGGACTCCTCCAGTGTATAATGACACTGATATACAAAGACTCTAGTGTACAGGGAAACCTGCGTACAAAGATGCCAATGTACAAGAACTGCAGCTTAAAAATACTCCTTTGTAAATGATACGTGCATACAAGGTATCCTATGTAAATGGACATCTGTGTACAAGGACTCCAGTGTACAATGACACCTGTAAATAAGGACACCGGCATACCAAGACTGCAGCTTACAAGTACTCCAGACAAAGGCTTCTGTGTACATGGACACCAGCATAGAAGGACATCTGTGTACAAAAATTCCAGTGCAGTGTACAAGGACAGCTGTGTAAAAAGGTGTGAATGGGCCCATACAGGGTTTTTTTTCAGAGAAAAAAAAATGGACTAAACTGTATTTTTTTTAAATCTGTCACTTTCAGTTTCAGATTTAAAAAAAAACTGTTCTCAGCTTAAAAAAAAATGCATCCTAATTAAATGTTGAATTTGATTCTACATTGAGGAATATGTAAATACAACAAATTACTTTTTCACATCACAATGGTATAAAAGCTATCATGCTATTTGGAAACTGACACCTCACATTCCACTGCTATGCTGACTGACAGCATGGCTTGTACAGGAGAAGAACAAAGAAAGAGCCACTGCATCATGGGATGAGTGGTAGGGGCAACACATGGGAAATGGTATGCAAGAAGATGTCAGGTCCCCAGAGAACAAGCCTGTCATCAATGTGCCCAAAATGCTGCATGTAGACTGGACCACATTTACTATAGAGAAGTTATGTAAATGCTCCAAAGCCTCAAACATCCAATAGTATGCTGGAAAAGTTCATGACTTAATTGCAATTCCATGAGTGGGACTGGGCGAACACAAGTTGATTTTAGTATGGTAGATGTCTTAGTTCTCTTGCTGCATCACATAAAACACGAAAAATGCCCCATTATCTCCTCAGCACCAACACACATAATCAGCTCCGGAAATCTATAAAGTGTTTCACACTCTACGAACAATCGCAAACAGCCGGTGATAAATCTGATTATATTTAATGTGATCTCTAACAAAAGAAATCCAACAATCTCCTCCAGGGAGACAAATTCGGATTATTATATTTCATTTTGAAGTGAAGCTAATTCCAAACGTTTTGCCCCCTCCAGATGAGAGCCGTCCATCGGCTCTTCTACAGATTTGTGGGCCATTCTGCGGACGGTGTGGGAGAGGAGTTGAGCGGCGGCGCACTAAGCGGAGGCCTCGTGAGTTAATAACACCTCTGGGGGATTATGCAGCATCTGGCTGTGACTCACAAAATCCCAGAGGAGTGCGTTTTGTGTTCCTATTATCCCGCCCCCCCACCGTGTTTTTGTCTCGCTAAAATTACCATGTGCAGAAATCTGTCCGTGCTGTTCTGTACTAAGCTACCAAAATGTTAAACAATTTCGGCCTCTTAGTTATACTGTATCCAACCAATAAGATAATTTGGAGTGGACGAAAGGAAACTGTGCAGATGTCTAATGTCTCCCTTCCGGGACTGGTGCCATAAGTAGGCAAACTTCAAAGCCATCAGAGTGGATGCAGCAGCAAAGAGGTTAAACATATCCGTATTGCCTAACACCAGGTGACCATTTGTCACGGTCCAAACAGCGGCCATCCCTGCATAAGGACATTTGAATAATAGAATGATAAGAACCTGTAGGGATAGGGGGGGCAGGCGCCACAATAGCCCAGCTCTGTTCATTCACCATTCTTTACATTAATATTAAAGGAAATTACCATAGAAAGTGGTGCTTGCAGCAACAACTTTTGTGTGTATGAATTTTTAAATCTTTTTCTTGACCACATGATAAGCTCCCTCAGCTAACACCAAATTTCTCTCCATTTCTAGGCCTGTCATAGTCATATTTTGTGTATTTCATCCTCCTCCTAATCTTCTTGGTGTTGCTCTCTCCCCTCTTCTCATCCCTTTCTATCTTTCTCTCCCTTTCCAACTCCTGCCCCCCCATTCTTCTTATGACCTCTTTCTCCCTTTCCTTCCTACCACCCCTGGTCCCCTCCCATCTGATCACTCTTTTTCTGCCCTCTCTAATGTTCACCCTCCTCCTGTTCTCCCCATCTAGCTTTCCCTTGTCCCTTTTCTTTCCCTTTCCCACTTTTTCCCTCCTCTCTCCCATACCCACTCTACCTCCTCTCTCCTCCTCTTCCCCCTTTCCCTCTTTCACTGCTGTTTCATACTCTATCCCCCGCTCCTGTCACCCCACCCTCTCCCTTCCACCTCAATTTCTCTCTACAATGCCTTTCTCTTCTTTTCCTACTCATTCCCTCTTTCCCATACCCGCTTTACCTCATCTCTCCTCCTTTCCCCCCTTCCCCTCTATTCCCTACTTCTGCCCCCTTTAATGTTGCTTACCCCTCCTGCCCCCCACTCTCTCTCTCCCTTGCCATCTTTCTCTGCTTTTCCTACTCCACCCCTCTGCAGTGCAACCCCTGCAGGGGCTGTTGATTTTAACGGGCTCTCCCCCAAACAGCACAGAGGCTACCAGACACCCAAGTGCCAATAAACATTCTAGGGGGTGTCTTTTTTGTGGTTTATTGCTGATAAAACTTGTAACAGGAGAGGGGTTGGGGACATGGGATTCTAAAATGCTCAGCAGTAGATGGTAAACAGAGGACAGTCTTTCTTACCAAAGCTAAAGAGCATGGAGCAAGTCTTTGGGCTACCTTGCGCCAGTGCACAACTATCAGCACCCAGTATAGCATCCAGCACACAGTGTCACGGATCAGTTTAAGGTCTCTATTCACAAGTCCCCAGGACAGCTGTCCCCTTCCATTTTTCTTCAGGCACAACCCAGTGAGATGGCACCTCTCGGGACCAGATCCCTTGTGGTGTGGTTCTACAGTCAGCTCTGAGCAAAGTCCTTTTGAGCCTTTGATCCTGGCACATCTGAGGTCTCCTAGAGCAGCTGTTCAGTCTATGGGCTGCCTGGCAAAAGCAGCCCCTGCACCTCTGGAACCCTCCTGGAGAGAAAAAACCCTGCTCTTCAGTGTCTCAGACTATTTATCTTCACTCTGGCCCACTTCTGGACGCTTTCCCTCCAGGGATTGACTGGATACTGATAAATATTCAGGCTGGTCAATTTGAATCTCCAGTCCTAAGCTCTGGAAGCGTCTTTCAGGGGCAGGGGGAAGCAATCAGAGTCTCAACCTGTGAGACACTAAACAGGCCAGAACAAACAATCACTGCTCTCTTGATTACAGAAGGAGCGAGCAAAAGCAAAATTTACCTAGTCACCTACACTAGGAGGGTGCTACAACTCTTTTCTCTTATACCTGCTGTAGTGGGGTGCCTGTGAAACAGGTTAAAATTACAGGAAAAGTGATTGATGGGATATATGTTCCTCCATGGATTCTTAGATTTGCAATCTAAGATAATACCAGCAAAGACTTAAGGGTAAAGAAGGATAGTTATATATATATATATGTATTGTTCCATTTCGGGGCTGGTTTTATTGGGAGTCTGATAGAGATCTGGGTGGGACAGACTCCCAAGTCCGTGGACCGCAGTTTAATGTTTTCTTTTCAGGTCTTGATTAAGGCAGCTGGTCCTAGCTCTCAGAGAGAGAGTGTGTCTCCATGTGTGGAGGCAACTAGGAGCATGGCTGCTTATTCCCCGACTTTGGATACAAAGTATTTGTGTTTGTAAGGACACTTACTATAAGGCCCCTTTCACACTGGGGCGGTAGGGGGCATCGGCGGTAAAACAGCGCTATATTTAGCGCTGTTTTACTGCGGTATTTGCCCACTAGCGGTGCCGTTTTAACCCCCCGCTGGCGGCCGAAAAAGGGTTAAAACCCCTCGTATAGCGCGGCTATAGCCGCGGTATAGCCGCGCTGTCCCATTGATTTCATTGAATACACTGCTCCTTCACCGCTCCAAAGAAGCGGCTGACAGGAGATTTTTTCTTCTCCTGCCAGCGCACCGCTTCAGTGTGAAAGCCCTCGAAAAAGATGCCCTTTTTCTTCTGTTTGGTTTGTCTGATCCCCTACACTGCTCTACCTTCTCTCTCCTTCTCTTCCCTCTTCCCTTTTTTCTTTCCCTTTCTTACTTCCTCCTATCATTCTATACCTTGCCTTCTTTCTCTCCTTTTCCTGATCACTCCCTTCTCTCTCTTGTACCTACTTTACCTCCTCTCTCCTCCTCTTCCTCTCCTGTTGCTTCCCCCCTCCTGCCCCTCCAATCTCTCTTTCCCTTGCCCTCTTTCTCTCCCTTTTGCAATCATTCCCTCCCTTCTCCTATACTCCCTCTACTTCCCTCTCTCCTCTCCCATTCCCTCCATCATCTCTCTCTTATGTTTCTTCTGTCTATGCCTCCATTGATGTCTTCCAGAACTATAGATATATAGAGATGCATGCAGTACCCCTGTACCGGACCCCATCGGGTCAGCAGGGGAGCCCAGGTCTGGCAGGGGCTGCCTGTAGGCCAAGTGCAGCAACATCACTGAGTGACGCAGACTCCCCTCTCTCCATTACCCATTGTCTGCTGGCTCTGTGCGCTCCTTCCCTTACACTGCGCATGCTCCCCATATATCACATACCTACACCCTCCTGATTCTGTGTATATTCATTCCAAGTCTAGTAAACATGCTGCAACTTTCAACTTCATTGGGTACACAAGATCTATCCAGGAACCTTAGTGGCTGCCCTAAGCGTGCATGCTTTGAAGTTTGCTGTAAGCATGTCCACTTTGTTTCCAGTGCTCTGTAGCAGCTTTTATGAGTGACTGGGCAACCAGAACTCTCCATATAGCCTGCCACTTAGGCTGTACAGGTTCCCATGATTTCTTGATTTCTACTACCAGTCCTGCTCTCTCCAGTCTCACAACCCCCCCCCCACAATTCCCCTGTCTCCCTGCTTTCTTTGCAACTCTATTTCATAGATCTCCCAGGTATTTTAAACATAAGATGGCAGCAGATTGATCAGAGCTACCAAATCAGTCAGTCTATAGGGATATTCGTGACTGGGGGTCCTGCAATTACTTTCCAGGCTTTGAATATTGAGCAGCAGATGATGGAAGTCCCTCTCTGTACAATGGGTTCATATTAGCTCGTATGAATTATAACAAGTGCATTAATGAAAGGAACCAATCAGCCATCAACTTGCTAGAGCCAGAGAGGATCTAACCAGATGGATGATGATCATTACCAGATCTCTCAAATGGAGTCACAGATGATCACCTGCAAAAAGTGTGCGGAGATATTTTTGCAGATGAGACAGAAAGGGGTTAAGATGAGAAAACAAAGTCTAGAGCACTGTATTCTGCCTAGGATATGCTCAGAAACTGGTAAATACTCACAGTATGAGGAGATGCTCAGCGACTGGTTAATACCCACCTTATGAGGTGAACCAAGTATTCTGAAAGGGAGAGTACCAAGAGACACCTTTTGAACTGATTCCCCCTTTGGTCTCACCCCAGGACGGCCTTGCGCCTCTCCAAGTACACTGCCAACTTCTGAATATGTTCTCCCAATTATTTTTGGAAAGTATTGATTCCAATTTAATTTAGTGATCCTAGCATGAGTGGCGTCTCAGAGGAAGCCGTAATCAGGGCCTGGCCTGGAGGTGAAGAGCCGACACCAAGGCGCCGTCTATCAGTGCTGGCGGACCAGAGCAGAGGTCATTCGCAGACAGATTAATTTTTGACGCAAGAATCGATGGAAAATGTTTCTCCTCTCCACACTGAATTGTGTAATTTGCTGTTTATCTTTGGCTTATTGAGTTGGGAGAATTGTTAAATCATACCTTTCAGCTCTTTAATTTAAAATGTGAGTTTTAGCGCTCCCTCTTGTCGCCACGCATAAGTCTTCAGGCTGCGGCGATCAGCCAGATGGGCTTCGCGCTGACACTGAGCCTGTGTCGAGGCCTCCAGGGTGATGTTAGCGCACTTTGGAGCACTTGCTCGCTGCTTGTGGCTGTAGATCAGCTGATCTCTGGGGAAATCAGAACTCGTCATCGTTAGTTGTATCGTTAGCTGTGGTGTCTCCTGCCGTGTCCAGCACATGACAAGCACTGAGACGCGAATTCTGCTCTCTGAAGCTACTGCGGCTCCGACGATAGGCGATTTATTAATGTGAAAGCGCAGGAAGAAGAGACGCAATGTTCCTATCCAGGCACAACAGGCTACCAGATAATGGCAGCACAATGAGGCCTTAGTCTTTAGAGAAAAGCACATGTTGTCAGGGAACAGAATAATTTTTAATTTAGATTTGTTAGTAGGACTGGATGACATAGGCAAAATGTTTGTGGATAGATAGATAGATAGATAGATAGATAGATAGATAGATAGATAGATAGATAGATAGATAGATAGATAGATAAAGATGTGTATGGAGAGGTGGGAGTGGAGACTGCAAGAGGGCATGTCAGCAGGAGGCAGAGAAACAGCAGTACACTGATCTACTCAGTGAATGGCTGTGCAGGGAGGTGTGTCAGCACAAGTCTGACCATTAAAGCACAGCCAGAAAACTGACCACACTGGGAAGGATGTGCTATCATGCCTAGTGTGGCCAGTTTGAAATAGGAAAGCAGGGGGACTGGCAGGATCACCAGGTATTTTACACAAAGGAAGCAATGCAAACAGAACAGATACTTTTTAACACAAGTACATGGTACCACAGGCACATTACAGGAATATGAAATGTTGGGGTAACATACACTTTAAAGATGAACGCCAGGTAAACCGTTAAATACACATATGAAGTACATAAGGGTTGATTTACTAAAGGCAAATAGACTGTGCACTTTGCAAAGTGCAGTTACAGTCTGCAAGCAAAGTTGCCTCAGACCTTAGTAAATAACCAAAAGTTCTGCTGACTTCCATCATCCAATCATGTGCAAGCAAAAATGCTGTTTTTTTTTGCAAAGTGCACAGTCTTATTTGCTTTTAGTAGATCAACCCAGAGTATATAAGCAAAAGTTTATATTGTCAGATTTGAAGTAATAAAATTGTTTCTTTAAAGGGTAAGGAAACTATGCCATAAAGCTTTCTTACCCTCTAGCTCCCCAACTACCCCAATCGCTGTACCATGGCATTGTTTCTATCCCTCTCCTGGCTTCTCAATCTGATTTTTGCGTGCAGTTCAGCCCCATTAAATTCATTGGGAGAGATAGACAGATCGCCTCCTATCCGTCTACAAGCCCCAAAGAAGTCTTCCCAGTGGAGGGATAGAAACAATGCCATGACAAGGATTTATGGGGAGGGCTAGACCTATTTGTGCGGGTGGGGGCAAAAGGGTAGTGAAACTTTGTGGAAAAGATTCCTTACTCTTTAAAGCAGTATTAAACGTAAGCAAACGTTTACTGTACCAGCTTACCAATTCTTAGATTTGACGGCTGTATTCATTTTCTTTTTTAGGCTTTCACTGCATTCACTATGTTGTATATAATACTCATAATCCCTGCACTGCATTAACTAATGTTGTGCAATATATTCCTGACCCCTGTACTGTATATGCTATGTTATACATTATACTCCTGACTCCGACAATGTTTAAGCAATTTTTTACATTATACTCCTGACCCCTGCACCATATATGCAGTGTAATGCCCTGTACATACGGTCGGACTTTGTTCGGACATTCCGACAACAAAATCCTAGGATTTTTTCCGACGGATGTTGGCTCAAACTTGTCTTGCATACACACGGTCACACAAAGTTGTTGGAAAATCCGATCGTTCTGAACGCGGTGACGTAAAACACGTAAGTCGGGACTATAAACAGGGCAGTGGCCAATAGCTTTCATCTCTTTATTTATTCTGAGCATGCGTGGCACTTTGTCCGTCGGATTTGTGTAGACACGATCGGAATTTCCGACAACGGATTTTGTTGTCGGAAAATTTTATATCCTGCTCTCAAACTTTGTGTGTCGGAAAATCCGATGGAAAATGTGTGGTGGAGCCTACACATGGTCGGAATTTCCGACAACAAGGTCCTATCACACATTTTCCGTCGTGTGTGCGGGGCATTAGACTTTATACTCCTGACCACTGTACTGCATTTTCTATGTTGCACTTTATAATCATAATCCCTGCACTGCATTACCTATGTTGTACATTATACTCCTGACCCCTGCACTATATATTCTATGCTGTACTCTATGCTCCTGACCCCTGCACTGTGTATGTTATGTTGTACATTATACCTCTAACCCCAACACTGTATAAGTTTTGTTTTACATTATACTTCTAACCCATGCACTGTATACACTATGTTGTGCTTTTTACTCTTCACCCCTGCACTGTATACGCTATGTTATACTCCTGCCCCCTGTATTGTATACACTACATTGTACATGCATTACCTACAGTATCTCACAAAAGTGAGTACAGCCCTCACATTTTTGTAAATATTTTATTATATCTTTTTATGTGACAACACTGAAGAAATGACACTTTACTACAATTTAAAGTAGTGAGTGTACAGCTTGTATAACAGTGTACATTTTCTGTCCCCTCAAAATAACTCAACACACAGCCATTAATGTCTAAACCGCTGGCAACAAAAGTGAGTACACCCCTAAGTGAAAATGTCCAAATTGGGCCCAAAGTGTCAATATATTGTGTGGTCACCATAATTTTCCAGCACTGCCCTAACCCTCTTGGGCATGGAGTTCACCAGAGCTTCACAGGTTGCCACTGGAGTCCTCTTCCACTCCTCCATGACGACATCACAGAGCTGGTGGATGTTCCATTTGAGGATGCCCCACAGATGCTCAATAGGGTTTAGGTCTGGAGACATGCTTGGCCAGTCCAGCACCTTTACCCACAGCTTCTTTAGCAAGGCAGTGGTCATCTTGGAGGTGTGTTTGGGGTCGTTATTATGTTGGAATACTGCCCTGTGGCCCAGTCTCTGAGGGGAGGGGATTATGCTCTGCTTCAGTATGTCACAGTACATGTTGGCATTTATGGTTCCCTCAATGAACTGTAGTTCCCCAGTGCCGGAAGCACTTATGCAGCCCCAGACCATGACACTCCCACCACCATGCTTGACTGTAGGCAAGACACACTTGTCTTTGGACTTCTCACCTGGTTGCCGCCACAT
Source organism: Aquarana catesbeiana (assembly GCF_042186555.1). Taxonomy (NCBI): domain Eukaryota; kingdom Metazoa; phylum Chordata; class Amphibia; order Anura; family Ranidae; genus Aquarana; species Aquarana catesbeiana. Next base: position 534,928,221 of record NC_133326.1, read on the forward strand.
ACGCTTGACACTATCTGAACCAAATAAGTTTATCTTGGTCTCATCAGAACACAGGAGATGGTTCTAGTAATCCATGTCCTTAGTCTGCTTGTCTTCAGAAAACTGTTTGTGGGCTTTCTTGTGCATCATCTTTAGAAGAGGCTTCCTTCTGGGATGACAGCCATGCAGATCAGTTTGATGCAGTGTGCGGCGTATGGTCTGAGCACCGACAGGCTGACCCCCGACCCCTTTAACCTCTGCAGCAATGCTGGCAGTACTGTATGTCTATTTTCCAAAAACAACCTGTGGATATGGCGCTGAGCACGTGCACTCAACTTCTTTGGTCGACCATGATGAGGCCTGTTCTGAGTGGAACTTGTCCTGTTAAACCGCTGTATGGTCTTGGCCACCGTGCTGCAGCTCAGTTTTAAGGTCTTGGCAATCTTCTTATAGCCTAGGCCATCTCTATATTAGAGCAACAATTATTTTTTTCAGATCCTCAGAGAGTTCTTTGCCATGAGGTGCCATGTTGAACTTCCAGTGACCAGTATGAGAGAGTGAGAGTAATAACACCAAATTTAACACACCTGCTCCCCAGTCACACCTGAGACCTTGTAACACTAATAAGTCACATGACACCGTGAAGGGAAAATGGCTAATTGGGCCCAATTTGGACATTTTCACTTAGGGGTGTACTCCCTTTTATTGCCAGCGGTTTAGACATTAATGACTGTGTGTTGAGTTATTTTCATGGATAGCAAAGGTACATTGTTATACAAACTGTACACTTACTACTTTGCATTGTAGCAAAGTGTCATTTCTTCAGTGTTGTCGCATGAAAAGATATAATAAAATATTTACAAAAATGTGAGAGGTGTACTCACTTTTGTGAGATACTATATGTTGTACATTATACTCCTGACCCCTGCACTATATATGCTATGCTGTACTCTATACTCCTGACCCCTGTACTCTATGTTGTACATTATACCTCTAACCCCAACACTGTATATGTTTTGTTTTACATTGTACTTCTAACCCATGCACTGTATACACTATGTTGTGCTTTTTACTCTTCACCCCTGCACTGTATATGCTATGTTATACTCCTGACCCCTGTATTGTATACACTACATTGTACATTATACTCCTGACCCCTGCAGTGTATACGCAATGTTGTACATTATACTCCTGATCCCTGCATTCTATATATATGCTGTGTTGTATGTTATAATCTTGATTCCTGCATTGCATTTTCTATGTTGTACAGTATACTGATAAACCTCTTCACTGCATTAACTACATGGTAACCATACTACTTGACCTGGTACTTTATTCTTTGACCCCTGCAGTGTATACGTTATGTTGTACTTTATACTCCTAATCACTGCACTATACGCTTTGTTGGATGATATACTCATGAACTCTGCACTGTCTGTGCTATACTGTACATTATACTCTCGACTCCTGCACTATATATGCTATATTGTACCTTATACTTCTGACCTCTGCACTGTATATGCCGTATTTTACATTATACTCTTGACTGCTGCACTATATACACTACGTTGTGCATTATACTCCTGACCACTGCACTTTATACACTATCCACTTACGGACCGCCCACCATGGAAATACAACGCTTTTTTAATGTTAAATACCAGGGTTATGGCAGCAGATAGCTGTCATAATGCCGTTATATTTTTAAATGGCGGGCGGTCCGCTTTAACATAAAAGTGGTCCCAGCGGCGGATGCCCCCTTCCGCCTCTTCCCGGTCATTTCTGCTGCTTACCGGAGCCGTCGGTAGCGGTGAAAACTATCTAATCCGGTTGCCTAATGGGCAGGAAGTCGAGTGAGGGCAAGATAGCCCCCACTCAAATCTATGCCCTTGAAGGACCGGTGCGACGTCAAAAAGTCACTTCTGCCCTCCGACCTTAAAGCGCCCCTTTTTTAATTTTTTTTTTTTACTGCTTTTAAGTGTAAATGTGAGATTTGACACCAAATCTCACAAGAAAGGCCCTGCCCTGCTTATTTCTATTACAAGGGAGGTTTACATTTCTTGTAATAGAAATAAAAGTGATAAAAAAGGGACAGTGTAAAAATAAAAAATAAAAGTAAAATAAATAGGAAAAAAAAATTGAAAGCGCTCCGTCCCTCTGCGCTCGCGTGCAGAAACGAATGAATACGCAAGTCGCGCCACATATGTAAACGGTGTTCAAACCACACATGTGAGGTATCGCCACGATCATTAGAGTCAGAGCAATAATTCTAGTGCTAGATCTCCTCTGTACCTCTAAACTGGTAACCTGTAGAAATTTGTAAAGCATCACCTATGGAGATTTTTAAATACCAAAGTTTGTCGCCATTCCACGAGCGTACGCAATTTTAAAGCATGACATGTTAAGTATCAATTTGCTCGGTGTAACATTATCTTTTACATTATAAAAAAAATTGGGCTAACTTATTTTTTTATTTAAAAAAGTGTATTTTTCCAAAAAAATTGCATTTGTAAGACTGCTGCGCAAATACGGTGTGACATAAAGTATTGCAACAATCTTCTTTTTATTCTCTAGGGTCTCTGCTAAAAATATATATATATATATATATATATATATATATATAAAATGTTTGGGGGTTCTAAGTAAATTTCTAACAAAAAATTAAACAAGAAGTGCCAGAAATAGGCTTGGTCCTAAACCACTTCCGGCACTTTAAAGATGGATATCTCGGTAACGGCAGCAGCTGCTGCCATAACCGAGATATCCATCTCTTCAGTGGGCAGTCCGGTTTACAATAATGGTAGTCTGTGTGGTGGATTCACAGCGAGATCACCGTTATCAGCAGCAGGAGAGGGGCCCCCCCTCCCGCCGCTCTCCCGCACCCTCTGCCGCTTACAGAAGCCGTCGGTAGCAGCAGAGGTGATCGGGTTCTCTTCCTAGCTGGCTATGGATACGAGTGAGGGCAAGATGGCCCTCACCCATCTCCATACCATAGTAGGGTGGAAGCAACGTCAAAACATCACTTCCTCCGCTGATCATCTACACGGTATGTGCCGCATGACACCCTTTAATTTTTGCTAAAATTTATCTGGGCCCAGGCCTGGGTTGTCACACAAAGTATCCCATGGATGAACCAACTCTGTTGTATCTGTTGTGCCGTCTTTACATCCATGGCGTGTGTGGATTTGATAGCGGCTGTTACCCACCCCTGCCGGTGCCATTTAAGTTAGCGCCCTTGACAAAGGACATGGTCAGGAGACTGTTGTGATGTGCCGTTTCTTTATACTTGTTTGCTCCCCTTCTGGAGCACTGAAGTTCATACTATGTATGCCCACCTATTGCTAGATCGATTTCACTGTGGGGTCACATTACGGTTTTCTTTTCTCCTTTTGACTCTTAGTCCCTTACAGCTTGTTATATTTAATCAGCGGTTATCTCACATTTGGAAAGCTGCTTGAACTGCTGCTTGCCCCCCCCTCAAGAAGTTTTGGGGGGCTAAGCTCGCCTCTTCCACGGACCCCCTGTTGCAGCCGGCGAGCTGAATGAGTTTGGGATGGATACCCGCCTCAGTTTAGGGGGGTTGGGTGGGGGGGGTTTGGGAGTTCCCTTAACGGGGCCAGTTTAATTTGCTTCAGTTATTGGGTCCTTATGAATGTTTTTAGTATGCTTTTGTTTTTGTTCTATAAATGCACTAAAATAATTGATTTATCAGCAATGCATTGTTTTCAGATGTGTCCGTTTTGGATCCGGAGGTCCAGTTCAGGAGCCGAGATTTATACTGATCCTGTTATTTTTATCACTCCTAGAGCCCATGTCCACCCTTAACATCCTTTCATGGAATACCAGGTGATTAAATTCAACAATCAAACGTTCCCTGGTGTTCCAATTCATTAAAGCTTATAACCCACACATGTGTCTTTCAAGAAACGCACCTCATAGGGAGCAGGGTACTCGCCCTTAAAAAATCATGGGTGGGCTACCATTACCACTCCACACACTCCAGTTTCTCTGGAGGTGTTAGTATTCTGGTATTGAAGTCTCTTCCTTTCCGGCTCTTGGATTTGGCCCTGGACCCGGACGGTAGGTATGTCATTATTCACGCTAAGATTCATTCTTTGACGCGGACTGTTGTGGGCTTATATTTACCCCCTCCGGCTTCCTTGCTGGTGCTAAATCAAATCACCAGTAAGATGGCTGAGTTTGCCTCTGACAACACTCTCATCTTGGGTGATTTTAATCTAGTCCCTGACCCGGATCTGGACAGGCTGACGACTGCGGGACATCACTGTCCTGGGTTGGCTAAATGGGCAGATACCTATGGTCTGACAGATGTTTGGAGGTGGAGACATCCCCAGGCTCGGACGTTTACATGCCATTCGGCCTCCCATAGAACATTCTCCCGCATAGACCTGGTCTATGCTGGGAGCCCGGTCCTTCCAAGGGTCACGGACATACAAATACTACCTAGGGGAATTTCAGACCATGCACTCTTGTTCTTGTCGTTAGACCTCTCCCTGGACTCAGTTGACAGGTTATGGAGGCTATCTAGATTTTGGATTTCAGACATTGCTGTGGAAGCTCAATTCAGAACTGAATTGAATGGCTACTGGGCGGTCAACGGTGGTTCGGCGGAGCCCACAGTTGTGTGGGATGCCTTCAAGGCCACGACGAGGGGATGATACCAGACCATCATTGCCAGAGTTCGCAGGGAACGCAGGGCGGACTTGATAGAGGCTGAGAGGGAGGCGATTAGCGCTGAGGTTTTTTTTGTTCGCACTCGAGACCCCCAACACTACTCACATATACAACTTATGACTAAGGAGGTTGTTCGCCTCCGTACTTCTCTTACCCAGATGAAAATGTTAGCACAGTCCCAACGGATCTTTGAGCAGGTGGAGAGATCGGGGAGGCTGTTAGCCTGGCTCTCCAGAGAACAGGCAGGAGGGATGAGCATCCCACATATCAGGGAGTCCTTGGGACAGTTGATTCATACCCCAGACGGGATTATTTGCTGTTTTGCAGAAATTTACAAATCCCTTTACACCTCTAAGGCAGATTAAAGTAAGGAGGACCTGACGATATATTTAGCTGATATTGACATTCCGACCCTTACCGAAACATATCGTAACAAACTTGACGCCCCTATTACGACTTTGGAGATAATCCAGGCGCTTAAATCGATGCAGGCAGGAAAAACTCCGGGACCGGATGGCATCCCAGTGGAGTTTTATAAACAATATGCTACAGAACTAGTTGATAAACTCCATAGTCTCTTCTCTGCATCGACGCGCCTTGAGAAACTGACACAATGAATGAAGCGATCATAGTCGTGATCCCCAAGTTGGGAAAAGACACCACATTATGTTCCGAGTATCCCCCCTTATCCCTGCTAAATGTCGACGCGAAAGTTTTGGCTAATAGGCTTAATTTGGTCATTACTGCCCTTGTCCACAGGGACCAAATGGGCTTCATGCCTGGAAGAGGTTATTAATAACAGATGCCTTCTTACTCACTTAGATAGAGCAGATGAGATGACAATGGGAATGGTGGCCTCACTCGACGCAGAGAAAGCTTTTGATTCCATCGAGTGGGGTTACTTATGGGAAGTACTCTCGCGATTTGGGTTTGGCCCAGCTTTCACAAACTGGCTTCACATGTTATACCGTGGTCCTTCGGCTAGAATCCGTACCAATGGTTGCCTATCGGGGAAGTTTCAATTAACTAGGGGCATGAGACAGGGTTGTCCCCTCTCTCCGAGCCTATTTGCTCTAGCAATGGAGCCCCTGGCTATAGTGCTGAGAGCGGATCCTTGTGTATGGGGAATCCAGGTAGGCCCAAATGAGGAAAAGCTGTCGTTGTATGCGGATGATGCTCTGCTTTATCTGGCGGACGCGTCATCCTCTTTACAGACTGCATTGGAACTAATCAACAGATTCGGTCGATACTCGGGGATTCGTATTAATTGGGACAAATCGGTTCTTTTCCCGCTCCACCCTTCGACCCCTAGAGTGCCAGCTCAAATGGGTAGACGATTTCAGGTACCTGGGGATTAAAATCAGTTGTAAAGTACAGGACTATATGGAAAATAATTTGAGACCTCTCATGACACAACTGGTGGCTAGATGTGCTGCATGGCGTTTCCTCCCGTTGACCCCGGTGGGCAGAATTAATCTGCTAAAAATGATTTTTCTTCCCAAATACTTGTAATTCTTCCGTAATACCCCCACACACATTCCCAGGACTTTTTTCCAGAGGTTGGAGAGTCTGCTGATATCCTTTGTCTGGGCTGGGAGACTCCCCAGGGTGGCCAAACAGATATTATATCTCCCACTTTCGGGGGGTGGACTGGCACTCCCGAACTTTTTACTTTACTATTGGGCGGCCGTCTTGGTCACGGTTCTCTGGTGGTTCTCCCAGCCCGCACAGAATCCAGTGGTCATTCTAGAAGCAGCCATTCTGGGCTCCTTTGCAGCTCTGAGCAACCTGCCATTTCGTGGACTTAGGGCCAGTTCTTCTATTACAACTCTGATGCGAACTACAGTGAGGGTCTGGCAGGAGGCTAGGAAGATCTACGGGAAACCTAATCACATTTCACCTCACATGCCCCTATGGGGTAACCCTATGCTCTCTCACCTATATAATATTCCGGATCCTTTTTTGTGGGCGAAAAAGGGAATCATTACCTTAAAGCACATAGTTCAAGATGGTAGGATTATGACTTTCCAGGTCCTGAGGCAAACGTATGCACTTCTGGTATCTTTCCAGTTCAGATACCTGCAGTTGAAGCATGCCTTTGAAGCCCAGTTCCCTGTCCCCCTCACTTTGGAGTCGGACTCCATTGAGCGGGTTTCGATCTCCAGTGTGATGGGGAAGCCTCTCTCGACATTATATTTATATCTCACAGTAGAATATGACACCAAACTAACCAAAGCCTGGGAAAAATGGAGGATGGATATTCCATCTCTTGATGAAGAGGAGTGGAGGGAGTGTTTCATTTCTTTCATTCCTTCCATGATTGCTGCAAAAGATAGGTTCATACAATTTAAGTTCCTATATAGGGCGTACTTTACCCCACAGAGACTAGCATTTACCATCAAAGACCCCAACTGTCAGAGAGGCAGGCAGGAGGTAGGTACCTGGTCTGGTCCTGTCCCAAACTCCGACCTTTTTGGACGGCAGTGGCCTCTACACTTAGTGATGTTTACAGGATTAAATATACAGGTTGATCCTCAAATACTACTACTCAGCCATTTGGAAGACGTTGAGGGAGACAGGTATAGTAAATTGTGTCTTACCTTCTCACTATACTATGCTAGACGTGAAATCTTAGAGATGGAAACTAGAGGAGCCTCCTACTCTGGCCTCGTGGAGGAAGTTGGTGACCTTGGTACTTCCTGTGTATAGAATGACCTATGAAAGTAGACAATGCCCAGGGAAATTTGATAAAATCTGGTCCTCCTGGATAGATGCCTCTGATGACCCTGAACCCCCTTCCCCCTAACTATGACTTGAATCACATTAGTGGATATTCTCTATCTTTTACCTTTTTTCCCTCGTACCTTGTTCCTCCCCCCCCCCTCCTTCCCTACATCCCCCCCCCCTTCTTCCTCTACTTGCCCTGATTATTCTTTGCTTTGCTGCATCTCCCCTTTTCTCCCCCCCCCTCCTTTTTCACCTCGGCCCACTTGAATATTGAATATTTACATAGTGTTTGTGAGGTTTTGCTAATAGTGCACTAATGTGCATCGATACGGGATACTTATGACACTTGCACTGCTGGTGTATTTGCTAAATTATGATTACTGGATGACGGTGATTTTTCCTGTCTATATTCTTATTTCACTGAATGTACTATATTATTTTGCACTGTAATGCTGATTTGTCTAATAAAAATTTTCTGTTAAAAAAAAAAAAATCACTTCCACCCATACGTCTTAAAGGGACATTTTTTTGTTGTCATATTTTCAAATGACAATTTTTTTTTTGCATTTAAGTCCAAATTTGAGATCTGAGGTCTTTTTGACCCCAGATCTTATATTTAAGAGGACTTCTCATGCTTTTTTCTATTACAAGGGATATTTACATTCCTTGTATTAGGAATAAAAGTGACCCAATTTAAAAAAAAAAAAAAAAAAAAAAAAAACAGTTTTAAAATCAATAAAATTAAGTAAAATAAATAAGAGAAAAAAAAAAATTTCTTTTTGCATTCAGAAGCGAACGCATACGTAAGCAGCGCCCACATATGAACAGTGTTCAAACCACACATGTGAGATATCGCCGCAATCGTTAGAGCGAGAGCAATAATTCTAGCCCTAGACCTTCTCTGTAGCTGAAAACATGCAACCTGTAGAATTTTTTTAAACGTTGCCTATGGAGATTTTTAAGGGTAAAAGTTTGATGCCATTCCACGAGCGGGCACAATTTTGAAGCTTGACATGTTGGGTATCAATTTACTCGGCGTAACATTAAGACTGCAGCGCAAATACGGTGTGACAAAAAGTATTGCAATGACCGCCATTTTATTCTCTAGGGTGTTAGGAAAAAAAAATGTATGTTTGGGGGTTTAAGAAATTTTCTAGCGAAAAAACTTGTTTTTAATGTGTAAACACCGAGTTTGAAAAACAGGCTCAGTCCTTAAGTGGTTAAGTGGCTATTTTGTGCATTATACTCCTGACCCTAGCATTGTATATGCTTTGCTGTTTATGCTATGTTGTATATTTTACTCCTTCCCTGTGTTGCATTCGCTTCACTGTACATCATAAACCTGAACCATGCACTGTATACACTATGTTGTGCATTATATTCCTGACCCCTGCACTGTATACACAATGTTACATGTTATACTCCTGACCCATGCACTGTGTTTGCTGTGTTTTACTCCTGACCTCTGTATATACTGTGTTGTACATTATACAGTACTCCTGACCTCTGTAGTGTATATGCTATGTTGTACATTATACTCCTGACCCCTGTAGAGTATATGCTATATTGTTAGGGTTGCCACCTTTTCTTCAAGTCAAACCCGAACACTTTGTTGTAGTAGGATTATAAAAGACCTGGGACACCTTTGGGTACACCATGAGGAGTAGTAATGTGGCGCAGCACACAGTGGGTGTGGCCAAACTGCGGTATCAGATGTTCACAGATTTGTGTGCTACTGTCTCGGTTATTAAGGGAGCCACAGTCTTGTCTGAATAAGGTGTCTGGGTTTCAGGAAGAATAAAACCCAGGCATATGACTCAAAACCCGGACTGTCCAGGTGAATCCAGGTCAGATGGCGACCCTAGATGTCATTCCCCTCCTCAGAGGTCAGTGTCACCCCCCTTCTTCATATTACAGAGGTCAGTGTCACCCCCTTCTTTATATTACAAAGGTCAGTGTCACCCCCTTCTTCATAATACAGAGGTCAGTGTCACCCCCCTTCTTCATATTACAGAGGTCAGTGCCATCCCCCCTTCTTCATAATACAGAGGTCAGTGTCACCCCCCTTCTTCATATTACAGAGGTCAGTGTCACCCCCCTTCTTCATATTACAGAGGTCAGTGTCACCCCCTTCTTCATATTACAGAGGTCAGTGTCACCCCCCTTCTTCATATTACAGAGGTCAGTGCCATCCCCCCTTCTTCATAATACAGAGGTCAGTGTCACCCCCCTTCTTCATATTACAGAGGTCAGTGTCACCCCCTTCTTCATATTACAGAGGTCAGTGTCACCCCCTTCTTCATAATACAGAGGTCAGTGTCATCCCCCCTCTTGTAATAAAGGGGTCAATGTCAAGCCCTCTGTAATACAGGGACTCCCCATAAAGATTCCCATTAGATCAATTTGGCTGGAGGTATTTGTGTCTGGGTTTCAGGTGGACTGAAACCCAGACGCATTTGTCAAAACCCGAACTGTCTGGGTCAAAACCGGACAGGTGGCAACCATATATGTTGTACATTTTACTCCTGACCCCTGCACTGTATGTGCTAATCTATTTTGTACATTATAGTAAGCTAGGTGACAGAGTCCTAACTAGCTTTATTACAAATGATTTTTCCCATCTACAAGAGCCTTCAATCTATAGTATGAGCAGCCACAACAGGTGTTGTGGTACTCATCAGATGGTCAGTGTCTAATGCAAGTATGATTGCATTGTAACTTATCACTTTATTCTCTGCTAGAGTTGTCGGGATGCTGTGCTTTAAATAGACTGTACAGACTAAAAGTTGAGGCTAAATAAACAAATACATAAATCATTTTACTATTGAGCAATATCTTCTTGGCTATGTTTCCGTCCTTATTATGGTAAATCGTCCTGTACTGTATATACAGTGGGAACGTAAAGTATTGAAACCCCCTTAAATTTTTCACTCTGTTATATTGCAGCCATTTAGAATTCTGTGTTTTTCTGTCAACATGGGGTGCTGTGTGTACATTAATGAGGAAAAAAAAGGAACTTAAATGATTTTAGCAAATGGCTGCAATATAACAAAGAGTGAAAAATTTAAGGGGGTCTGAATACTTTCCGTCCCCACTGTACAATAAATTGTATAGTAGAATCATGCATGTTTTAAATGAATGCCCTGTCCCTAATAAAGTATATTTTTATCCTACACACACAGCTGTATTCCTTCTGAAGGAGTAGTTTGTCATAATCTCCTCCCCTGTCACCGGGGGGGGGGTGTTCTAAAGCAAAAAAATGTACACAACTGCTGTCAAAAAACCCCTATTAGCCGCCATGTTGGCTTGCAACACAATTTTGACAGCATGTTGGATACATGAATTGTCAGCTCTCAAGTATCCAGGCATGAACGATGCATTTAGCTTTAAACCGTTTTTGTAAAAAATTCTTTTTTCTCCTAATTTTGATTTTGCTTTTTTCCTTGTTGCTTCTTTTTTACTATCTTTTGTTCTGACTTTTTCTTTAAACATATATATATGGGGGGCACTTTGATATGGACACCGTTATGTCTGTTGCTCATTTCCTCTCTTCCAAGATGGCGCCGGCGGCGCCATTTAGGCTCTGTAACTCAACGCTGTTATGCTCATGCGCACCACTCACTATGCAAGCAGCTGACGTCGGTTATGACGCCGCTGCGTTCCCCCAGTGAGCCGCGGCTTGAGCATTCTCGATTGACGTCCGCATCCCGGCGGTGATGTCAGATGCTGCCAGGATGGGGGGCTTATAAAGGCGGTTTTTCACACCTCACACTGCTCTGCTACCGACATCACACTACAGGGAGTGTATGGATTGCTCCCAAGCATGCTTGCCTTTCCGATACTCACAAGTAAGTGCTTCATCTGCAGCTGTCTTTTTGTGACAGCAGCTGCACTTACAAAGCCTCCCTAACCAATGTTCTTTTCAATGTCACTATTTAGAAGTTGCTGCATTGAAAGGATTTCTTCCTCTGCTCAATCCCTAATATTCTACACCAGGGCTTTCTCATTACATAGAAAATCATCTCGTTTACCCTTTCATTAATTGCTGGGAGGTTTATTGAAATGCCCTTTTCCTCTATATTTTGGCTAATTTTTGTTAATTTTATTTAAGGATTATACAAAACTTTATATCCCTCTGTGGCCATACCAAGACAGGGGAACCCACTCTATGAGAGCCTGTACTGTGAAAATGCTGTAGCAATTTATCCAAGTTTATCACTTTGTTTGAATACGACAACCTGGTAAGATTTATCAACTTTAATTTGTCATTGTCATTATTTTGCCTCTTTACATATTACAATATATGATCATTACTCTGTACGTGTAAGATTCACCACTCTATTGAACCTCATGGGTTCAGCATTTTGCATTGTAAATTTACATAATAAATTTTTTTATATTTGTTTTTTCTATTTACTGTTTAGAGTTTACTACAATAATTACCACAAACTCCTGAAGAAGCTCGTACTAGAGCGAAACATGTCGAGCGGCAGATTGTCATGGCATTAAGCAGCTCTGTCTTTATGTGCCCTTGAATGGGTTAAATTATTGATCTATTTGTATCATTTTTTATGAGGATGTCTCACATGTAGGGACAACATGGATTTTTTATAAAAATACTGTACAGATCTATCTACTTTGTGTCTATTATACAGTTAAAAGCACCTTAAAAGTCCCTTGGGGTGTTTGCTTCGAACCCCTTCCCCCCGGCTTTTTGCAATTTCACATATATTCGATATGGGATGTGGTGCTCTCTGCTGACTATTTCTGTCCTTATCATTGTTTGTATATTGTGCTGATAAAAGTGTATATAACCCTTTCATGACTAAGCCTATTTTTGACATTTGGTGTTTACAAGTTAAAATACATATTTTTTGCTAGAAAATTACTTAAAGCCCCCAAATATTATATATATATATATATATATATATATATATATATATATATATATATATATATATTTAGCAGAGAATCTACAGAATAAAATGGCGATTGTTGCAATATTTTATGTCACACGGTATTTATGCAGCAGTGTTTTAAAGGTAACTTTTTGGGAAAAGGGACACTTTCATGAATTTAAAAAAAACGAAGCAGTAAAGTAGCCCAATTTTTTGTATAATGTGAACAATGATGTTACGCCGAGTAAATAGATACCAAACATGTAACCCTTTATAATTGCACGCACTTGTGGAATGGCGACAAACTACGGTACCTAAAAATCTCCATAGGCGACGCTTTAAATTTTTTTATGGTTACCAGGTTAGAGTTACAGAGGAGGTCTAGTGCTAGAATTATTGCTCTCGCTCTGACGATCGCGGCATTACCTCACATGTGTGATTTGAACACCGTTTACTTTACATATGCGGGTGCGACTTCCGTATGTGTTTTCTTTGCTGCGCAAGCTCACGGTGGCGCTTTAAAAAAAAAGTTTTCTTATTTATTTTATTTATTTTTATATTAATAAATTGTGTTAAAAAAAAAATTTGATAACTTTTATTGCTGTCACAAGGAATGTAAACATCCCTTGTGACAGTAATAGGTGGTGACAGGTACTCTTTATGGAGGGATCGGGGGTCTAAAAGACTGGCGAGAGGCGGCGGGAGGGGGGGGCGTCCCCTCCCGCTCCTCCGGTATAACAGCCGAGTGGCTTTTAGCCACATCAGTTGTTATCCCTGGAAAGCCAATCGCCAGCTCTAAAAAACGGTACCGGGATGATGCCTGCAGCTGCGGGCATCATCCCGGTATAACCCCTGAAAGCCAAGGCCACACATCTACGTACGGTCAGCGGGAAGGGGATAATGTTTTGAAGGGAAGGGGTATATACAGTTTATATTGTGCTGGTTATGGGGGATTTATGTTTTGCTTTGGGAAGGGGATATAGGGGGTTTATATAATGAACATATATTCCTCAATTGGTTTAGGTTTCCCTAGCATGGCGGGTGGGGCCCGAAAATGTAAATTGTGACTTATTTCCAAGTCAGAGCTCCAGCCATCCCCTACTTCTCTCTTACCTGACCTTTACAGATATGGACATGTGGAGTAAGAGCAGCACTCATATAGAATTGCAGAGTTTGGTGGTTTCTGGGGCCCCAGAGGATGTCTGAGAGAGTAAGCCCGGGTTCACACCTATGCGAATTAGATGTGCGTTTCCGCACATCTAATTCGCATAGCAGGAGAATGTGACTGGCTCCCTATGGAGCCGGTTCACATATCTCCGGGGCGGCTGCTGTGCGCACTGCACAAAAACGCTGTGCGTCTTTGGCTGCGTTTCAGGGCCGAATTCAGGCATAGAATCTGCCCTGATTCGTCCCTGAAACGGTGAACAGGGACGCACAGCGCTCCTGTGCGGTCTGCAGCGCATTATGGTGTGAACCCGGGCTGACTTTCAGTGCTTCCCACCTATTACATTGGCTTTGCAGGTGAGGTGAGGCTGTCGCCATACCTGTTGTTGGCATGCAGCTGGGTCCATGTTGTAAGTGTCCCAGCACAATACATGCCTTTACCTTGGTAGAAAATTCTGTGTAGTTACCATATGGCTTTGTGCTCCCCAACACTCACTGTTGGCAGATCAGAGTGAGCACAACGCCTCCTCAGCTCCACCCATCCTGGCTTCGTGCACCCCAACCATCACTACTTGCAGGGTATGCAAAAGTTCATGAACCCTTTCGAATTCTGTCAGGGTGCAAACCTGAAAGTAATGGTGCTTGGAGCCCCATTCGAGTACCTGTCAGAGAAAGGTACCTTAACCACTTGCAGACCGCCGCACTCACATATACGTCGGCAGAATGGCTCGTACAGGCAAATGGGCATACCTGTACGTTCCTTTGAATTTGCCGCCTTTTGGGCGCGTGCTCGCCGTGGGACCGTGCCTGCGGGTCCCGCGATCGTGAGACAGAGAGGCAGAATGGGGAGATGCGTATGTAAACAAGGTGTTTCCCTGTTCTGCCTAGTGACATGACAGGGGTCTGCTGCTCCCTGTCATCGGGAGCTGTGATCGCTGTCATGTCAGTAGTAGCCCATCCCCCCACAGTTAGAATCACTCCCTAGGACACACTTAACCCCTTGATCGCCCCCCAGTGTTTAACCCCTTCCCTGCCATTGACATTTATACAGTAATCAGTGGCTATTTATAGCACTGATCGCTGTATAAATGACAATGGTCCCAAAATAGTGTCAAAAGTGTCCGATGTGTCCGCCATAATGTCGCAGTCCCGATAAAAATCACAGATTGCCGCCATTACTAGTAAAAAAAAAAAAACAATTAATAATAAAAATGCCATAAATCTATCCACTATTTTGTAGACACTATAACTTTTGCACAAACCAATCAGTATACGCTTATTGCGTTTTTTTTTTTTTTTTTTTACCAAAAATATGTAGAAGAATACATATCGGCCTAAACTGAGGAAAAAATTAGTTTATTTTTATATATTTTTGGTGGATATTTATTACTGCAAAAAGTAAAAAATATAGCTTTTTTTTTTTAAATTGTCGCTCTTTTTTTGTTTATAGCGCAAGAAATAAAAACCGCAGACGTGATCAACTACCACCAAAAGAAAGCTCTATTTGTGGGAAAAAAAGGACATCAATTTTGTTTGGGTACAACGTTGCACGACCGCGCAATTGTCAGCTAAAGCGACTCAGTGCCAAATTGCAAAAAATGCTCTGGTCAGGAAGGGGGTAAATCCTTCCAGGGTTGAAGTGGTTAATCTGTCAAACAGGGCACTGAGGGAGAGGTGTCCATATTAGACACTCCTTCCACAGTGCGGTGCGCACACTGTGCCCATCACAATGGCAGGGGCATGGCCAAGGAGTTTTAAATTAGAGGTGCATGGAGCCTAATGAGGAACTGAGAGCTTAGTTCCTCTACTTTTGATTGACAGCACATGGCACTGGGCAGATCCATAGCTGCTATTTAGTCCAATAGTGGCCTTGGAATCCGCCCACTGCTGTACGCAGTCAATCACAGGCAAGGTGATCTGATGGGGAACCAGTCTCAAAGTTCCCCATTAGGCTCTGCCCACTCAGCAGGTGCAGTAGCTGTGAATTTGAGTTGATAGGTGGGCGGGGTATGATGAACTCTGGCACTAGTTCCCTATAAGGTCTGCTTTGCCTGTGATTGATAGCAGATGTCAATGGGTGTGTTCCAAAGCTGCTATTAAACTGAATTGACTATGGAATTCACCCACTACCATCTGCTGTCAATCACAGGCAAAGTGGACCTGATGGGAAACTAGTCTCTCAGAGTTCCCTATAAGGCTCTGCCCACTCTCAGTTTAGTGTGACTTGCCTAATTGGTTGCTAAGACACAGGTAGCCTTAGTCCTAGCAACCAATGCTGTAAATGTGGAACACAAGCATATTAATAAAGTAATGACTACACAACACTCTTCCCCCCCCGCCCTGTACACCAACTTTGAGTTGGTCTTAATTAAATTACCACCAGTTTGCTCATCTGTGAATTGGCAATAATTCTTTTAAAATCTGTCACAGGTATAGTAACAGATTCTACAAGTGGCAGTAGTAAAAACTACCTGAATCTTGTGCACATGTGGGTACCTGTACTGAAACTAGTTCTTTCTTCTTAAGTCTTTCATGAATTAGGCACAGGCCATATTAAAGAGGCCATACCACCAGAAAAGTGACAGTACTGCTTTACTGAATTCCCCTGTATGTCTCCTTGGCTCCGCGCACCCAAACAATTAAACTGATTTTAAACCTCTGACATGAAATATGAACAAAGCATATCCCTCTATAGTGTTTACTTGTCTCAATCAAGAACACTAAGGGGGTTATTTACTAAAGGAAAATCCACTTTGCACTGCAAGTGCACTTGTAAGTGCACTGAAAGTGCATTGGAAGTAAAGTCGCTGTAGATCCGAGGGGGACATGCAAGGAAAATAAACAACATTTTAGCTTGCACATGATTGGATGATAAAATCAGCAGAGCTTCCACTCATTTCAGATCTACCCCTTAGATTTAGAGCGACTGCACTTTCAAGTGCACTTGGAGTGCAAAGTGGATTTTCCTTTCGTAAATAACCCCCCAAAGTGTCATTTCTGTCTGCTACACATTGTTCTGCTATCTGCTATGCACTTCTGACAAGTTTCTCACAACCTGTGATTGGCAACTTCAGCCCTCTTTCTGTATAATGTGTGAAGAGGGTGTGTCTTCCCTCTAATCTGCTCTCACTGAGCTCTGCAGAGTGTAACTTCAGCTCCCCGCCCCCTGCTTTCTGGAAGCTCAGACAAGCTGTATAAATTCTGCACTTTGAATGGCTGCAGAGAAGAGAATACTGCAGATAAACAGGTACAACTTATGTAGGAGGATTTGTTTCATCTCCGTGTATCACCTGAGGCTAGTTATTTCTCAGGGTATATGTACTGTAAGAGTTTACAATCACTTTAATCACTTCCTAACCGGGTCATGGACAAATGATGTCCTTGGTTGGAAGTGGAATACCGGGGTTAGGGCTATGCCATAACCCTAGTTCAGCCGGCGGTTCTCTAACTGATAAAAGTGATCCAAGCAGCGAATTCGCGACCCCTCTCGCCGCTTTTTCGTGGTTTTCGGGCTTACCGGTCTGGCGTTTGCGGCGGTTGGTAACAGAGATGAGCGGAGGCAAGATGGCCTCCGCTCACCTCTTATGGTCTTGTAGGATTAGAGCATCATCTTTCACAAAAAAATGGGATAGAGATTATATATATATATATATATATATATATATATATATATATATATACACACATATACACACACATATATACACACACACACACACACACACACAATCTCACATAAGTGAGTACACACCTCACGTTTTTGTAAATATTTTATTATATCTTTTCATGTGACAACACTGAAGAAATGACACTTTGCTACAATGTAAAGTAGTGAGTGTACAGCTTGTATAACAGTGTAAATTTGCTGTCCCGTCAAAATAACTCAACACGCAGCCATTAATGTCTAAACCGCTTTTTACACCCCTAAGTGAAAATGTCCAAATTGGGCCCAAAGTTACAATATTTTGTGTGGCCACCATTTTTCTTCAGCACTGCCTTAACCCTCTTGGGCATTGAGTTCACCAGAGCTTCACAGGTTGCCACTGGAGTCCTCTTCCACTGCTCCATGATGACATCACGGAGCTGGTGGATGTTAGAGACCTTGCACTCCTCCACCTTCCGTTTGAGGATGCCCCACAGATGCTCCATAGGGTTTAGGTCTGGAGACATACTTTGCCAGTCCATCACCTTTACCCTCAGCTTCTCAGAGCAGCTTCTAGTGCTAGGCTATAAGAATACTCTGAAACTGAGCTGCAGCGTGGTGGCCAAGACCATACAGTGGTTTAACAGGACAAGTTCCACTCAGAATAGGCCTCACCATGGTTGACCGAAAAAGTAGAGTGCACATGCTCAGTGTCATATCCAGAGGTTGTCTTTGGGAAATAGACGAATTGCTGCATAAGTTGAAGGGGGGGGGACAGCCTGTCAGTGGTCAGACCATATGCCACACGCTGCATCAAATTGGTCTGCATGGCTGTCATCCCAGAAGGAAGCCTCTTCTAAAGATGATGCACAAGAAAGCCCGCAAACAGTTTGCTGAAGGCAAGCAGATTAAGGACATGGATTATTGGAACCATGTCCTGTGGTCTGATGAGACTAAGATAAACTTATTTGGTTCAGATGGTGTCAAGCGTGTGTGGCGGCAACCAGGTGAGGAATACAAAGACAAGTGTGTCTTGCCTACAGTCAAGCATGGTGGTGGGAGTGTCATTGTCTGGGGCTGCATGAGTGCTGCCGGTGTTCTGACATATAGTGTCCTCCTATCAGATAGTGTCCGCCCCGTACTGCGCAGGCGCAGCGCCTGCGCAGTACGGAGCAGCAGGAGATGCCGAAAATGTCCAAAGTTGATCAGCTGACCATCAGCTGTACACGGCGCTCGGGCACCTGTTAGCGATGGCTGTGTAAGAGGGCCCCTCGCGGGCTCGCTTCGCTCGCCACGCTTCGGGCACGGCCTCGCTGCGCTCGGCAACTATTTATTCTAGCTCTATGTCCACTTGGATAGTAGGGAATGATCCTGGACATAGGGTAAGAATAAATGCGCAGGCGCCATGTACAGCTGACGATCAGCTGTTGAACTTCGGAGACTTTCGGCGTCTCGTTTGTCCTCCGTACTGCGCCTGCGCAGTACAGGGCGGACACTTCTGGATAGGGGACTGTATTCGACAAGACACCGGCACTGGGGAGCTACAGTTCATTGAGGGAACCATGAATGCCAACATGTACTGTGACATTCCGAAGCAGAGCATAATCCCCTCCTTTCAGGGACTGGGCTGCAGGGCAGTATTCCAACATAATGACCCAAACACACCTCCAAGACGATGACTGCCTTGCTAAAGAAGCTGAGGATAAAGGTGATGGACTGGCCAAGCATGTCTCCAGACCTAAACCCTATTGAGCATATGTGGGGCATCCTCAAATGGAGGGTGGAGGAGCGCAAGGTCTCTAACATCCACCAGCTCCGTAATCTTTTCATGGAGGAGTGGAAGAGGACTCCAGTGGCAATCTGTGAAGCTCTGGTAAACTCCATGCCCAAGAGGGTTAAGGCAGTGCTGGAAAATAATGGTGGCCACACAAAATATTGACACTTTGGGCCCAATTTGGACATTTTCACTTGGGGGTGTACTCACTTTTGTTGCCAGCGGTTTAGACATTAATGGCTGTGTGTTGAATTATTTTGAGGGAAAGCAAATTTACACTGTTATACAAGCTGTACACTCACTACTTTGTAGCAAAGTGTCATTTCTTCAGTGTTGTCACATGAAAAGAATATAAAAAAAATATTTACAAAAATGTGAGGGGTGTACTCAATTTTGGGAGATACAGTGTGTGTGTGTGTGTGTGTGTGTGTATATATAATATTTTTATTCATGGAAAAAAAAAAATTCCCAAACAATTGCGTTTGAAAAATCGCTGCACAAATACCATGCGACATAAAAATTGCAATGACCACTATGGCCTCTTCTAAAAAAAAAAAAAAAAAAAAAAAAAAAAAAAAATATAATATAATAATATAAATATATATATATATCATAATGTTTAGGGGATATAAGTAATTTTCTAGCAAAAAAACACAGATTTTTACATATATAAGAGAAGTGTCAGAATTGGCCCCATAGGCAAGTGGTTAATGCTGGGAGATCACAGTGTACAGGGCTGGGGTTTATTTCCCATCAGAAGCAATGAGGTTCATATCAGGAAGTGAAGGTGCCATGGTGCACAGTGCCCTGCCCCTATTCATGCACCATATCATTCATTTTCATGGTCCAGGAGGGCCAATGAGGCCATCATCTGTTGCTAGGGTTCTGACAATCAGCTGCCTGCACCATGGAAACAGGTTACCTTGATTCAGGGCAGTCTTTCAGAAGAGAACAGAAGTCCTGCTTCAATTTATGTCTGCTCTGCCTCCCGCCCTCTGCCATGATAACTCAAATGTGGTGAAGATTTGAAGGTAGGACTTCATTTGTGATAGAGGGAATGAAGACTGTTTTTTTTTTTTTTTGTGTTGGGCTCTTATTTGATGACTTCTGTACTGTATCAATGTTTTTACTAAACAGAAAAGCTGCACAAACAACTGAACAAAACACAATTAGTTACAAAATATGCCTACAACATGCACAAGCCAATTATCCTTTCTAGGATAAATATGAATTTACAATATGTATTCAATAAGTAAACTAAACAGTTACTCAACTTAGAGATGGAATCAAGATGTAATATTTTGTAACTAATTGTTTTTTTTCAGTTATATGTGCGGCTTTCTGGTTTAGTAAAAGCATTGATACACTACAGAAGTCTAAGCTTCCTTGGCTTTTACCGCAAGAACCTTTAATAGATACAAAGCAAAACATTTCGCGGCTTGTCCGAGATTGCGCTAAAGCTCAACTGAAGCAGACCTGTTTTCTGTGGTGTGTTTGGTTCAGTGGCGGCCCGTCCATAGGGGGCGCCGGGGCGCCTGGGTGCCCCCCCCGCTGTAGTCACAAAAAAAATAAAAAAATAAAAAATTTTAAACTGCCCCTTTAAGAAAATTAAAAATAAAAAATAAATGTCCTTTAACCAAGTGCACTGTGCTCGGCGGGCGCCGGACACACAGTGCACTATGGGAAGCACCACGTCAATGCAATCACGAGATTGCAGACGCGGCGCTTCATTGGCGGGGTCCGCCCAGCCGGGTGCTTTGTTCTCAGTGTGAGAACAAAGTAACTTCCGGCGGGCTACAAAAAGATGGCCACCGTGAGGACTAATCCCGTGTGTTCAGTGGAGAGGGGAGGCCCCTCCCCTCTCCACTGAGCACATGGAGAAAAACAGAAAGAAATGGATGAGCTGTCACACACATCACTGAAGCTGCTAGCAGGTAAGATTAAGCAACTGTTGTGCTCTCAGACCTGCAGCAGCTGCCTGTGTAGTGGATCTGGGGAGAAGGAGGGGGAGTGCAGTGAAGGGTTGAGAGAGAAGCTTTTAGCACATTCCGGAGACAGTAAATCTGGATGGGGCTGCTAGGGTTAAATGTGTGGCAGGTAGGGGGAGGGGCAGCCTGGCACGCAGTGGATAATGGTAGATGTTATGCTAGTTCAGGCTGTCCTCTCCTCTCATCCAGTTGCATTTACACCCAGTCTGAGAGCAGAGACCAGAGCTTCTGCCTGGCAGGGGGGGATCTGATAATACTGGATAGTGACATTGTGCTGGGAGGACAGGAGATGACAGCAGGAGGGGAAGACGAGCTTCCTTCACTGTACACTGATCTGTGATGGATCAGAACACTGACAGGCAGATCTACCATCTCTGATCATTAAATATTTCCTTCCTCGCTGCATCCTTCCACCCATCCCACCCATTCATCCATCCATCCACCCACCCCATCCATCCCACCCCAACCATCCATCCACCCCAACCATCCCACCCATTCATCCACCCCAACCATCCATCCATCCACCCCACCCATTCATCCACCCCAACCATCTATCCATCCACCCCACCCATCCACCTACCTGTCCATCCATCCCTGCACACCCCTTCCTGCTGGATGTGTATATCCTGTCTATCCCTCCTCTTTCCTATATGAAAGCAGTTTATTTCTTGGTATTGTCCTAAAGCTGACCATACTCTGTCAAATCCCCTTTTTCATCAGACCATGCACAATACAGTCTGTGCAATCTCCTATAGATCTGCCATCTACTATGTAGTGCAAGAGCCTGCCTGGGGGGGGGGGGGTGAGTGATGGGGCCAGGTCTGTTTTGCGCCCCCCCTAAAATTTTGACCACCAGCCGCCACTGGTTTGGTTGCTTGTGCTGGGGGAAAATGCTGCTTACACTGTTTAGGAAGAGTAAGGCTGCAGAGGTTTCTGGTGTCCCGGGGGAGGGGCGCACTCTGCCCCCCTGGGCCAGAGATAGTCAGTGGATGTCTGTTGCAAAGGAGCTGGCTGGATCTGCTTCTCCATTGAGCAGAGCTTGGGGGATGGAGTCTCTGATCTTTCCTCAGATTTTAGTCTCAAAAGTTTTGGGTTCAGTAAGGGAGAGATGCGGGCGGTTGTGGTGTTTGGTTTGCACTTCCTGCATGCTCTACTTATTGAATCTGAATAGGGGAAAAAGGCAGCGTTAGAAATAGACTTGCTAAAGGAGCAGCTTGCAGTAGCATCCAAGTGTTTGGAAAACACTGCAAGGAAGGTAAAAGATTTAGAAAGTAGGGTAATCAAAGTTTAAACCTGCAGTGGCTTTGAAGTGTGTTCAAACCCCTGTAGGCAGAGCTGAAGATTTGAATGAGCGGTGTGCAGCCCTCGTGAACAAGTCTAATGATGCCCTAACAAAAGGACAAGGTCCCTAAGCTTGTAAGCAAAAGTAGGACATGTGCCACTGTTACTTCCCAAGAGCAGGAAACTGAGCATCTGATCAACTCGTTTATAGATGGCCGAGTTGAGTCAAGGCCTATGGTCTCCAGGAGACACATGTGGACGGATTTACTTAAAGCGGAGGTCCGCCCAAAAAAAAAAAAAAATTAAAAGCCAGCAGCAACACATACTGCAGCTGCTGGCTTTTAATAATAGGACACTTACCTGTCCTGGAGTCCAGCGATGTCAACACTAGAGTAGCCACTTCATCCCTTTAAACCCGAACACATATGAATTAAACAGGTTCTGAGGCTAATTTAATGCAGATAAGGCACCAAGTGACTTTAATTACCACCTTAATCACCCACAGAACCTGTGTAATTAACATGTGTTCGGTTTTAAAGGGATGAGGTGGCAACCCTAGTCAACACCGCAGCTGATGTTTCCATCGGCTGTCGGGTGCTGCCGCCGCCATTGCGGGTAAGTGAACCTGTCAGTGTAGCCTTATGGCTTCACGCCGGGAACCCGCTCCTCTCCCCTACTGGCCCGGTGACGGGGAGGAGGAGGGAGCCCCGCGGTGATGTCATGGGCTGCGGCGCAGACTCCCGGAAGTGGGAACAGGTATCCTGTCCCCCCTCCCCCGAAAGGTGCCAATTGTGGCACCAGTGGGGGAGAGCCTAAGTTCCACTTTTGGGTGGAAATCCACTTTAAGGCAGGGGTCTCTAGATAGGAAATAGATGGCATTCCTACACCAGCATTGCTTAAGAAGTAGAAGCAAGTGGTTGGGAATGATAGATTCAGTCACATTAAGTGTTTTTGTTGTCATAGAAGGGGGCAGTTTGCTAGAATTAAGGTATGTAAAAATTGGTGCTGCGCTGTTCTAAAAAAAAAAAAAAAAAAAAAAAAAAACAATCCCTATGCTGCTAGAGGTAGTAGTACAAAGATTAATGATATAAACATATAAAAAACCAGAAACAATATAAGAATAAGTACAATCAATATAGAGCACTTCTATACCCAATAGGTGCAGTATTATTCCACAATAATCGGTGGTAATAGCAAAGTGCAAGAAAATCATTCAATAAAGACTTAAGGCCAGATGTGATAAGTATCTTACTGGAAACACTAAAATCAATATACAATCACTAAAATTCTCAATGGATCATGCAAGTAGGCAAAAAACATTGTGCAAAAAACAGCAAACAGCAAATAGTAAATTAAATGTGCAACGTGCAATTAATATGGGAAAAAAAACCGCAAAAATCGCAAATGCTGTGTATAATAAACATATAATCAAAATAAGTCCACTGTAGAACTTGTGTCTTTGTTTGAATTTTCACAAGTTCTACAGTGGACTTATTTTGATTATATGTTTATTATACACGGCATTTGCGATTATTGCCCATATTGATTGTACGTTGCACATTTAATTTACTATTTGCTGTTTTCTGCACAATGTTTTTTGTCTACTTGCACAATCCATTGAGGTTTTTAGTGATTGTATATTGATTTTTTGGTTATATGTTTATTATACACTGCATTTGCGATTTTTGCCCATATTGATTGCACGTTGCACATTTAATTTATTTATTGCTGTTTTTTGCACAATGTTTTTTGCCTACTTGCACGATCCATTGAGGTTTTTAGTGATTGTATATTGATGTTAGTGTTTCCA
Organism: Aquarana catesbeiana; assembly: GCF_042186555.1. NCBI lineage: Eukaryota > Metazoa > Chordata > Amphibia > Anura > Ranidae > Aquarana > Aquarana catesbeiana. The sequence continues at coordinate 534,952,180 of NC_133326.1, forward strand.
GTAAGATACTTATCACATCTGGCCTTAAGTCTTCATTGAATGATTTTCTTGCACTTTGCTATTACCACCGATTATTGTGGAATATCACACTGCACCTATTGGGTATAGAAGTGCTCTATATTGATTGTACTTATTCTTATATTGTTTCTGTTTTTTTATATGTTTATATCATTTACCTTTGTACTACTACCTCTATAGCAGCATAGGTTTTTTTTTTTTTTTTTTTTAAAGAACAGCGCAGCACCAATTTTTTACATACCTTATTTCTATTGCTGTATGGGCTGAGTTTGACCTATATTCAGTGCTTGCAGCAGTTCAACGTTCATTGCCCTTCGTATTAGATTGTAAGCTCTTCTGAGCAGGGCCCTCTAAATCCTCTTGTATTTTATTGTATTATAACTGTATTGTCTCCCTTTTATATTGTAAAGCGCTGCGTAAACTGTTGGCGCTATATAAATCCTGTATAATAATAATACATGGTAGCGCAGGAATAACTATACATTTCAGTTTGCTAGAATGTACCATGCTGTGAAGACTGGACAACAGCAGGCCTGTTTTCCCAGGACAGCATGGAGAGCCATGAAAGTTTATTCTTTCCATTGAAAATCAATGCCTTTCCGTGAAAGTGTTACAAGGCAACAGTGGGCACTCTACAATAGTTTTGCAGTTAGAACTGGGGAGATAGAAAAATGTGAGCTATGTTTTTGGCATAGTTGAAAGGAACATATAATCTGCTTTGTTTCTTACTCTTTTCAGGTACTGAGCATCAAGAGGTGGAGCAGGCAGAGCAGATGACCAGGCCAGCTGGGAGGAGGCAGACCAGAATAGAGCCTGAGTAAGATGCGGATGATTTCCTGATGGTGGCTAAACTAGAGTGGTCTTTCATCTAACTATTATGACCAGCAGAACAAGGAAAGGAAGACAAGGGATTTTAACCAAGGAACCATGAAGGACATTTTATCTTGATTCCATCTCTAAGTTGAGGAACTGTGTAGTTTACTTATTGCATACATATTGTATACGCTTATTTTGCTAGAAAGCATTATTGGCTTGTGCATGTTGTAACTAATTGTGTTTTGTTCAGTTGTATGTGCAGCTTTTCGGTTTAGTAAAAGCATTGATACACTACAGAAGTCTAATGCCCCGTACACATGATCGGACATTCCGACAACAAAATCCATGGATTTTTTCCAACGGATGTTAGTTCAAACTTGTCTTGCATACACACGGTCACACAAATCTTGTCGGAAATTCCGAAAGTCAGGAACGCGGTGACGTACAACCCGTATGACGAGCCGAGAAAAATGAAGTTCAATAGCCAGTGTGGCTCTTCTGCTTGATTCCGAGCATGCGTGGAACTTTGTGCGTTGGAATTGTGTACACACGATCGGAATTTACGACAACGGATTTTGTTGTCAGAAAATTTGAGATCCAGATCTCAAATTTTATGTGACGGAAATTCCGATGGAAAATGTCCGATGGAGCCTACACACGGTCGGAATTTCCCACAACAAGCTCCCATCGAACATTTACGGGGCATAAGCTTCCTTGGTTTTACCGCAAGAACCTTTATTAGACACCAAGCAAATCAGGGGGACTGATGTAATCAGGAGGATGTGAAGGGGGGGGGGGGGGGGCGACTTTAAAACAACTTGTAGACCAAGCCTTTTCTTGAACCTTTTATTTATAAGTTTAAATTAGTATTTTTGGCTAGAAAATTACTTAGAACCCCAAAACATGTTATATATATTTTTTTTAGCTACCCCAATTTTTTTGTATAATGTGAAAGATGATGTTACGCCGAGTAAATAGATAACTAACATGTCATGTTTTAAAATTGTGCACGCTCGTGGAATGGTGATAAACTATGGCACTTAAAAATCTCCATAGGCAACACTTTAAAAATGTTTGCAGGTTACCAGTTTAGAGTTACAGAGGAGGTCTTGAACCAGAATTATTGATCTCACTCTATCGATCGTGGTGATTCCTCACATGTGTGGTTTGAACACCGTTCACATATGCTTTCGCAAATTACGTAAGCGTTTGCTTCTGTGCGAGAGGGATGGGGCGCTTTAAAAAAAAGTCTTATTTATTTTACTTTTTTATTTTTACACTGTCCCTTTATTTTTTTTAAATCATTTTTATTCTTGTTATAAGGAATGTAAACATCCCTTATAACAGAAATAAGGATGACAGGTCCTCTTTATTGAGAAAGCGATTTTTTTTTTTTTAAACTTTTAATAAAAAAAAAAAAATATATATTATGGCCAGAAGTGACATCAGACATCGCTCTGGTCCTCCAAAAGCATGGAGACAAGTGGCAGCCATCTTGGCCTCACTTGTCTTCCGCCCCACATCAGATCGTTCTCGGGCTTCACCGATGGGTCAGGTAAGCCCAGGAACGACCAGGAAGTGGTGCAAGGGCACTAAAAGTGATCCCGTGGCAAATCCGCCTGTGAGACCACTTTTATCTTGCAGAGAATCTGCCATAGTAAAAAACGATACAGGGGTTATGGCAGCTAGTTGCTGCCATTACCCCGGTATTTAATGTCAAAGCAGCAAGTGGTTAATGTGAAAGTGTAAAAGGTGGGATGTTGATGTGAAGAGGAGATTTCTGATGTAAAAGGGGGGGGGGTCTCTGATGTGAATGGGGCTACTTTAATGTTATGGGGGGGACTATATTATGAAACTGATGTGTTGGGGGGAATCTGTGATGTGAAAGGGGCTGACTCTGATGTAATTTGTGAACTCTGATTAGAAGGTGGAACTCTGGTATGAACGGAGATCTCCCCCATGTGGCGACAAGGAGAGGGTGACATCATCATCCAGTGCAGATGTTAGATGTCCTTCAGCCCAATAAATACAGTTTGGAGTTTGGGTGCCATGAAATTTTGCATACTTTTGACAAGTGCCATAACTGAAAAAAAAAAGCATAAGAAAACTAATACTCTGTACTCTTTGTCACAGTCACGTAGAAATGCAGGGAACTAGCATTTCCGGTTCTCCCCTGCACCTCCTGTGTAATACCCAGAAGTAAAGGCAGACATTACTTCAGGACCGTGACTTGTGGTACAGAAGCAAGCTGTAAAAAAAAGGGAATATGGGCTCCCTGTATCTTTGTCAAATGGAGTGACAGATTGTCAGTGATTCATACACAGCCAGTACCAGCAGAGAGACCTGGAGAGACAGAAAAACAGGGAGATCTAGCTGTAGAAGATAAAAAAGAACAGAGTGTCGACAAGTGCTCCCTAACTTTTTTCCCTGCACCCCCAGTTCAGACAAGCTAGATATGGCCCTGACACAAAGCCTTCTTGGAGGACCACGTGTGCTGTCCGGTCCGCTTATAATGGCTGGCTAGTCACTGAGTTAGGAGCATGGCCCAGGGCAGTTTGACCAGTGGAGGCGGAAAGAGCCAATCTGACATCCTCACTGTATGTGCCACACACCAAGAGACAATGTAGACCTGTCTATACTCTGCCCAAAGTCTGTGGACTCCCTAACTTGCCTCCTGTGAGTCCCAACTGCCATAAGGTCACACTCTACGCCTATTTAGTTTTTGGTGATTTTCATTGGCAGGAAATGGGAACTTTTTCACTATAAAATATGATGTTATCTGTACTATTGTCCTTCCTCCTAATGATTCATGGAAAGTATGACTTCTAATGACAGGTCCACTTTAAATCAGTGTCTCCCCAGCTATCCTCAGTGCTCAGCACCAGGCCACATTTTCTGGTGTCTGGGGCCACTGATAGGTCCACCCACAAAACCCACAGTAATTCTGGGAGTGGAGAAGAATGGGTCAGGGAAACACACAGGGCTTTGTCAGTGAAAGCAAATATGGGATGGATTACACACTGATAATCCATTTGTTATTCTTATCTGCAGCCTTGAACCAGCCACCTCCAACCCATAGCCTGATCACATGTAAAACTGTAAACCTTACGGAGCATTCAGCAGTGCTGATCTATAACCAGTGTGTGAGAGATAACATTGTGACCGGAGTGCTGGTAAGTAGTCTGAGATGTGGCACTGAGAAGGGGGGCTTAGTGACAGTGAGTGATACCATAAAAACCTGCAGAAATGGACACCCATGTCCTCTGATTGCATACTGGTGACAAACACGGGAGGCAGAGGCCCTCTTATATAACCAACATGTTGTGCTCTTTAATTCTTTGTTCTAGAAAGTTCCAGCTCTGTAAAATTGCTGAAAAATCTGTCAGGCGGAATATACATCATCAACACTGATTGTACCAACAGCAACGATACAAAGAAAGCCACGACGGCACAAACGGTAACACAATAAAACTGTATCCCGTTTGTGTCAGGTTCGCTATGTACACATCGTCTCATGCCGATCACACAACGGGCGGAAGCGAAAGAAAACCGCAAACAAGAAAGTCTGTACAGGATTGTGGGTGTAGTACACCCAGCGTCCAATCAGGGCTCTCGCCATTTCTCAGCGCACCTGCGCCACGTAGCCCTCCTTCAGCAGCCCCTCCTCGTAGTCTGTCTGGCACAGAATCATGTTATTCTTTAGAAAAAATTTGTCCCCAACGCAAAACCTGAAAGAGAAGAAAAGATGATGAGTGATAATAAAGAGAGAAGAAATGAATTGACAGAAAATACAGAAAAACGTGATACTCTGAATATTCCTACAATAAGGAGAACTGCCACATCTTACGCAGAGAAGGGAATGCTGGGACAGAAGCGGGAGCAGTGCAGATGGGTGAGGACATAACTTCCTCAGAGCTGCACGGTACTCCAGTCACATCGCTGGCATGACAGACACATTGCCAGCATGCAAGGTGCACCTCTGACTTGTATCTCTCTGTACCATAAATACACACACACACACAATCTAAAGCACACATCAATTTCCTAGACCATATAAAGTGCCTGATCCCCTGCGCTACTATGTGCAAAAAAAATATACTTCTAGTGCTGATGAAATAATCATGGGGTCTGCTGCTATGCACCTATAGGTGTTCCCACATAAACTCAAACTGTAAATGGTAAAGCGCTACCCCTATATTAAATTTTAGACACAACAAATAACCCTATATTATATTTTATACAAATAGGAAAATAACTGCAGTTTGGTAACCAAATGATAATGCAGTGTGATATAAATCCAAATATTAATAGATAATGTGAACCATAAAAAATGCCAAGTGAGAAAGTGTCAAAATAAGTGAATACAAACACATCAAAATAATATCACACCACTTAGTGGTAACACGCCATGTGATAAAGTCTACAGGTCACTGTAAGCCTTCCTCTTTAAGGGGTGTAAAGTCAAGCAGCTAGTTGCTAGGGTATTAGTCCAGGTACACTCGTTCCAATATATGGTAATCCATATATAAGTTGCTCATAAGAAAATCAGAAAACTGACATAGTGCTGAATCGCTATAAACAGTCTTCTGATAAAAACTTAAAAGTGTAAACTCACATTTTTAGGTGCACTTCCTCTAGTGCACCTAGGCAATACACTTGATACATTTGTGGTGTGCAGCTCCTTTAAATGTCTCTTGGATGTTGCTGTAACTTGGCTCTGGAGAGATAGGGGAAAGCTTCCTGCTCATGCACAATGACATCACTAAGCCCCGCCTGACATGTGTCGACACTCGACACGTGACTTCCTCAAGGAGGTACTCCTTTTAAAGGCTCTCATTTGGCTGTACTTTTCCTGTGGAGCACAGGCGTGCAGTTTCTTCTGCACTCCTGTGACCTGTTTTCAGCAGACAGCGGGCTGCGACAAAGATCGCGACAATGAATTTGAGATCCGCTCACGTGCCTGGATGAGCCACAGAGAGCCTGAGCCGGTCACTCCCACCCCCTCCACAGCCCAGTGCTCCATTGAGCGTGGGGGAGGGGGGGCAGAGTAGAGAGCCAGTGACTGACAGTAACTGGCTCTCTGCTTGGTGGTTTTCGATCGCTTATTTCTCAGTGTTAGAGCTGCCGGGAGACAGATTATTATTATTATTAAACAGGATTTATATAGCGCCAACAGTTTATGCAGCACTTTACAACATGAGGGCAGACAGTACACTTACAATACAAATCAATACAGGAAGAATCAGAGGGCCCTGCTCGTTAGAGCTTACAATCTAGAAACAGATGCAATATTGGACCGATGCTGCATCCACCTAGGCAAGTGTGATTCTTAAAAAAAACAAAAATCCATACAACTCTTTTAATATAGGGGTAGCGCTTTACCATTTTATAATCTCCTACACCATATTGCTGGTCGGTCCTTGTATCACTTACCCTGTTCTTCCCCCGTCTCCCTCATGTTTACAATGCAATAATGCTGCTTTAGTGGGTGGATTGAGATTCCCATTTTCTTCAGCTGAATTATTTATCTCCTGCCTTTCCACTTGTCCCACTAATAGAAAAAATAAATTTGGGACTTTAAATGAGGCAAAAGGCAGATACCAATTAAAAAATAGCTTGACACTTTTATTAAACATAGACATGTATCATGTCACAATGCTATAACTATGCATATGTGAAAATAATTTCATATATATATATATACAGGTCATCATATGTTAAAGTTGATATATATACATAGATAGATGAACAACACGTTGCAATATTCATATATATATATATATATATATATATATATATACGTAGATGGACAGACAATGTGTTACGGTAACCAGTATTTATATATATATATATATACATATATATATATACACACATACACACACATAGATGGACTGACAATGCGTTACAGTAACCAGTATTCATATATATACATAGATGTATCAACAGCACGTTGCAGTAACCAATGGGCAAGGTGGTAGTGCTTCATATAATGTGATTAGTAAAAATGATTAAAAAAATAAACAATTGATGATTTAGTCTAGATGAAAATACAACTTTATATATTAAAAGATGGCAGCATCCTAATGCTCTATGTGTTTCATGGACAAAACCACTTCATCAGGAGCAGATGCATCCAAATGTCTGCAAAAAATATAAAGATAATCTAGTAATTGACTAAAACATCAAAAAATATATAGGTAGGGGAAGAGAAAAATTCCCAGTCCTAAATACTCACATAGGGCTAGGGTAAAGGAGCATGTGGTACTGCAGTATAGAGGCCGCTGGAAATGTCTGTACCGGGAGCTGAGGTAATAGAGACCTAGGTATGGATCAAATGTATGTGCAGTGTCCCCAAGGGATCGGGTACAGATATTTCTAGCGGCCTCTATACTGCAGTACCACATGCTCCTTTACCCTAGTCCTATGTGAGTATTTAGGACTGGGAATTTTTCTCTTCCCCTACCTATATATTATTTCACGTTTAGTCAAATACTAGATTATATTGATATTTATATTTTTTGCAGACATTTGGACGCATCTGCTTCTGTCCTGATTAGGTGGTTTTGTCCAAGAAATGCATTGAGAATTAGGATGCTGCCAACTTTTAATATATAAAGTTGTATTTTCATCTAGACTACATCATCAATTTTTTATTTATTATTACCAATCACATTATATGGAGTTCTACCGCTTTGCCCATTGGTTACTGAAATGTACTGTTGATCCATCTATGTATATATATATATATATATATATATATATATATATATATATATATAAATACTGGTTACTGTAACACATTGTCTGTCCATCTACGTATATATATGAACTTTAACATTTGATGACCTGTATAAATATGAATTTATTTCCACATATGTATAGTTATTGCAATGTGGCATGATACATGTCTATGTTTAATAAAAGTGTCAAGCTATTTTTTAATTGGTATCTGCCTTTTGCCTCATATAAAGTCCCAAATCTCTTTTTTTCTTTTATCTCAGAAATAGGGATGGATATACATGAGTGCATGTGTCTCATATAAAGTCCAGTTTTTCCCTTTTTTTTCCCCCTTCCCCCCTTTTTTTTACTATTGCCCCACTAAAGTTTGATCTGTGGAATATAATGGTATCAGATAGACACTTGATTTTTTTTGACTCACTTGTCCTCCACATCTGCTTTTATATCAGTAGCTAGGGCAGGTGCTCCCCAGAATGTCAGAAAAAAAGCAGTTTTTCTTACTGGCAGATTAGGTTGTGATGTGCCATTGGATGTCGGGAGGCTTCTACCAAAGAATTTGAGTATAAGGTGTAATAGAAAGCTGAGGGGATCATCTGTGTGGATCGGACTGCCTGTGTGGTTCAGATAGTCTGGGCACATCTGGGGGGGGTTGTGGCAATAAACGGTGATGTAGCGAAGCAATCTGCACCATGTTAAGGGGCTCTCTGGATCAGGGACCTAATTAGGGGTTTATGCTCGCTGTGCAAAGCCCTCATAATAGCCAGTGGCGTTGCTAGGAGGGTGCGCTACCTGAATGGTGCTGGGCAGCCTAGACAGGGGGGGTGACACCATGTTTTACCGTACCAGGTGACACCAACCCTAGTGACGCCACTGATAATAGCAGACCCCACAGCAAGCCATTTTAGCTGCCATTGGATGGAAAAATATTTTCTGAAAGTAAACCCCAAAGTGAGAGGTGACAAAACTCAGCACAAAGGTGCTCACAATGCGTGCTGGTCAGATAATTAAGTGCAACCACACAAACAAACATTTCACAGCGATTTGGCAGCTTCAAACTTGCAGCATTTACAGTGATTGCTGACACAGACAGAGCTGCATCTGTCTTAATTATAACAGATTAACCTTAGAGTGGCCGCAGCTGACCCGCAGGGAACACACGTAATTGCACTATGTGGACTTTCATGGTGGTGGCTCACTAACGCACAATGGATTGGCGGTGCTGAGGACACAATCAGGGAATTGTCACGCAGATTACAGAAAGTTTGGAAATGGGCTTTTATGGAGCCTTCAGAGTAAGATTTACATTTCTAAAGGGGTGAACAATGGCGCTATTTACTTTCCAATGGAGCTTCGATGAAGACAGCAGAGAATGGCATGCCGGAAAAGAACTGAAAAGGATTTAAATTGTTCATCTTTATTGTGTGATATGCAGCTCAGAAACTCGTCCTGATTACCTTCAATTGGGCTGCAGCAAATCCCAAATATCGCTACACAAACTGCCAGATGTAACGATGAAACGAGAAGTAAAATCTGCCAACAAATAAAAAAGCCAAATGCCAGAATTCTGTGTGCAGAACAGAGGCATTTCCTGATTTTTCCTGATTCATGAGCCGCCAAATGGTCTACATAAGCTGCCATTTTAAGCTAATAGCTGTTCTGCAGTGACAATTGTTAGTGCTCTTCAATGGGTTTATGAGACAGGAAGACATCCGTGTTTGTGAAATATCTTCCCCCACTATACCACTTTCACTACAGATCTATACAGAAGAGCCCCACAAACACTTCAGTACTTATCGTATACATAAGGAGTGTTCAAGTAGCTTATGAACAATCTATGTCTATGGGTGAAGACACACACCATGCACCCACTTCATCTACAGAATGGCTTGGGTAGGGTGGTAGTAGATAGGGGTGACTTTGGGTAAGGCTGGCCTTTGATAGAGATGACAGTTGTTAGGGGTGACACTGAGTAAGGTTTGTCATGGGTAGGGATGATTTTGGTTAGGGATTATACTGGGTACATTTGCCTCTGGGTAGGGATAACATTGGTTACAGCACAGGTGGCACTGGGTAAGGTTGGTGCTGAGTAGAGATGACAGTGTTTAGGGGTGATACTGGGTAGGGATGGCACTAGGTAAGGGTGACATTGGGTAAGGTTGGCAGTGGGTAGAGGTGAGATTACTGCTTCTAAGCTACATGGCCCTTCGAAGGTCATAGTGGAGAAGTGTTCTTAGGCCACTGGCAGACCAATATACAATACAACCCCCCCCCCCCATGTCATTGTGGGGAGCCTGCTAATGCCAGAAGATATGCTTCTCTGGGGTGCAAAGAATACAACTACCCATACCTGACCATACAGTTCACGGGGGCCTCAGGCACACAGCAAACCATGCAGTGTATAGCTCACAACATAGTGGAGCCCAACAACAGTTGACTGTCCAGGGGTCCCGTAATGACTTCTGCTCCCCAGATATCAATGGCTGAGCATTGAGTCTCATTGTTAGATTTTTTTATTGCTCTGCTGTGTCCGGCCACCATTAATGAAACAGACAGACGATGAGGAGATGCTAATTGTGCAGAACCAACAAGGACCTCAGCTCCATTACACAGCGCCGGCAAAGGATTAGTTCTAATGAGAGTCATACATCTCCAGTCCACAATTTAATGCTAGATCTGGAATCTGATTGGACTGTCAGTATTTCCCCAGCAGAGGTGACTGGAGCTCCACATGATGCCTCCTATAAGCTACTCACATTCTCTGATAATGGGATTCTCTCAGGAGCTGAGAAAGACAATTGTGACTATGGGGTGGTTTGTAAATACTTTATGGATTTGCATATGTCCCCCCTGTAAAGGATATATGGGTGGATTTACTAAAGGCAACTAGACTGTGCATTTCACAAAGTGCAGTTGCACTCTGCTAGTGCAGTTGCTCCAGAGTTTAGTAAATGAGGTAAACCTTCACCTTGCAAAGAATACCCAATCACATGCAAGGGAAATAAAAAAAACAGCATTTTTGCTTGCACATAATTGGATGATGGAAGTCAGCAGAGCTTCTTCTCATTTACTAAGCTCTGGAGCAACTGCTAGTCTATTTACCTTTAGTAAATCCACCCCATTGTGTCTTTCTGTTCTCTGCCATGCTATCTCTGAGTGACCTAACCCCATCCATAAATACATTTTAGATACCATGATCATTCCCTGTTATTAGATGAAGTGGAGGGCTTGCCTGGTACATCTGCCCCATCCCTTCAGATTTCCAGGGGCAATTATTGAGAGTTTATCAATGTTTATAAAGAGAACCAACCTCTGATTACACAGCTGACAGGCAAAGCAGTCCAGATGATAGACATTGTCCTTCGCTCGCATCACCATCTCAAAGGCTGGAATTAGTTTGCTGCACGCTGCGCAATTTCCCGTCACCCCGAATAACCTGAAGGGAAAAAAGAGGTGGTCAGTAAAGAAGTCCAGATCTGACACAATGCTCCATTCAAAATATGTCATCAGATTTTTATAACTAGTATGAGAGCAGAGGCTGGGGTGTCATAGAATTAAGTACAATACATTGCAGGATACATTATAAAGCATGGAATTCAGTATAGAGAGCATAGTACTGTATGACATATAACACTGTATAAAATGTTTAGTATAACATATAACAATGTATACAGTATATTATGATTATGATATAGAACACAGTATAGAGATTATAGTACGATGTGTAACATGGTACAGAGATTATATAACAATATACAGAGAGTATAGTATGATCTAGAACAGTGTTTCTCAACTCCAGTCCTGAAGGTGCCCCAACGGGTCATGTTTTCAGGATTTCCCACAAATGAAACAGCTGTAGTAATTACTAAGGCAGCAAAACTGATCAAAATCACCCATGCAAAATAATGGAAAGCATGAAAACATGACCTGTTGGGGCACCTTGAGGACTGGAGTTGAGAAGCACTGATCTAGAAGAGCCTTTTTTCAACCAGGGTGCCTTGAGGTTTCTTCAGGGGTACCTTGGCAAAATGCCTAAAAATGTATCAAAAATTGTATACAAGTCAGCAGGGGGATCAAGCCTACCTTTTAGTTACACAAAGCCACAGGTTTTCTTTATGCACCACTACGACTTTCTAGACACTGGCATCCTAACAACCAGTGACATTATCAGTCGATAAGGAGGATGTCTGTTGCATCCACATTATTCTTGTTTGACCCTCCTGTGCCCCCTTCCTCAGCACTGGGGTGACATTGGCTGACCGATAGAGAGAAATTGAGGGAGAAGAGAAACATTGGAATACTAGTCAGTACCAGTGTGCAAAAGTGTATTTGCTTTGGAAGAATAAATGGCCTCTAACATTGGGTGTCCTATATGTGGATGTTGCTGCATTGTGTAAAGCTATTAGAATAGATTTTTACATTTTAGAATGGGGTGCCTCGAGACTGTCCTTAATTTTAAAGGGTGCCTTGAGATTGTATATAATTTTAAAGGGTGCCTCGACTGGTAAAAGGTTGAGAAACACTGATCTAGAACACGGTATTAAGAGTATACAACACTGTATAGAGACTATAGTATGACTTAATACACAGTATAGCAGGTAGATAACAATGTATAAAAAGTATAGTATGATATATAACATGATATAACACAATATAGAGAGTATAGTATGATATAGAACACAGTATAGAGAGTATAGTATGGTATGTAATATGGTATAGAGATTATATAACAATGTATAAAGAGTATAGTATGATATGTAACACAGTATTGAAAGTATATAACAATGTATAGAGAGTACTTTATGATTTTCGACACAGTACACAGTATGTTGTAGAACACCGTATTGAAAGTATATTTCAAATTATGGAGAGTATTGTATGATATACAGTACTGTGCAAAGGTTTTAGGCAGGTGTGAAGAAATGCTGTAAAGTAAGAATGCTTTTAAAAATATATATTTTAACCTCTTCAGCCCCGGAAGAATTTACCCCTTCCTGATCAGAGCACTTTTTGCGATTCGGCACTGTGTCGCTTTAACTGAAAATTGCACGGCCCTGCGACGTTGCACCCAAACAAAATTGACGTCTTTTTTCCCACAAATAGAGCTTTCTTTTAGTGGTATTTGATCGCCTCTGCAGTTTTTATTTTTTGCGCTATAAACAAAAAAAGAGTGACAATTTTGAAAAAAACACAATATTTTGTACTTTTTGATATATTAAATATCCCCATTTTTTTTAAAAAAAGCAAATTTTTTCTCAGTTTAGGCCGATATCTATTCTACTACATATTTTTGGTAAACAAAATCGCAATAAGTGTATATTGATTGGTTTGCGCAAAAGTTATAGCGTCTACAAAATAGGGGATAGCTTTATAGCATTTTTATTATAATTTTTTTTTTTTACTAGTAATGGCGGCGATCTGCGATTTTTATTGTGACTGCGACATTATGGTGGACACATTGGACAATTTTGACACCATTGGCATTAATACAGTGATCAATGCTATAAAAATGCATTATTGTATATAGTGTTTTTTTTTTTTTTTTTTAAAGTGCAAAACAAATGTGACTAAATGAAAAAAACACAGTGGCGCTGAAATGCAAAAATAAACTATATATCCAAACTTTTCCTTAAAGGAAATATTGTGAAACAAAATATATGTAAATAATTGTACGGACTCAATATGTGCCCACCAAGTGACAAGTGATAAGAACATATATTAAACATGAAACATATCAAATAAACTGCTGAAGTAAAAATGTACTTAAATGGTGATTTCTTCTTAAACTTCCACCACACCCAAGTGTTCGGTGATCCCACTCCCTATGGAAATCCACTCAACGACTTCTATTGCCCACACTCTCGTGTTGAGGCTCAACAGCTTTTTGACCGCATCACAAGGGTCACACCAGCAATCCAAAATACCAGAATCGTGTGCAAGGATCGTTCCACATGTGAAATACAAATAATACTCCAATAGTGCAAAAACGTATAACCAGTTTATTAAAAACACTCAAAATCTTCAGTATTAAACTCACATATTTCAAATGTCAAAATAGCAGAGAAACGTTTCCACAGCAAACAGATCTTCACAGCACAGCACAGCAAAAATAAGAATCAGCCACTATGGAGTTGCGGTCATGGCGGACCCGAGGTGTGCAGGCGTCAGACTGCTTGTCTAACCTACTCCCCGATGCCTCCCCGCTCTATGGATGTGCCACTTCCTCATACGGTACGGCAGCGTCACTTGTCATTGGTGGAGTACGTCATACAGCCACGCCCCGACGTGTTTCGTCATACACCGACTTAATCATGGGATTGGCTGTATGGTATGACATTACTTCCTTATATATCCTCCTCCTATCCCCTGATCAGAGAATCACCAACGCGCCTGCGCACATCTCGTGTCCCCGCAATCACAAAATCTCCGTTCTTCCGAAGCAGCATAAATTGTAAACACACATAATAAGATTGTTTGCCAATGTTGCAGTGCTGATGCGACTCTGCAACTGACATTGTAAACAATCTGCACTATATAATAAAGAAGTTGCATCAGCACTGCAACATTGGCAAATGATCTTATTATGTGTGTTTACAATTTATGCTGATTGTGGGGACACGAGATGTGCTGTGAAGATCTGTTTGCTGTGGAAACGTTTCTCTGCTATTTTGACATTTGAAATATGTGAGTTTAATACTGAAGATTTTGAGTGTTTTTAATAAACTGATTATACGTTTTTGCACTATTGGAGTATTATTTGTATTTCACATGTGGAACGATCCTTGCACACGATTCTGGTATTTTGGATTGCCGGTGTGACCCTTGTGATGCGGTCAAAAAGCTGTTGAGCCTTAACACGAGAGTGTGGGCACTAGAAGTCGGTGAGTGGATTTCCATAGGGAGTGGGATCACCGAACACTTGGGTGTGGTGGAAGTTTAAGAAGAAATCACCATTTAAGGACTTTTTTACTTCAGCAGTTTATTTGATATGTTTCATGTTTCATATATGTTCTTATCACTTGTCACTTGGTGGGCACATATTGAGTCTGTACAATTATTTACATATATTTTGTTTCACAATATTTCCTTTAAGGAAAAGTTTGGATATATAGTTTATTTTTGCATTTCAGCGCCACTGTGTTTTTTTTTCATTTAGTCACATTTGTTTTTGCAAAAAAAAAAAAAAAAATACTATATACAGTATTTTGACCTATAAAGTGGCAGCTTTAGATTAGATTAGATTTCATTTATTTTAGCCCTAGGCGCAGTGGTGGTAAGTGAGTCAAAAGGGAGGCGGTATTACTTGCATTACCAACAGTTGGGATTATAAAAATGCATTGATTACTGTAAAAATGGCACTGGCAGTGAGGGGGTTAACACTAGGGGGCGATCTAGGGGTTAACTGTGTTCCCCGGGTGGTGATTCTAACTGAAGGGACTGACTAGAGGAAGTGACGGATCGTGGTTCCTATCTAATAGGAACACACGGTCTGTCACTCCTCTCAGAACAGAACAGGGAAGTGTGTGTTTACACACACTCATCCCTGTTCTGTGTCTCCTGCTCACGATCGCTCGTGGCCGGCGGTCATCGCGACAGTCGGCCACGAGCATCGGCACCCCCGCTGTGCAGCGGGCGCGCACGCGCCTGCTATCCCGACCCTGCGAGCTGATGTATAGCTATGACGGCTCGCGCAGGGGAGCCAGCCTGCCCCAGTATAACTGCGGCAGCTGGTCGGGAAGTGGTTAATTGTTTATTTTTTTCAGATTAAAAAATGAGCAAACAGATGAAAAATCTAAATCAAATCAATATTTGAAATAGAAATGCTGAGAAATACAAGCAGATACTTATCCATCATGATATACCATCAGGGAGGCACCTGATTGCCCCAGATTTATTCTGCAGGACAACAACCCCAAACATACAGCCAATATCATCATTAGTGTAAAGAAGAACACGAAGTCCTGGAAGTGATGGTTTGGCCCCCACAGAGCCCTGATCTCAACATGATCACGTCTGTCTGGGATTTCACGAGGAGACAAAAGTATGTGAAGCAGCCTAAATCCATAGAAGGTTTGTGGTTAGTTCTACAAGATGTTTGGGACAACCTGCCGAGCTCCTACCAAAACTGTGCACATTAATATGATATTCAACATGATATATATGATATTCTACAAAGAGTATATAACAATGTATAGAAAATATAGTAGGATTTAGAACATGGTATAGACTGAGAGTATATAACACTGTACAGTGACTACTACATGACATATAACAGGGTAGGAAGTGGATAACAATGTATAGAGAGTGTAGTATGATATATAACATGATATAACACAGTATAGGGAGGATAGTAGGATATAGAACTCGGTATATATATATATATATATATATTTATAGAGAGTATAGTATGACATATTACACAGTATAGAGTATATAATATTGTACAGAAAATATAGTATGATCTATAATGCAATCGAATATAGTATGATATAGAACACAGTATAGAGAGTATTTAACACAGTATAGTATAGTATATAGTATGATTTATAACAGTATAGAATGCATAATCTGATATAGAACACAGTTTACAGGGTATGGTATGATAGAGAACATGGTATAGAGCGTATAGAACACTGTATAGAGAGCATAGTATAATATATAACATAGTAGAATATAGTATGATATATAACAGTGTAGAGAACATAATATGGTTTATAGTACACTATGGCAAATACTGTATAATATAGAATACAGTATAAACAATATAGTAAGATACAGCCATGGTATAGAGTGTATAGTAATATATGTAACACCGTACAGAGAGTATAGTATGGCATACAACACAGAACAGAGTATATAAACCACTGTATAGAGAGTATCGTATAACATATAACACAGTATAGAGCGTATATAACAATGTGTATAGAGTATAGAATTATATATAACACAGTTGAGTATAAAGCTGGCCATAGATGGGTAGAATTTCCAAAAGAAAATTCTTAGGAGAAAAATGTTCTCAGAAAGTTCAATTGTTTTTCTAATTTTTCTACTCATTAGGTCAGATTGACGTACGTTTTCGACTGCAGTGAGAAGAAAATTCGAAGCAGCAGGATGAAATTTTTTCTCTTGAATGAATGAATTTTAACAGTGTAGGTGGCTTTTCTTCAGTAAAGTCCATTGATTCCAACTCAAATGTTAAAAGCAAATGAAATCTTTCAAAAGACATTTGAATGTTCTGAGAATTGTTTGATGAATTTTCCTAAAGCCTAGTGCATATTATTAGGAAATCAGATAAACAATCGTTAAAAGTTTTTTCAGAATAGTCATGCCATGCTAAAAACAAGAATGCAATGAATGGCACGAAAATTCTTGACACAGGAAAACTCCCCATGTACGTAGCTATGATCCAGCGTGCCCGCAACGTAACCCCTTTGGGGAAGTGCTTCTCCGAGGTGGTTATCAGATGTGGGGAGGAGCCGCGAGAGCCGCCGGGGGACCGCAGAAGATGATGTTCGGGGCCACTCTGTGCAAAACAAGCTGCACAGTGGAGGTAAGTATGACATGTTTGTTATTTAAAAAAAAATTAAAAATTGTTTTATTTTTGGAGTTTTATCGCTATTTTTTTTTTTTTTTTTGCAGGCAAACACTGCACCAGAAAGCACACTATGAAACTATGAAAACATTCTAGGGTGCTTTAATTTACAAAACTATCTCCTTCTGATGAACTGTTACAATTTATTTTCATTCCTGAGCTCAGATGAGAACATTTTCACACTGATACATTGTATACTTTTCATTACCTGACCAGTGCAGAGTTCCTCTAATTGTTATTTTGTACTTTTCTAAAATACCGCCAGCGAACATCAGGTGACAAATACTGAATGTGTTTTTTTTTTTTTAGTGAATTGACTTTAAAGTGATTTTAAAGGCTCGTTTTTTTCCCCATAAAAATAATAAACATGTTATTCTTACCTTCTCTGTTGCAGGGGATTTGCACAGAGCAGCCCGGATCCTCCTCTTCTCGAGTCCCTCTTCTGTGATCCTGGCCCCACCTCCTGTTCAGTGTCCACACAGCAAGCAGCTTGCTATGGGGGCACCAAAGCCGAGTCACAGCTCCCTGTGTCCATACAGGCACAGAGCCCCGCCCCTTCTCTTCCCTGATTGGCTAGCTGACTTTGACTGACAGCAGCAGGAGTCAATGGTGCCGCTGCTGTGTCTTTGCCATTTAGGAAGGAGTATCTCAGACGGGTGAGACACTCTGGGACTTCGCTGGACAGAGGGACCTCAGGTAAGTGTAAGGGGTCCCTCGCGGGCTGCTGCTCACAGAAGGCTTTTTATCTTAACCACTTGCCGACTGCCGCACGCTGATGTACGTCCAAAGTTTGCCAGCGGATATCGTTGTTATGGCAGCAGCTAGCTACCATAACCCCGGTATCCCCGTTTTCGGCCAGCCGTCGGCTTTCAGATAAAAGTGGTCTCTGCGGCGGATTCGTCGCGAGATCACTTTTATCGGTGGCGGGAGAGGGGCACGCCGCGATCTGGTGCCCTCCGCTGCTTACCGGAGCCGACGGTAGCGGCGGAGGCGATCGCGTCCTTCTCAGTGCTGTGCCTGGAGGCTAAGATGGCGCCCACTCGTCTCCATGACACTGCTGGGCGGAAGCGACGTCAAAACGTCACTTCCGCTCATACGTCTTAAAGGCACATTTTTTTCAATGTCATTTTTTTTAAATGGCTTTTTTTTTATTGCATTTTAGTATAAATATGAGATCTGAGGACTTTTTGACCCCAGATCTCATATTTAAGAGGTCCTGTCATGCTTTTTTCTATTACAAGGGATGTTTACATTCCTTGTAATAGAAATAAAAGTGACACATTTTTTTTTTTAAACAGTGTAAAAATAAATAAAATAATGTAAAATAAATAATAAAAATAAAAAATAAATTAAAAAAACCCTGTCCCAACGAGCTTGCGCGCATAAGCGAACGCATACGTGAGTAGCGCTCGCATATGAAAATGGTGGTCAAACCACACATGTTAGGTATCGCCACAGTCGTTAGAGCGAGAGCAATAATTCTAGTCCTAGACCTCCTCTGTAACACAAAACATGCAACCTGTAGAATTTTTTAAACGTCGCCTATGGAGATTTTTGAGGGTAAAAGTTTGACTCCATTCCACGAGCGGGCGCAATTTTGAAGCGTGACATGTTGGGTATCAATGTACTCGGCGTAACATTATCTTTCACAAAAAAATTGGGCTAACTTTACTGTTGTCTTATTTTTTATTTAAAAAAGTGATTTTTTTCCAAAAAAAGCGCGCTTGTAAGACCGCTGCGCCAATACGGTGTGAAAAGAAGTATTGCAATGACCGCCATTTTATTCTCTAGGGTGTTAGAAAAAAACAATATATAATGTTTGGGGGTTCTAAGTAATGTTCTAGCAAAAAAACCTGTTTTAAACATGTAAACACCTAAATTCCAAAACGAGGCTGGTCCTTAAGTGGTTAATGCATAGAATGCATTAAGATAAAAAACCTTCTGCCTTTACAACCACTTTATTGATTTATCTCATGTTATTTTTTTATTTATTTTTGCGGTATTTATCTCACTATTTTAACAAATGTTACCGCACATTCAATATTTTACTTTAATCAATTGACTCTTTTATTATCTCATGTGATATTTCTGGAAAATTAGTCATGTGACTTTCATATTGCATGTGGTAACCTTTAGTGAATTGACTCCAATGGCACTGCAGGAGGTATTGCCCTATCAACACTGACTTAAGGTTGCAGGAAAGAAAATGGCACCATATATGGTTTGCTTTAAGCCTAGTACACACAGGCCAAATGTCGGGTGGCATTGACCTGTTTAATAGAAACTGGCTGACATTCAGCACATGTGTACTGCTGTCTGTCGAAGCGGCATGACCGAAAAGGCCTGCTGATCTGCTCCCAATCAGCGCTCTCAACCAATGGCTGAGGCTGTCCCCTGTCAGAACACAATTGCACACCAGGGGAGAATGCTGTACTAACATCGGATTGTTAGTACAGAGGCTCTAACCAGAGCTGTCAGGTTTTTTTTTTGTTCAGCCCAAAAAGAACTTGTAGTATACTAGGCTTTAGTCTATAGTACATTGTAGTGTACTAGGCTTTAATGATTTTGCTTTGAAGTTGATTCTTATCTAATATTAGGCAATAGTGTATCAGTGTATCCTTGTATAGAATCTCCAAGCCTAAGGCTCCTTTCACACGATCGGCCAGCTCAGATCCTCCTGTCCGTTTTCAGGTGGATCCGAGCGGGCCACTCATTGACTTCTATGGGCAGGCGGATATCAGCGGAGACGTGTCCGCTGACACCCATCTGATCCGACTAGATCCGCTCAAAACAGATGGATGGCGATACGTTCGCCATCCGTCCAGCGGATGAGATTGGATGAAAACGGACAGGCTGTCCATTTTCATCCGATCTCGCCATAGAGGAGCGCAGGGTTCTGACAGGTCCATCTCAGCACAGTGAGCAGAGAGGGACCTGTCATCCACCTGCTCAGCGGGGGATCAAAAGAGTGATCTCCCGCTGAGCTGGCTGAGTCCGTCCAGCGGATCTGCGCCATGTGAAAGGGGCCTAAAGCTGGGTGCTCTGCAAGGCCAGCACAACCTGTGCCTGTGTAAACAAGGGTTTGTTCACACTGTGTGCATTGCATTGTATTGTCCAACACTGTCATAATGCAGGGACAGTATAACACACAGGGGGTCATTCACAGGAATATGCTACATTGTGATGTGCTGAGGGGACACTTTGACCTGCTGCATTGTACCAAAATACAATGTATGGCAATGTGTCATTGTGTGCATATGAAGACACAGAGCATGTTACTTTTTTTTTCTCTAGGTGTGACCTGACAGGAAACACATTCATCCCAAAGAGAGCAGAGATGAAAAAGGCACCAATGCAGTAATGCAGCACAATACAGGAAGCTGTAACAATATAAGTTACATATGAAAAATGTTTCAGATAAGCTGATAGGTAGATGCGATGCACACAGAACACTGATCTGTAAACACCTAATGTAAGTCAGTAACAGGTGGCAAATAAAATCCACCCAACAATAGTGGCTGGCTTATGGGGGAACGCATCAGAAGTATGCTGGAAATGATCATCGTGTAGAGCTTTACAAAACCACAATGATATGTACAGTATCTCACGAAAGTGAGTACACCCTCACATTTTTGTAAATATTTTATTATATCTTTTCATGTGACAACACTGAAGAAATGACACTTTGCTACAATGTAAAGTAGTGAGTGTACAGCTTGTATAACAGTGTAAATTTGCTGTCCTCTCAAAATAACCCAACACACAGCCATTAATGTCTAAACCGCTGGCAACAAAAGTGAGTACATCCCTAAGTGGAAATGTCCAAATTGGATCCAAAGTGTCCATATTTTGTGTTGCCACCATTATTTTCCAGCCCTGCCTTAACCCTCTTGGGCATGGAGTTCACCAGAGCTTCACAGCTTGCCACTGGGGTCCTCTTCCACTCCTCCATGACATCACATTGCTGGTGGATGTTAGAGACCTTGCGCTCTTCCTCCTTTCGTTTGAAGATGCCCCACAGATGCTGAATAAGGTTTAGGTCTGTAGATATGCTTGACCAGTCCATCACCTTTACCCCCAGCTTCTTTAGCAAGGCAGTGGTCGCCTTGGAGGTGTGTTTGGGGTCGTTATCATGTTGGGATACTGCCCTGCGGCCCAGTCTCCAAAGGGAGGTATCATACTCTGCTTCAGTATGTCACAGTACATGTTGGCATTTATGGTTCCCTCAATGAACTGTAGCTCCCCAGTGCCGGCAGCACTCATGCAGCCCCAGACCATGACACTCCCACCACCATGCTTAACTGTAGGCAAGACACACTTGTCTTTGTTCTCATCACCTGGTTGCCGCCACACATGCTTGACACCATCTGAACCAAATAAGTTTGTCTTGGTCTCATCAGAAAACAGGACATGGTTCCAGTAATCCATGTCCTAAGTCTGCTTGTCTTCAGCAAACTTTGCAGGATTTCTTGTATCATCTTTAGAAGAGACTTCCTTCTGGGGCGACAATCATGCGGACCAATTTGATGCAGTGTGCAGCATATGGTCTGAGCACTGACAGGCTGATCCCCCACCCCTTCAACCTCAACAGCAATGCTGGCAGCACCCATACGTCTATTTCCCAAAGACAACCTCTGTATATGACGCTGAGCACGTGCACTAAACTTCTTTGGTCGACCATGGTGAAGCCTGTTCTGAGTGGAACCTGTCTTTTTAAACTGCTACATGGTCTTGGCCACCATGCTGCAGCTCAGTTTCAGGGTCTTGGCAATCTTCTTATAGCCTACGCCATCTTTATGTAGAGCAACAATTCTTTTTTTCAGATCTTCAGAGAGTTCTTTGCCATAAGGTGCCATGTTGAACTTCCAGTGACCAGTATGAGAGAGTGAGAGCAATAACACCAAATTTAACACACCTGCTCCCCATTCACACCTGAGACCTTGTAACACTAACACGTCACATGACACCGGGGAGAGAAAATGGCTAATTGGGCCCAATTTGGACATTTTCACTTAGGGGTGTACTCACTTTTGTTGCCAGCGGTTTAGACATTAATGGCTGTGTGTTGAGTTATTTTGAGGGGACAGCAAACTTACACTGTTATACAAGCACTATTTGGTATCACTTTAAACAAGTTGCTAGCAGGCTTCAGCAGGCTTTCAACAAGCTTCAAGTAAGGCTGAAGCCTGCTAGCAGCTTGTTTAAAGTGACAATCAGCACTCCTGTTAGGATCTTCAACATTTACAAATTTGAGCTGAATGGTACTTTGAAAGCTGCAACAAAGCTTGCTGAAAGCTCTGCAAATGCTATGTAAAAGCTTGCTGTTCACACTGCTTCAATATAGGCTAAAGTTTGGAGTGAAACAGGTCTAAATTCAAACGAGATACAAAGGCAGAAACCAACTGCTATTGGTAATTCCCTGCCTACGCCAGGAACACTGTGGACACAGAACTAAAGTGCTGAAACGATTTCCAAAATTGCAAATGGACAAGACAAGGATGGACAGAGCCTATAAAACAGAGGGGTTTACTCTAAACCAGAAAGACTGAAAAAATAAAAAGAAAGGGGGTGGGGTGGAGAAAGGAAGAACAGGGAATGGAAAGGACAGGGTAAAGGGGCTCCACACAGCAGGTGGCTGGCCCAAGTGATACTGTGGGCTGGAAAGGGGTAGGTCCAGTTCTTGTACTTCCAAGTCCGATAAGACCAATGGTGTCCCGCTAGCATTACAGGGATCAGATCAAGTTTAGTAGGACTGTTTATTCTGAGAAGTAGATAAAAGCATGCCAGTAGAACCATTCTTTTCAAAATGTTATGCTATTTGTTGCAATTAAAGTGGATGTAAACCTTCATATATATACCCAGTGAAGTGAACAGCCTCAGGTAATACACAGAGATGACAGAAATCTTGAGTTTGAGGCGGCAAGATTTGGACAGTGATTGGACGTGGGGCTTAAAGGAGAGTTCAGAGTCCAGGACTACTCCTAGGACCTTGGCATGTGGGGATGGACTGATAGCTGTGCCATCGATTTTGACAGAGAGATCAGGGGAAGAGGCACATGGGGGAGGAAAAATGATAATTTCGGTTTTGGATAGATTAAGTTTGAGGAAGTGGCGAGACATCCAGACTGATTTATCTGATAGTAAAATAGTGATACGTGAGGAGACTGAAGGAGTGAGCTGAGGGGTAGAGAAATAGATTTGAGTGTCATCAGTGTAGAGATGGTATTGGAAGCCATGGGAGGACCCAGGGAGGAGGTGTAGATTGAAAATAGGAGAGGTCCAAGAACAGAACCTTGGGGGACCCCAACATAGAAAGAAAGAGGAGAGGAGGAAGTAGAATTGTAAGTAACGCTAAAAGTGCGGTTAAATAAGTAGGTAGAGAACCAGCGAAGAGTATAGTCACAGACCAAAGGCGTGGAGTCTCTTGAGGAAGAGGGGGTGGTTAACCATATCAAAGGCAGCAGAGAGGTCCAGCAGTAGGAGTACAATATACTGCAATGTTTAAACATCTTGTTAATCTGACTGGCAGTATAGTACCATCTTGTCAAGATTTTAAATCCCAATTCTTAATATTTGGAGCATATGGAGCTTTTGTATGAGAAAAGAAGTATCCTCTCAGTCTGCTTGCTGGAGAGCGACAAGATCTCTGTCCCATTTGGAGATGTAAGGCAATTTGAACCCTCCCGGAGGAGAGCTAAGTAATCAATATGTCAGTGAAACCATGTAACATAAAGGATGCTGTTCAGAAGGGGTGAGATTGCAAGTGAAAAAAAAGGTGCCCTGGGTAAGGATGCCAGAAAACGTGAGAGTGGGAGTTTGTTTCAGAAAGAGAAATTTGCAAGGGCAGGGTTCGAAAATAGCTGTAACCTAGAGGGCCAGTGACCTGCGGTCACAAAATGTCTTGCCTGGAACAATCCTCTGCGATTCACAGGCTAAAAATCTGAGCCAGAAAGTCCTGAACTGAAAGAGGGATTTCCCTTTAATGGGAAAGAGTGGAGAAGGGGCAGGCAGCTTGGTAGAGGTCAAAAAATCTTTTTTGATCAGCGAATGGAGGGGGTGGGGGGAGTTGAGTCCAAAAGTATCCTCTGACAGCCCGGGGAGGTTAGTTCCCAGTTACCTAATATGCATTTAAAATTAAATGTCCATTCAAATGAAAAGTTGATCTTGAGATGTTTCATAAAGGAGTCTGGCAGAAAGATGTTTAGGGCTTCCAATTTCTGGAAGCTGATTAGGAAGTTGGAGCGGGATTCATATTAACCAGTTCAGCTAGAAGGTTTGGTATGGAGATTATGGAATTTGTGATAAAAAAACAGGAGATCATCCGCATTATCTGCGACCTTTAAAGGGCTAAAGGGCAAGTAATATCAGAATGATTTCTAATTTTGAGGAGGAAAAGTTTTAATGTTAGTATGAAAATCAACAGAGAGAGGGGGCATCCCTGCTGAGTTCCATTTGTTATAAGGGAAAAGGGAAAAGAAGTGACCATTTACTTTCACTTGGTGCAAGGTCTCTGTCAAGAAGGCCCAACTTACCCTATCAAAAGCCATTTCAGCGTCAGTGAATGTGAATGGGAGTAAGAGAGGGATCTTCCTGGAGTGAGCTGCATGGATGGTAACCAGAGTCTTATGCTGGCCATACACTATATGAAAAATCGGCCGAAAAATCGCTCGTATAGACACTTCGTTCGTTTTTCGGCAAGTTAATGGGCACAAATCGATAATCGTTTGTGACGTTTTTGTGGAAAAAAAACAAACGGGAAGTTTGGAAAATTTCTGCCGAACGTACGATAAATTGCAAGGTTAATGTGTTTCCCGTCCGAACTGTCTGCACTAGGTATATGTAAAAAAACGAACAAAAAATAATTTATTCATGTCCACTGAACAATTTATCGGTCATTACATGATGGCACGATCGTTTGCGGTCACGGTCGAACGTTCGTTTTTCGAAAATGTGTTCGGCCGATTTTTTGTATAGTGTATGGCCAGCATTAGTAGTGTTGTCCCTAGCTTCACACGTGAGCACAAATCTGACTTAGTTAACATAAACAATGTCTGTAATGTATATCATCAGCCTTGTGGCAAAGATTTTAAAGAATAACTTAAGATCTATATTTAAAAGTGAAATAGGCCTGTAATTCTGGCATAATAATGGGTCCTTCCCCTCCTTAGCAATCACCAAAATATGTGCTCTGATTGTGTCCACCGGAAACCAGGTTCTGGACCCTACAAGCATTATATGTGTTCAAACGTGTGACAATAAAAAGTTTTATAATACAAAAAAAGAGTAGCCATCTGAAGCTTTACCGGCATGCATTTGTGACAGAGCTAGTTTTAATATCTTCCCGCCAATAAAGACTCTGGTTGTATCGATTGGGAAGCTAAGATTTTGTTTAAGGAGGGATAGTACAGTTGAAAATAGCAGCAATGCAGTGTATGTATTTTACATTAGTTTGTATCCGTCAACTGGGGAATAAATGAGAGGGCCTGCTGGGCACAAAGTGCCCATGCCAATATCTTGCCCCATTTTTTTACACGTTTGTAGAACGTCTTTCTGCATTTGGGAATGATGGCCTTCGCCTTATCCTGAAGAAGGGAATTCAGACGATCCCGTAGGGTGGTGTGTATTGGAAGCACTAAACCTGCCATGGATTCTAGGTTCTGTATATCGCGGAGGAAGGTTTTATGGGATTCCCACACAACCATAAGGTCACATTCCGGTGTGACATTTGTGGAGAAAAAGAATTGCAATTCCTTAGCTACCTCCTTATAAACTGAAGAGTTTTGTAAAAAGGAATCATTAGGATTCCAAAGCTAAGGTCTGGCTGATGAAAAAGTTAAGTCTATTTTTTAAGAGATGGGAGTATGATCCGAGGTGGCTATCATACCTATGGAGGCCTTCTGAACTTTTGACAGTAGTAATTGGTGGATTAAGAAAAAAGTTGATCCTTGTGTAGAATTTGTGTGGGTGGGAAAAAAATGTGTAATCCCTGCAATCAGGATGGAGGATTCACCACACATTTACCAAATAAAGAGCACATAGGTTTTTGTTTATGTGTTTAAGAGCCGAGTAGGAAAGATGGGAAGAGGTGTGAAATATGTCCAGTTTTGGGTCAAGGGTCACCACCCATGCTTATTCTGCGAATTTACTTTATTTTTCTGAGAATAGACTTTAGAAAGGTAATTTTGTTTGTATTGGGGAGATACAGGTTTACCAGCGTGTAGACCACATGGCCAATAGTTCCTTTCAGGAACAGGAATCCCGGAAGGCCCATGGAACAAAATTGTGATACACAATACTGTCCCTCTTAGATCTGGAGTCGTGCGAGCATCCATGATACACCTTGGAGTAGTACCTATTTTATAGTTTAGGGATCTTATGTGCGCTAAAGTGGGTTTCCTAAAGGAAACAGAGATGGGCCTTCATCCGTTTCATATCCAACAGGATAATAGATCTTTTTTCAGGAGTGTTAAGTGAGACAAGTTGGAGTAACTGCGCTGAAGAGTTAGGCATGCTTGGTCATATGGGGCAGGGTCGTCAGAGGAACGTCGGAGGGGAATCGTGGTAAGTAGTAAAGTGGTTTCAGGAGATGGCAACAAAGAAAGACACAGGAACCCCAGAGTAAGGGGGGGTTGCATCAGAGAAATGAGCAGGGGTGTGTACCGAACCAAATCTGCAGTATAATGTCATCGCTGTAAGAGTCACAAGCACCATAGCCCTGCATAAACCCTCCTTCGGCACAGAGGCGATATCAGAATCAGGTCCAGGGCTTGCGCCCAAAGGGATAGTAGTAAAAGTACAACTGGAAGTCCATCAACTAGGAATCTGAACAGCATGAGGTGCATAAAGTAGAACTATTTGGCTTTTTAAAGAGAACGGTTTAACTCACATAATGTCAAGAGACTGGTCACTCAATCATGATGGTTATGAGAATGAGCGTTGATCCCATCCAGGAAGAAGCTGCAGGTGGAGGGTTTCAGTCACTAGGAAGGCAAACAAATCCAGAAGGTCTGCATGTTGCCAGAAAGAGAAGGAAGAGGTACCTTTTCTAATGACCAGGTTGAATGGGAAACCCCAGTGCTATGGGAGACCCAACTGATAAAGCTTTTAAGAAAAGTTTGCATCATTGCTCTTCTTTGTAGAGTAGCTGTGGAGAGGTCCAGTAAGATTTTAATCTCTACTCCGTCAAAATCAACGGAACCTAGTGTCCAGGCCTTTCGCAGATTACGCCAACAGATCACATCTTACGTTCTATTTGGGTCGTGGACCCGGTTCATCTTGAGGTAAAGTAGGAAAAAAGCCCCAACAAATAAGTTGCACTGCCCTGTGTGTATCAAGATGCTTCCCAGCTTACTCTTGCTATTAACACAGTCTTCCTGCTTAGCAGAAACAGAGAGCCTGCCTCCTCTTCGACTCCATTTCTTCAGCATCCTGTCTTAGGCTTGATTCACACTAATAAGTTTTTTTTTACATTGGTTCCTATGGCACAAGTTCACATCAATGCATTTTTGTGCCTCTTAGTTTTTGGAAAGGGTCGGGGATTTTTTTCCTGCAAAATGCAGTGTTTTGCATATAATAGACTTCGATGGACCCACATCCAAAATGCAAGTACTGCGTCTTTTACCGTGATTTGTGTTTTGCGATTTGTCTTTTTTTTCTTCACATTCACTGTATATACAGTAGCCAGTTGCTAAGGAGCGGGTCGGTAAGCTGTCCGCCGCATCCTTAGCAATGGATGAGTCAACAGTTGTCAGCGGGCTTCCGCTGAAAAATTTGCGGCTAAAAAGGTTCACTATTCTCGTATGGATTTTGAGGGGACACCCCCACGCCAAAAAAAAAAAAATTGCATTGGGTCCCCCCAAAATCCATCCCAGACCCTTACCCGAGCATGCAGCCTGGCAGGTCAGGAAAGGGAGGGGACGAGCGAGCGCCCCCCCCCCCCCCCCTCCTGAACCATACCAGACTGCATGCCCTCAACCTGGGGGGGTGGGTGCTTAGGGGCAGGGGGGCTCTCTGGGTGACATCACAAGGGACGAGCTCTCCAGGTGACATCATTGGATGGCCATTCCCCATGGATACATAAGAGATGTCAGACAGCGGGGGACGTCACAACAGAGGAAAACAGCATCAGGACAATAGCAGACTTTTTTGTTCAATGCATTTTTGTGCCTCTTAGTTTTTGGAAAGGGTCGGGGATTTTTTTCCTGCAAAATGCAGTGTTTTGCATATAATAGACTTCGATGGACCCACATCCAAAATGCAAGTACTGCGTCTTTTACCGTGATTTGTGATTTGCGATTTGTGTCTTTTTTTTCTTCACATTCACTGTATATACAGTAGCCAGTTGCTAAGGAGCGGGTCGGTAAGCTGTCCGCCGCATCCTTAGCAATGGATGAGTCAACAGTTGTCAGCGGGCTTCCGCTGAAAAATTTGCGGCTAAAAAGGTTCACTATTCTCGTATGGATTTTGAGGGGACACCCCCACGCCAAAAAAAAAAAAAATTGCATTGGGTCCCCCCAAAATCCATCCCAGACCCTTACCCGAGCATGCAGCCTGGCAGGTCAGGAAAGGGAGTGGAAGAGCGAGCGCCCCCCCTCCTGAACCATACCAGACTGCATGCCCTCAACCTGGGGGGGTGGGTGCTTTGGGGCAGGGGGGCTCTCAGGGTGACGTCACAAGGGGCGAGCTCTCCGGGTGACATCATTGGATGGCCATTCCCCATGGATACATAAGAGATGTCAGACAGCGGGGGACGTCACAACAGAGGAAAACAGTATCAGGACAATAGCAGACTTTTTTGTTTTTAGCTGGTAACCAGTGACGAGGAAGAAGACAGCTCCGGGAGAAGACGGCAGCGGGAGAAGACAGCTTGGGGAGAAGATGGCACTGGGAGAGACGGCGGCGGGAGAAGATGGCTTGGGGAGAAGACAGAGCTATTTTTTTTTAAATAAAGGCCTTGTCAAAAACTGGCTCTTGTTTTTTTTTTACATTTCACTGCTTTTTTGGTGAATGGGTAGGGGTATGATTTAACCGATACCCATTCACATGGGGGGGGGGGGGAATCTGGGGGCCCCCTTGTCAACCTGCTCCTTAGCAACCAGCTATATACAGTGAATATTTAAAAAATACACAAATTGCAAAACGCAAATCACTTAAAATTCACGGTAAAAACACAGTTACAAAAACGTAGAAAGCACAGCAAAAAGCATGGCAGAAACGCTCAAAAGCAACATGCATAGATATGAACCGAGGCTTAGTCCAGCTGTCCATATCAGTCTGGGCTGAAGAGGAATTATCTGTTTTCCTAAATGAACCCTCTCTAAGCCCTGCCCAGGCTGACTCCCTACATATCTCCTAATTCTATGCCAGGAAACTGGACACTCCACACAAAATGGCAATAATACCCAATAAAGGGTATTAGCATTCTGGTGTACTCTCCCCAGTAAGTGTAAATTTGGAATCCAGTAGTAGGGTGAGAAACCACCTGGTGATCTGTGCATTTCTTGTTTTATGCCACCTGGTAAAAATGAAGGCATGATCTAACACCAGGCTGAAGGGTTGGCCCTACAAGAGGTACAGGAATGACTCCAATGACCACTTTATTGCAAGACACTGAGTTTCTACAATTGAATATTTTTTTAGGCTTCTGGTTTAAATACACAACACGGTGTTCATTTCCCCTAAATAGCTTGAACAAGACCAAACCCAGACCCAGTTTGCTCTTGTTCAAGCTAGTACTGGAGAATCTTTCTAAAAGTATGGGGCTACAAAGGCTGGTTCCTGGCCAAAATCCCACTTCAGTTGGCAGACTGCTGCTTCTGCCTCTGAACTCAGTGGATCATCGTGACGGTTTTTACCTTTGTGAACTCTGTCAAAAGCTTGGCCAAGCAGGCAAAATTGGGTATAAATATCCTTAGTCATTTTTCGATGGCTTCCACCTTGTTCACCTGGATTTTGACACCTCTGCCTAACACGTACCAGAAATATGGGCCTCCTCTGGTCCAATGAGGCATTCCTCACAGTTCACTGTGAATGCCATCTTCCATAGGGCATCAGGGACTAATTTTACCTTTTTTAAATGTCTTTTCCAGCCCCAGCTAAAGATGATGATATCATCCAAGTAAGCCACTGAAATTTCCTTATGGGATCTCAAGACTTTATCCATAGCTCTCTCAAATGTGTCCAATGCAACTCAAGTGGCATTCTGGCATCCTGCCACAATCCCTCCAGTGTGAAAAAATGCAGTTTTTTTTCTTTAGCATGTTTGGGAAATGAGATCTACCAGTAAGCCAGGCTGGTCCCAATCTATTACTTTGTTCGTCCACCCACGGCAATGCATAGGCATCCTTTCAGTACAGCTTCACATTCACATGGGCTCCAGGGTTTGTGACAATATCAAGCTTAATTACATTTGTTAGATCTGGTAAGCTTGAGAAAGTTTATCAATTTCTCTGCAAGAAATCCCAGATCTCCTTGATCTTGAGAGGGGTAAAGAGTATCTGCTATCCCTATTTTTTAACCTGGGTGTTGGGATCTTCCTGAATTCTCTGGTCCACTGACAAAGCCTCTCTTTTCTTCCCGAGTTTGATTAACATGATAGATTTTGTAGGGCTTTCTCTTTGTGGGCTGGTAAACCTTATATATATCTAAAAGGGACCCTGCCATTTTGCTAGGAATTTGCTGTCCACAGTTGGCAACACAAGAGCCCAATCACCAGGTTAAAACTCTCTCACTTTGGTGGACCAGTTGTACAATTGGCTTTGAGCCTCTTGTGCATGCTGCAAATGTTCAATGACTATGGGCATGGCCTTTGCCATTCCTTCCTGCATTTGAGCAATGTGTTCTACTGTGCTCCCATTGAGCATAGTATCTTGTCCCCACGTCTCTAACTACATCCAGTAGTCCCTGGGTGTGTCACCCATAAACTAACTCAAATAGCGAAAAGCCCATGGATTCCTGGGGAACTTCCTGTATGGCAAACAACAAATGAGGCAGTAAATAATCACAACCATCTCTTTTAGCCATTTTCCATCCCATAAACAAATTATCCACTCACCACTTAACACTGTGATCTGGTCCCTGGCAAGGATCAGAGTGGGGTACTCCATCACAGTGCTAAAAAAAAAAGCTCAAAATCTAGCAGGTCTGGTTCAAGAAAGGAGGCCTCCAATTTGGCCAGTCTCTAAAGGTTCAAATATCTGCTGATGTGTGTTATTTTATTATAGAGTTCCTGATTATCCTGGGAAGCTTTTAGGACATTCAACGTTTGTCCATATAAGAACCAGAATAGGGGGCTGTCTCCACCCAACAGGTCAACCCCAGCATCACCCTGAACCTAGTTATAGCAATGAACATTGTAGGATTGTCTATCAACCCATGAGTTCTTGGGAGGTTTAGGTGTTGGGGTGCTTTTGGCAGGAGTATTACTCTCCCAGGTAGACATACTGTGGTCATTTGCTCACACCTTTGTCCCAGGGTGTGTCTCCTTCCTCTGTGTGGCTCTCTTATTGATAAAGTGTCCCCTCAGAAGCCCTCCATGCAAGTGTTTGGTTCCACCTCAATGGCCATCTCATCCATGAACTAGGGTTCAGCATGGATCACCTTTATCTGGAAGACCGTACACAAAAGGTTTAAGGATAACAGCCTTAGTGAGAGTCATTTAAGGTTGCAGCCAGTCTGAAACTGATTCATCAGGGTATACAGGTGTGCATAGGCAGGTTAAAGCACGAATACAGCTCACTCTTTGAGGTAAAAGTTACACCCAATATTTCAGCTTGTAGTCAAATGCCATGTCAAAGTATGCCTGTTGTGGTTAGCACATGTGTGCAATCCACTCAAATAGTGTCAGATAGGCATAACACTGTCCGCCATGGTAATTTTTTGTAGGGCTTGCTGCATGGCTTTCTGTGGGTCATTTGGGGTATGGAAAACATCTTGTAGCCTTGCAGCTTGCTGGGTCACTGCATGTTGTGGGAACTCAATCAATCTGGCCAGCAAATGATCTGCCTCTTGTGCATTATTGGCGAGTGCCAAATGCTTGACTAACTCTGTCATCCATTTTGCTGCTGATTTTATTGTGTGTGGGTTTCATTCAGGACATGGGACTGACCTGCACTTCTCAATCAGCTTTCTTTACCAACTGTGGAAATCAGGGGTAAGTGAGGGCTCTGCCAGAGATTTCCAGGTTTTACCCCTTAAACTCTCTGTGTCAAAACATTATAAGACAGGTATGTGTCATGATGTCTCTTCTGTCTGCAACAAGATGACAATGCCCTGATGGTGGATGGGCCTCCAAAACAAAACATGTTTCAGCTACACTGAAGTGTAGGTCAATGTGTGGTCAGATATTGCTGTGAGTGGCTGAGTCATATGCAGACAAATCTCGCTGTGAGCGGAGGTGGCTGAATCTTGCGCAGTCAAGTCTCACTGTGAGTGGAGACTGCTGAGTTGTTTGCTTAATCATCGCTGGGGGGGGGTGGGATTTATGGAAAGCAGACTGAATAGTTGGCAAGTGCTGCGGAGAGCAGTGTGCTCGCAACTATGGCTGCTGTTCTCTCCACACCTCCCCAGACGTTGCCACCTTGTGTAGGAAATGCAGTTAATACTGCATATATCCACAGCCAGCAATCTTCTATTTTAGCGGCATCTTGAAAAGTACCATTCAATTTGGAAATTGTTTTACTGGAGTGCAGGAAGTCCACAATTGGTCTGTCTAAAGCACAGTTGTCAAACTGGCGGCCCTCCAGCTGTTGCAGAACTACAAATCCCATGAGGCGTTGCAAGTCTGACAGTTACAAGTATGACTCCCACAGGCAGAGGCATGATGGGACTTAGTAGTTCGGCAACAGCTGAAGGGACGTTTGACACCCCTGGTCTAAAGTATAATTTCTCAATATAAAAAAGTATTGACTATGTGTGATCTGCCGCTGCTGGTCACACTTCACAGGTTTGGCTGTGTCAAGAGGCAGTTGTGTCCTGGGTCAGAGGAGATGCTAAGGATTATGGGTAGGGCCGACAATATGACAAAAACTGTACATGTATCCAATATAGCACTGTAAATTTCTCACTATAGGATTTGGATTTGTGCAAATTGATATCTTCACCCAACCCCAAACCTGAACAACCACTGCACTGAAATGTCATGCAATTCTTCAAGACTAGCTTGTAACTTTTGGCAGAAATGAACCCTCTGTGTATGGGCCCAAAACACCCCTGTAGAATATCCTGTCGCCTATGCTCACAGAACATTATTTGATCAATCCCTTAAATCACATCACAGGCCCCATCACCATATTCACATCCAACATAAAAATAACAGTGCCATAAAGCTTCTATATATAAGGGCCACAAGAGAAGCGCCTCCAGTAGAAAAAAGACACAAGCACTAGAGAAGGGCGAATAAGGGGCTGCAAGATGAGGACACAAATTCATAAAAGGGATTTATTACAAGATAAGAAGAGTGACATATTTACAGAAACATCTGAAGTAAGGGCCTGTTCACACCATGTTTTATTTGCACTACAACACAAGATCACAGCATGCTAAAAGCACATGAAAACAAATGACTATTTTAATATATAAAGCTCAGATTGTTGCAATAGGGAGCAATGTGTTAGATTTCTGAAAAATCCTGCTTGCAGCAATTTGTGTGCGTTTTGGAAAAAATGCAAGTGACATTATAGTTATATTATAATCAATAGCAACGCAGGGATAATGCACTCAGAATGCACTAGAAAGGCTAGGCATTTTAATAAGTGTATTTTTCAGTCACTGTTCCAATTTCCCAGGTAGAAAATGCATGTAAAATGCCTGAAAAATGCATTTTGCAATGTGCTACATTTTAATACAACGCATTAAAATTGCACTAAAAACGTATTATGAGCTTTGAAAATGGGTGTGCATTTTCTAATGGGGTAGTGTGAAAACAGCTTAAGAATAATATCAGATGAAGAAGCATTAGTGTGAACAGGGCCTAAGAATAATATCAGGTAAAGAAGTATTAGTATTATTTACCAAGAGCATCATAATTAAAACATGAATACATTCTTAATAAAATAATAATAATATTAACAATAATAATAATATCATCATCATGTATTTGGGGTACTGCAGATCTTCTCCAGGTGAATTCTTCACTCATGAAGCAGAAGACAAAGAGAAATGGCGTCAGAGTGTCAGACAAGCCAGAAGGGGCTGCAGTTTCCATTTGTCCCCCAATTTCGGTTGCTTTTGCTGAGCGCATTTATCAGCTGCCTGATTAGAATTTGTTTCTACACAAACCATTGATCATGGGCCTATTACTAGGCAAATGACAGTTAATTACCCAGTACATTAACCGCTGGGACCTGAGCCCTGCCCGCCTGCCATCACTCACTATGATAAATGAATCGCGCTCAGTAATCCATGTCCAGCTCAGCGCCGGCGGCCGCACAACGCGGCTCCGTCTCACCGGCAGGGCCAGGAAATCTATGGCAATCTGCATAATTACAAGCTGCGGGTTAATAACAGACAAATGATTTGTTGCAGCTAAACAAAGTCCTTGGAATAGGCCGGCGGATGTCAGCAAACAGCGGCCTGCTGGAGGAACGTTCCGGAGTGTGAGACCCTCCGTGGCCTCCAACTTCCTTCTGATGGTTTGTAGATTCTGATCCAGAAACCATTGAGGGAGTCCCAAAGCGACTTTGTGCTAATTATTGTATGCGGCATCTGGGGGATTGCACGGACACAGAAGGTTCTTGCGTGGCACGCTGTCTGCGCCTGGCTGGCGGCTCCATCACTTTTCATCTTGTGATGGACTCTGAAGAGCTAATGATGAATTATTGCCATGCTGCGGGGGGAGGGAGAACTGAACATCTCAGTGAAGTGCCAGGGCTCAGAGTGCGCACATGCGGAAACCTCATTCATCGTCAGACGTTGTGCACATTTCCCTCCTCCTCTGGACATCCATCCCGAGTACTAATCACATCAATCTTATCAATCCCACCATCGTATATCAGTGTGACGTACTAAACCATCAATTGCACACACCTGCAGCCACCCCAGGACAGAAATATACGTCTCATAGGTAACAGGGTTCACAGAGGACTGGTTTTGCTGGCACAGAGGGGGACTCTGTGCTGCTACCACTGCTATGACTTCTAGTATGAGTGACACTGATAGAACAAGAGCCAGTTTTAGCAATGAGACAGAAAGGGGAGAGTGACACTGATAAAACAAGGACCAGCAACTTTTGGAATGGGAGAGAAGGGAAAGAGTGGGGTGAATGACACTGATATAGCAAGGACTGGCTGTGGAGATGAGAAAGCAGTGGAAGAGCGTGAGTGACACTGATTGAACTAGGACCAGCTGCAGAGATAGAAGAGTGGGAGGTGAGTGACACTGATACACAAATGAAACAGGACACATAATACCCAGAACATCCTATAATTGAAAATACATGTTTTCAGATCGAGGACAGTCTATTAAAAATAAATAAATAAAAGTAAAACTAAAGCCCTTGTACAAATTGGCCAGTGGCACTTTAATCATGCCCCACAACAGTCCCTGAATCTTACCAAAGTACTGGTGCCCTGCAGATCAAGACAGTATCCTGCTCACAACCTGACCTGTGCAAAAAAGGTGTATAGGTGTGGGATGCATGTTACCCAGGCAGTGGTACAGACACCTAGGGCTCAGGACAGGCAGTAGCAGTGGTAGCTGCTGTATGGATCCATCAGGACCCCAAGGAGAAGAACAAGACACTCAAAACTCCAGATGGGAGGCAACAGAACAAGCTGCTGCATCAACATTTGGGAATGCTTAGGTGTCTGTGAGAGTTTAGCTTGATGTGGTGTGTTAGAGTGCCTGTGTTAGGGTGTATGTGGTTACTGTGTGCTGGTGCATAGGTGTTTAGTGTGTATGTTTGGTTAGTTTCTATGTGGTTGTTCCACTGCTCAACTTCTGTTTCTATCAAGAAACAACAAAACATAAGGCATGGAAAATAATGAAAGTAACCCAACAGTCCACTCACCTATTGTTTATTGTCACTGTAACCAAAAAAACAGGAGCAAGAAAAAAATAGAACCCCGGTAATAAAATTACCTGGGTAAAAAGCAGTTACTTTAATGACAATAGTCGTGGCTGGGTTTAATCATAAAAAAATACTTTATTAATTAGAGGACATCACATAAGTTAAAAGGGCACACATAAGGACAGTGCATGACAGACAAACAACCACAGGACATACAAATATTTAAAAAATCCTAAAATAATACTGCGCATATGAAAAGATTATTCAGTCTGGACGACAAGTCTTAAAACACACTCACCTATTGTTTATTGTCACTGTAACCAAAAAAACAGGAGCAAGAAAAAAATAGAACCCCGGTAATAAAATTACCTGGGTAAAAAGCAGTTACTTTAATGACAATAGTCGTGGCTGGGTTTAATCATAAAAAAATACTTTATTAATTAGAGGACATCACATAAGTTAAAAGGGCACACATAAGGACAGTGCATGACAGACAAACAACCACAGGACATACAAATATTTAAAAAATCCTAAAATAATACTGCGCATATGAAAAGATTATTCAGTCTGGACGACAAGTCTTAAAACACACTGGGGTTATTTACTAAAGGCAAATCCACTTTGCACTGCAAGTGCACTTGTAAGTTCACTGGAAGTGCACTTGAAAGTGCAGTCGCTGTAGATCTGAGGGGGACATGCAAGGAAAATAAAGAACAGCATTTTAGCTTGCACATGATTGGATGATAAAATCAGCAGAGCTTCCCCTCATTTCAGATCTTCCACTCAGATCTACAGCGACTGTACTTCCAAATGCACTTGTAGTGCAGAGTGGATTTGCCTTTAGTAAACAACCCTACTGAGTCGCACCACAGGAAAAAGCTGTTAATATGAAATTAAATGATTAATAATCAATGGACTAAGGATACATCTCATGTGTGTAAATCTCATGGGAGCTCGAGCTGGACCTTGCCAATAGAAGCTCTTAAAAATTTCAATACCACACTCAGTAAAACATGACACTACATAGCCAATACTAATGGTATAATCTTTTAATGCTTAAGAGCAAATGGCAAAAGGACATCTGCTCTTTAGCATTAACAGTTTATACCATTAGTATCATACAGTGTATACAGTATGTATGGTCTGACCATGCTCTTTTAAGCCACACCCAATATTTAGCAAAATTTAACCATGTTCATTTTCAGCACAGTGCGCAGAGCGTATGAGCTCTTATTTCCAAACTGTCCCTCATTCTCAAGTTACCGAAGTTGGGAGGTATGGTTTAATAGTAAAGTTTGGTTGATTCTCTTTTTACAGTACCACACTTTAGCATCAGCAACAGGGTTTTGCAGTCATTGGCTATCCAAGACTTGTTCAGTTTAATAAAAGTGAGTCAGGTTACACTGTCAGGGATGGGCATATTCGATTCTCAGTAACAAAATCACCTGCTCCAGTGCATACTGCGCAAGCTCTGGCCAGTGGACACCCAATAGTCAGTGAAGCCTTCGATTCTGAGTGTCCTCATCAGCCCTGGATCCAGCGTAGTCAGCAATAATGCACATTCAGTTGTTGGTGGCCTGCAACCAGGCCTGGTAACTGTGGTGTGAAAAACCTCTCTGACAAACGGAGCTGAGGCAGCCACCGCAACTGCTACGCCTTCTTTCAGGGGTCAGTGGATTGGAGGCACATCAATCATCACAGTGGAACTTGCCACCATCAGGAACTGTGGCAAACAGGTTCTTACACAGCACCACCTCAAAGTGCTGTATTTTGGGCTACCTCTGAGATGGTGGCAGTAGATTAACCAGTTTACCCTTTAACCCAGCGGGGTAGACCCCATTTGCCACAAATTGCTTTTATCAGAGGACCCTGAGTTTTTAGTGTTGTTGATACAGCACTGTCTGTAACAATCTCAACCCACCCATGTACAAGGTTTGGGAGAGGAAAAGCATCCCCCTTAAAGTCTGCCTATTTCTTCTTCACCACCGCCAGCCCCCAAAAAACACCTGACTTAGTAAGGATGCTGCTAGACAGGTTGGGTTTAGGAAAATTCTGCAGAAGTTTAAGTCTTTATTTTAACCCCGCACAGTGCAGTCCCATGACTCTCTTTCTTGCTTGATGTGGCATACCCTAAGCAACCGAAACCCCTTGTGAGACTTATCTCCCTTTCACTAGAGGCCACAGATGTTGCTGCAGAGACACAACACAAGACTTGTGGAGGTGGTGGTGCATAGATCTCTATGGACCAGCACTGGAGATAGCAGTGGCCACACCTGTGGGGCAGTGCCATCAGATGGAGTAGTACAGCTGCTTTTTGCAATCCTTGGAAAGCTGCCACTGCTCCTGGACAAAACCTACCCTTACTGCTGTTCCACTTCAATCTAACATTTCTCTTGTCCAATCGGTGGCACCCACATTCAGTCTGTCACCTCATCATTTCCCCTTCCTTATCACCTGGCAGTAGGCTTCTTGAGTGCATCTTGCTGCTCCCTGTCAGAAGTTCCCTCCCTCCATGGTCCTGTTGCCACCTGCCTCATCCTCAATATCTGAAAGGAAGAATGCTTGCGCATGATCAAGATAATCCTGCATAAAGTCTGTGATTACCGGCTCCTTGTTGCAAGTTTGTGGGCTGTGGCAGGATTAACAGAAGAGAGGGAAGAAGAGGTTGCATTAACAGCACTTAAAGACAACTGGCTGCACTGATCCTGAAAGAAGTGGAAGGCTTTGTCAGCCACTTGACTACCTCCTGCACATGCTGTAGCTTTATAGCATATCCAGCTCTAACTTTATAGCACATCCAGACATGCCCAGTTTCTAGATGGTGCGGCAGGATCACCGCTATGTCTTGTAGAACATGCTTGGTACCTGCTACCTCCGTATTCAGAACCACTGCTTCCCCCTTTAAACATCCCTGATATTTTTAAACAGATGATTGTCTAAATTGAAAGGCAGCCACAGCAACAGGGGAGTAAGAATGTGGTGCTATGGTGTACACGACAACACAAGTATGCAGTGTTGTGCTGCAAAGAAAGGGCAGTTTTGCCTGTGCCAATAAGGGGGTACAGAAAAATATGTAGCCCACCACACTGCAAGCCACAGTAATTTGGCACAATAGTACAACTAACAGTCCCCACGCACAGGCTGTCAGCTCTCCCTAAGCTACTGCAACACACACACTGACAAATGGCTTTTATAGTGAAGGGCTGGTACATTAAAAGCCCCCCATTATTGACCAACTGACCTAAGCTCAAAGGCTATGCAGTGCATTATGGTTATAAAGAATTCGTCCTGCCAAATTTCACCCAAAATTCTCTGGGACTGTGAAACTCAAACACACAGGATTCGCCTCAAACCCATAGGAGAATGTGAATCTGATTTCTACTGGTGACAACAGCAGTCTCTCTTACCTTTCTCTCTCTATATGTACCTCTGTGTATACAGTGCAGAGCATAGATCTCTGTGTCTACAGTGCAGTGCACTGATCTCTCTACATAGAGTACAGTGAATATATCTCTTTATGTGGTACAACTAATGTGTCTTTCTGTTTTCAGTACAGTGTATGGATCTTTGCGTATACAATACAATCTATGGATCTTCTCTGTATACAGTACATAGTATAGATCTCTCTATTTACAGTAAAGTGTAAGAATCTCTCTATATATAGTACAGTGTATGGATCTCTCTGTAGATAGTCCAGTATATAGATTTGTCTACACAGTACAATAAATGGATCTCCCTATATACAGTAAATGTATGGATCTCTCTGTATACAGTACAGCATATGGATGTCTATATACTTAGGAGGATGCAGAATTAATATTTGTCCCCGGAAGTCACTATCAGGGCTGTAACGTCACAGATATTTGGCTGTAGACTAAATGGCGGCATTGGCTGGTTATTTATATAGGAGGCCACAGCGCTGATAATATAAGAACAAGCAGCAGCCATTACATATATCCAGGGAAGGGACTATCCTCACGTGATACACAGGGTCGAAACAAATCCTCCTATATAGGTTGTATTTGTCTATCTGCAGTCTTCTTTTCCCTACATCTGCGTAAAGTGCAAATTAATACAGCTTGTCTGAGAGTTCAGAAAAAGGGGGCGGAGAGCTGAAGTTACACTCTGCAGGGCTCAGTGAGGAGAGGTCTGTGAGCTGATTTGATTTCACACAGCTCACAGGGACAGAGCTGAGGCCAGGTCTTCAACCTCCTGGAGGTCCCTCCCCTGTTACCATTTTTCTCTTGGTGTCAGGAAAAATTGTCAGAAGTGATTCACGCTGATAACAGAGGAGCAAAGCAGCAGACAGAAATGACACTTATTGCTTTTATTGAGACAAGCACATAATATAGAGGGATATGCTTTGTTCATATTTCATGTCTGAGGGTTACAACCACTTTAATTCATTTGAAAGCCACATGATCTGCATGACATACACGATACCTAGGAAGGGTCCCTGCCAATACAACCACTGACACTCAAATCATACACGCACACTATAATACATTTTTATAGCTCTGACATATTCTGTAGTGCTGTACAGCAGCGACATGCGGTGAGGTCAGTGGCTGGTGAGGCACTGGCTAGTATCAGAGCCAGATACACACAGGTTACATACGCCACTAATGTTACAGCGAGAGCAATAATTCTAGCACTAGACTAAATCTAAACAGGTAACCTGTAAAAAAATTTTAAATGTCGCCTATGGAGATTTTTAAGTATCGAAGTTTGGCACCATTCCATGAGTGTGCGCAATTTTAAAGCGTGACATGTTAGGTATCTATTTACTTTGCGTAACATCATCTTTCACATTATACAAAAATTGGGCTAACTTTACTGTTTTTTTTTTTTTATTCATG
Source organism: Aquarana catesbeiana (assembly GCF_042186555.1). Classification (NCBI taxonomy): domain Eukaryota; kingdom Metazoa; phylum Chordata; class Amphibia; order Anura; family Ranidae; genus Aquarana; species Aquarana catesbeiana. The sequence continues at coordinate 534,993,209 of NC_133326.1, forward strand.
AAACAGTTTTTTCCAAAAAAAAAAAAAAAATTTGAAAAATTGCTGCCCAAATAAACGACCACCATTTTATTCTCTAGGGTGTCTGCTAAAAAAATTGTTTGGGGGTTCTGAGTAATTTTCTACCAAAAAATTATGATTTTTACATGTAGGAGAGAAGTGTCAGAATTGGCCTGGGTGGCAAGTGGTTAATTACCATAAGTAAAATAAAAATAATTATTATATATCGTTTTTAAGGTAATTTACTATATTTTCAAAAACCGTACTCAAGCAGGTGGCTTAACGGACAAACTACTGAGGTTTGAAGTTATAACTTCAAACCAGTATTTTCACAGTAAATAGATAAATAATAAATGATTATATTATAACATATAGCATAATAAGATATGATTTAGCTTGATTTAAACAGTACCTTTTCAGAAGGCAGCAGATTCTCATTCTCCCTCTTAACTTTGTGAGAAAAACATGGGATTATGGGTAAATCTTATACCCATAAACCCATGTTTTTTCCCTCTAGTTAAGAGGGCTGGGCTGAAAGGGAGCATGTGTCTTTTAGACACATGCCCCCTTCTATGACACTGTAGTGAGAGGACAGCCTCCACTGCAGCATTTTTATTGGACAGCTTGTTCCAATGGTGCTTTACCATTGGTCCAAGGCTCCAAGCTGTCCATTAAGCTCAGTGCTTCTGACAAGAAGTGAGAGGCACTGTGAGCTCATCCTTAGTCTGCTGTAGAGTGTGCCAGCTTGTATTTAAACTGGCTGCTCTGTATGTAGCTTTTGACAGGCTGCACAAGAAGCCCCGTATCTCCAAACTATAGGTGGCAGGAGCCCCAAATTTTGACCAATGGTGGGCTAAGACTTCAGCTACCTATCCCTGGTCGCCAAGCTACGACCCTTGAAGCTTGATCGTTTTTTGGGGATTTTTTTGTTTTTTTGGTTTTATTTTTTATGTTCATGGCAGGTGAGGCTCTGCCTCACCATCCTCCCCTGACTGCACATCCCTGCTGTACAGGGAACACTGAGTTATTCACCTCAGTTTCTGCACCAGAGGCACATACACTCTAATGTCCCCACCACAGTCACACACTATTATAATTATACATTTATATAGCTCTGACATAAGGTATTCCGCAGTGCTGGAAAGAGAATACTCAGCCATTCACAGCAGTCTCTACACAAGAGAAGCTTATACTCCAATATCCCAACCACAGTCACACACATTTTACTATTATTATATATTTATATAGCTCTAACATCTGCAAAGCTGTACAAAGAACACTGAGCCACATCACAATCTGTCATCCCACCACAGCCACATACTAGTATTTGGACTGTGAAATCAGGGTAGCGAACGAAAACACAAATGCAGAAAGACCACGCAGATATACGTATGTATCTATACTAGTGACTGAGTCACTAAGCCCAGAGTTGCAAGGTTAGAATAAGCTGATAATCAGCAGCTGGAACATCCAAGGACTGAATTCTTCAGGAATTGGATTCAAAGTAAATAATAAAAGCATAAAAATATTAAATGGTGGCTGTAGGGATATTAGTTTGAAAAAGCTCCAGGAGTACATTAGGAAAAAGGCCATATCTAGATGGATGCAATTGGTTCCACCCTTACCTTTCTGTCTTTCATTTACCTGCATACAGTATACATCACCCTACTTTAGTCCACACAGCTATGAGGTTCTACAGAGACCCCTGCCTTCTAGTCCCTGAGCCTAGTCATCAACAGAGACTTCAATGGTAGAACAGGCAAAGAGAAGGACTACATATCATCTGATCTGCAAACTACTGTCAAGAATATAAAAAGAAACAATAATCAAATTTGGAAAAACATGCTGTTGAAGTCTAGGGCCCTAAACTTGACTCGATGGACCACTTTCTTTCTGCTGTCACTCTTCGATGTTTATATGTTAATACTTAATGGCCACAGCAAGGGAGACTCTCCTGAAATATATACACTAAAATCCCATATAGGCAGCAGTGTGATGGACTATTCCATCACAGATATGGGTGTTGCATACACCGATGCCCTTTTTTATCCTTCCATTGATACACCTATAAGATCACAGCCAAATATTATTACTGTAGCTCCATCACACTGTTATCTACAACTTTCCACCAGAACTACTTTGTCTGATCTCTGCAGTCCTGCATGCTATGATCCTAGCTAGCATCATCATTCGTCAGTGGTGGGTGGCCTGTTCTTTCACAAGGTTCAGAAGCTGACCCATTCAGCTATACTTCTGTGTCATGGACTGGGGTACAGAGGGTACAAGGACAAGGGAGGCAGGATGATGTGCAACATATCGCTGTCCATCACTTGTCCTCAGAAATTGACCATCACACTGACAATTTATCAGAAAAATCTAAAATTCTGGAATTGGGACGCAGGAAACAACTCAAAACAGCATGCACACATGAATATCTAAGCTGCCACCACTCACAACTTATAGAGGCTTGTGAGAAACCTTGCGCCTGACACCTCCAGTCAGTACAGTCATACGGGTATCACAGACCATGCACATTGCACTCACTAGCATTTACAGGTAGGGATAAACTGAACTTACCTGGATTCCAAACACAAAACAATCACCAAACTGTGCTAAATCATTAAAATTATTTCTGGCCATTTTCAAGGCTAATAGGCAAGAGATTGGCCAAAAAATGGTATGAGAGCGGGGCACTGCCCTGTGGAACATGTACTAATGCAAAAAAGCTATAAAAAATACCAGTTTTAATAATGCTTAAAGTGAAAAAGTAAAAATGCTAATTTCTTTAAATTCAAGTAGATAAGGGACACTGTATACCAGAGGCGTAACTACAACCTTCAGGGCCCCAGTGCAAGAAACCATGAAGGGCCCCCCTGACCCCATCCTGGGGCCTTTTCTCATGTTCTGCAGGGGGCCACCTCCTCTTATCTTAAGGCCCCCGCATGGTGGTGGAACGTTAGAGCCCTATTACTAGGGGGCATTTTGGAGGATGTAAGGGAGCACTCTGGAAGATATAAGGGGGCACTCTGGAGGTACTAAAACAGTACCTCCAGAGTGCTCCCTTAATGCCTCCAGAGTGCCTCCTAATGCCACCAGAGTGCCCCCTTGGGATCAGTGGCAGTAATGGTGGTGGGGGGGATGGGATCAGTGGTGGTGGTGGGGGGATGGGATCAGGGAAAGAGGGATAGTGGGGGGGTGGGATCAGGGAAAGAGGGATAGTGGGGGGGTGGGATCAGGGACAGAGGGATGGAATCAGGGACAGTGGGATGGCATCAGGGACAGAGGGATGGTGAGGGGGGGATCAAGGACAGAGGGATGGTGGGGGGGACCAGGGACAGAGGGATGGTGGGATGGGATCAGAGACAGGGGGATGGTGGGATCAGGGACAGGGGGATGGAATCAGGGGCAGAGGGATGGAATCAGGGGCAGAGGGATGGGATCAGGGGCAGAGGGATGGGGGGAATCCGGGACAGAGGGGGGAATCAAGGACAGAGGAATGGTGGGATGCGATCAGGAACAGAGGGATGGTGGGGGGGAGGGAATCAGGGACAGAGGGATGGTTGGGGGGATCAGGGACAGAGGGATGATGGGGGTGGGATGGGATCAGGGACAGTAACATTCATTTACCCCACCCCCACAGTGTACTGCTATGTGTGGGATGTAATGTCCCGATCATTGCCTAGAACGAGCCCCCCACAGTGGCGGGATGCTAGGGTCCAGTCGCAAGCGCGACTGCTGCGACCCTGGTAGTTTCTCCACTGCTGTATACAGAATTCCAATGGATCACTGGCTCTGGTTAGGCAGCACACCACAAAACAGGGACACTACTTAGAAATGGAGGAAGAACCCAGAGTTGAGAATCCACACACATACAATCCAATAAAAGTGTCAAACAATTGTTCTAGAGTCCAAAATTTTTAATGATAAACCTGGTTCATAGCAGAACAAATCCAGCACATTTTGGGAGCCAAACCTCTTCAAAACAATATAAAAGTTTTAAAGATAAAAAAGTAAAAAGTCACAAGTATATAAACAAATATGCAAGTAAAACATTGTTAGAAAATTGTTTTTGGACATTTGTGCGGACTTTACCGGTACCAGAAAGGAACACTATATAAATTTACAAAATAAGTTGATTTATTTAATGTTACAAAATTGATAAAAGTATATGTAGAAAAAACCAAGAGAAATAGAGATCTCATTTATATAACCACAGATATAAAAAAATATAGATTCCCTATTACTGCTGAGTCAAATAAGGTCAACGTTTCGCTGTCGCTTCTTCAGGACCTATTTCCATTGACTGCAGCCAAAGGGATTCTGCATGGGAAAGAAAAGAGTATCAAAACTTCATCAAACGGATGACAAATGCAGACAAATCACATATAATAATGTAAGCCCCATCAGTAATATGGGGACAGTGCATATGAGGTGCCACGCACATAGCAAAGAGAGCCCTCCCATGTGCGGCATGCCATGTGCTACCCAGGCGCAATCAGACCAGCGCGAGATTCCCTAGATCAAGTTGATCAAAAAATACACATAATACTCCAATCTATGAGGAGGACAAAAAAATAATAATAAGCCCCCATATACGGATACGGGGAAAAAATATCATCTTGACATGGTACTCACAAGATCAACAAATCCACAGCGTCACTACATCAGGGTGAGCATTCTTTTTCCACAGTATCTAGAACCGCCCTCCTATTGGTTCCTATTATGTAATATAGATATACAGACCACAAATAAGTATTTGCGGTAAAATATCAGATATTATAACAATAAAAACAAAAAAAAACACACAATAGTTCAAATATCTAAATCAAACGATTCAGGATGAGGTTCAGTGATCGATTGGACTGTATAAAAAAGCTTCCAGGTGACAAACAAAAGATCGACTAGGACCTACATAAACCAGATAATATAACAGTCACCATTAGTTAATATTCAGCTCATAGCAAATTGAACCAAAAGCAAACCACATTGTATTAAAACTTACCAATAAACTGGCATGAAATAACATCCAATGATCTGCATTAGCAGGCAATTGATATAGTCCGTGCTAGTGATGACTGCAGGTATAAATCTGAGGAGCAGAGTAACATAGATTACTCCCCAGCCTACTAAATCATTATGGTATCCTAAGTGATGTTTACAGAGAAAGTCCCAATATACATTATCTTACAAAAGTGAGTACACCCCTCACATTTTTGTAAATATTTTATTATATCTTTTTATGTGACAACACTGAAGAAATTACACTTTGCTACAATGTAAAGTAGTGAGTGTACAGCTTGTATAACAGTGTAAATTTGCTGTCCCCTCAAAATAACTCAACACACAGCCATTAATGTCTAAACCGCTGACAACAAAAGTGAGTACACCCCTAGGTGAAAATGTCCAAATTCGGCCCAATTAGCCATTTTCACTCCCCAGTGTCATGTGACTCGTTAGTGTTTCAAGGCCTCAGGTGTGAATGGGGAGCAGGTGTGTTAAATTTGGTGTTATCGCTCTCACTCTCTCATACTGGTCACTGGAAGTTCAACATGGCACCTCATGGCAAAGAACTCTGAGGATCTCAAAAAAAGAATTGTTGCTCTACATAAAGATGGCCTAGGCTATAAGAAGACTGCCAAGACCCTGAAACTGAGCTGCATTGCCAAGACCATACAGCGGTTTACCAGGACAAGTTCCACTCAGAACAGGCCTTGCCATGGTCGACCAAAGAAGTTGAGTGCACGTGCTTATCATTATATCCAGAGGTTGTCTTTGGGAAATAGACGTATTAGTGCTGCAAGCGTTGCTGCAGAGGTTGAAGGGGTGGGGGGTCAGCCTGTCAGTGCTCAGACCATACGCCGCACACTACATCAAATTGGTCTGCATGGCTGTCATCCCAGAAAGATGCCTCTTCTAAAGATGATGCATAAGAAAGCCCGCAAACTGCTGAAGACAAGCAGACTAAGGACATGGATTACTGGAACCATGTCCTGTGGTCTGATGAGACCAAGATAAACTTATTTGGTACAGATGGTGTCAAGCGTGTGTGGCAGCAACCAGGTGAGGAGTACAAAGACAAGTTTGTCTTGCCTACAGTCAAGCATGGTGGTGGGAGTGTCATGGTCTGGGGCTGCATGAGTGCTGCCGGCACTGGGGAGCTACAGTTCATTGAGGGAACCGTGAATGCCAACATGTACTGTGACATACTGAAGCAGAGCATGATCCCATGGTGGGCCCAACTTGGACATTTTCACCTAGGGGTGTACTCACTTTTGTTGCCAGTGGTTTAGACATTAATGGCTGTGTGTTGAGTTATTTTGCGGGGACAGCAAATTTACACTGTTATGCCCTGTACACACGGTCGGACATTGATCGGACATTCTGACAACAAAATCCATGGATTTTTTCCGACGGATGTTGGCTCAAACTTGTCTTGCATACACACGGTCACACAAAGTTGTTGGAAAATCCGATCATTCTAAACGCGGTGACGTAAAACACATGCGTCGGGACTATAAACGGGGCAGTAGCCAATAGCTTTCGTCTCTTAATTTATTCTGAGCATGCGTGGCACTTTGTGCGTCGGATTGTGTACACACGATCAGAATTTCCAACAACGGATTTTGTTGTCGGAAAATTTTATAGCAAGCTCTCAAACTTTGTGTGTCGAAAATTCCGATGGAAAATGTGTGATGGAGCCCACACACGGTCGGAATTTCCGACAACAAGGCCCTATCACACATTTTCCATCGGAAAATCCGAGCGTGTGTACAGGGCATTATACAAGCTGTACACTCACTACTTTACATTGTAGCAAAGTATAATTTCTTCAGTGTTGTTACATGAAGAGATATAATAAAATATTTACAAAAATGTGAGGGGTGTACTCACTTTTGTGAGATACTGTATAGACTAACCTGTTCCTGAGTGTCCTGGATCAACATGCCGCCACAGACAGCTCCTACATCTGACCCTTAAATAGGACCATTGAGCAGCGGCACCTCACAACCTAGAACAGCTGACTATAATCAGCTGTAAGGGCTGTACCATCATGTATGAGCATGTGGGGCGTTAACACATCTTTGGGTGGGAAATCCCCCATAAGCGTTGAAGGAATGGTACCGTTGTATCCCGTGCATGAGCCGCGGAAAACTCAGTAATTACTGATTACCGAGAGTGCGCTCATGCGCACTAGCATTTAGTAGATACTTAGAAAATCAACACTACCCAAGATTAACCTCCATAGTGAGCCGCCATTGCAAAGCTGGACCACAAGAGGCACATAGCAAGACTAGACTGCACAAAACAGATATACCATATATAATTAATGTAGTTTGTAGATTTAATATAGGAGTAAAAATAAGGTAAGATGAGAGGGGATGCCCCTGGCTCCTACCACCGCAACACCACCACCTTGGTACTGCAGGGGCTAATAAAAACCAAACTGCAGCCAGATGTTATCCATGCTGGGGTTCCCCAAAAGAAGAATACATAAATAAATAGATCAGAGATGAAGTCCTGATCCGAGATGCCACAAGGCCACCCATCAGCACATCGCACATATATATTGAGCTGAACTATAGGGGATTGAGGCAAAGTACACTCTCAATCCTACACTAAGATAATGTTGGAATTGCTGCACCGGTCATCCGAGCTTCCCATGTTTAATACCATACACTAAACAATTTAATAATAATAGTCAATTCTCAGCGGTATAGTACATAATCAAACTTCATGATATGATCACAAATCTATTCAGAGCTATATAGCCAGATGGGGGAAAGACAAAGCCATCATTCTGTTGGAATCATTCAACCATATTCTCTCAAAGGAGAGAAAAGCAAGAACATGGGGACTAATCTATATTTTAACCTAGGAATGGTTTGTAGCTTAGGGCTTTGTTGAGGTCGGGAGGAGAGGTGGCATTAAGACTAAAGATCCATCTAGGTTCCCGCTGTAGGAGCTTTTTATCAATATTTCCTCCTCTCGGATCTTCAACGATCCTTTCTAACACCGTGAATTGTATCATTGAGGTATCATGCTTGTGCTGAAGGGCAACATGTCTCCCAATGGGGGTAAAACGTAGGTTTTTTTCTGATGTAGTATATATGATCAAAAATCCTTCTCCAAAAGTTCCTTAAAGTTTTCCCTATATAGAATGATCCACACTTACATAGGGCGATATATAGATAGCACATTTAGTTTGGCAGTTCACAAAATGTTCAATTCTGTGTACCCTGACATTGGGTAATGTGAAAGACCCTCACTCCAAAATCCAGTCACAATAGTCACAGCTCCCACATCTAAACATGCCCTTTAGATCTTCACTCGGCCCCATAAATTCTTGGAAATGGCTATGGACCAGACAATCTTTTAACAACCTACATTTTTTGTATGTGACTTGGGGATATTCTTCAATCTATTTTCTCAAGATTGGATCCCCAGTGAGGAGATGCCAGTGTTTCTCTAAGGTTTTTTTTCACCATATAATGGTTATTGGAGTAGGTAGTAATGATCCTGGCCGTATTTTCCGGTTTATTTATTTTCGTATCGAACAATAGTTCCTGTCTATTTTTTAAACAAGCTTTATTGTAGGCTTTTTTTGGGTAGTCTTAGTATAGCCCCTCTGCAGAAGCCTCATTCTCAATTGTGATTCCTTCAAGAAATCATCTTCATTAGAACAATTGCGTCTGATACTTAAATATTGTGAATAGGGTATGCTCCTGATTAATGGTTAAGGATGGGCACTCGAGGCATGGAGCACAGTGTTCCCCGCAGTGGGTTTCCTGTACAGCGAAGTGCCCAAAGTGCCATCCTCTTCTTTGATAATGTTCACATATAGAAATGATATGGATTGTAAATCATTATGCATGGTAAATTTGAGATTGTAATCATTATTGGCCAGTTTCTCCATAAAACCCAACAGGTCCGTTTTACTTGAATTCCAGACCATGAAAATGTCATCTATGTATCTGTACCAGCATACAATGCTGGACAGATACATATACACATATTCATCAGCAAATAATGTACGTTCCCAGGTACAGGTTGGTATACCATGGGGCACACCAAGTCCCCATCACAACCCCCTGCACCTGAAGGTAGTGGGACCCATCAAATGTGAGCACATTCCTTGTCAGTACATGATGCAATAGTTGTAGTACAAAGGCATTGTAGGGATAGATCATTAAATCCATATCGTCCAAGAACGACTTAAGTACCGAGATTCCACGTGCATGTGGGATACTGCAGTATAAAGCCTCTACATCTATGGACACGAGCAGACTATCCATAGGTATAGTGATGTTATGGAGTTTCTTCAATAGATCACTAGTATCCCTAATATAGGACAGGAGTTTAAAAACATGTGGTCGCATAAAGATGTCAACTAAGCGGCTACCTTTCTCGGTTTTAGCACTCACTCCCAAAATTATCGGGCGTCCTGGAGGTTTAACCATATTTTTGTGGGTCTTGGATAAGGAGTAGAATGAGGGGATTCTAGGGAAGGGACATTTAAGAGCCTCATAGATCTCCTGGTCAATTATTCCATTTAGAAATGTATTGTGTATCAATGTATCATATTCACCATTAAATTCCTGTATCATATCCCTTGATATGAGAACATACCAATCAGTATTTGACAGAATCTCCAAACACATTTCATGGTAACACCCAGTATCCATTACTACAACATTACACCCTTATCCGCCATTTTTATGGTTATATCCCTATTTTTCTGTAACCGATTAATTGCCTGCTGCTGGTTAGAAGTTATATTCTTTTCGCCATCAATACAAAAATGTAATTTCTTAATGTCTGCAGTGACATGGGATAAAAAAGTCCATATATGGGGATTAGTTTTTAGGGGAGGAAATTGTGTGGATTTCCTATGGAATCTATAATCAATCACTGGAGACTGTGGCGGAGGGGGGACCCCCGGAATCTCCGGGGGACCCAGCTCCACAATGCCTGCAGTAGCAGTCTCATTTTCATCCACAAGATCTATAAGGTCTTTGAGAGCCAAAGGTCCCTCACCGTAAATCCCCTCCATTGCTCTCGATCAGTTCTTGTTTTTTCTTTCTCCTTTTCTTGTTGTACATAAATTTGTATGTTAATCTCCTAGCAAAGAGATTCATGTTCTCTACTAAGAAAGGAGAAAAAAAAAAGAAGAAGAAACTCCATAACATCACTATACCTATGGATAGTCTGCTCGTGTCCATAGATGTGGAGGCATTATACTGCAGTATCCCACATGCATGTGGAATCTCAGAAGTTAAGTTATGTTCTTGGACGATATGGATGTGATGATCTATCCCTACAATGCCTTTGTACTACAACTATTGCATCATGTACTGACAAGGAATGTGCTCACATTTGATGGGTCCCACTACCTCCAGGTGCTGGGGGTTGCAATGGGGACTTGCTGTGCCCCATCATATGCCAACCTGTACCTGAGGGTGTGAACGTACATTATTTGCTGATGAATCCCTGTATATGTATCTGTCCAGTACTGTATGCTGGTACAGATACATAGATGACATTTTCATGGTCTGGAATTCAAGTAAAACAGACCTGTTGGGTTTTATGGAGAAAATGGCCAATAATGAATACAATCTCAAATTTACCATGCATAATGATTTACAATCCATACCGTTTCTAGATGTGAACATTTTCAAAGAACAGGATGGCACTTTGGGCACTTCGCTGTACAGGAAACCCACTACAGGGAACACTGTGCTCCATGCCTCGAGTGCCCATCCTCAACCATTAATCAGGAGAGCATACCTTAGTCACAATATTTACGTATCAGACAAAATTGTTCTAATGAAGATGATTTCTTGAAGGAATCAAAATTATTGAGAATGAGGCTTCTGCAGAGGGGCTATACTAAGACTACCCTAAAAAAGCCTACAATAAAGCTTGTTTAAAAAATAGACAAGAACTATTGTTCGATACGAAAATAAAGAAACCAGAAAATACGGTCAGGATCATTACTACCTACTCCAATAACCATGATATGGTGAAAAAATGTTAGAAAAACACTGGCATCTCCTCACTGGGGATCCAATCTTGAGAAAATATATTGAAGAATATCCCCAAGGCACGTACAAAAAATGTAGGTTGTTAAATGATCGTCTGGTCCATAGCCATTTCCAAGAATTTATGGGGCCCAGTGAAGATCCCAAGGGCATGTTTAGATGTGGGAGCTGCGACTATTGTGACTGGATTTTGGAGGGAAGGTCTTTCACATTACCCAATGGCACGCTACACAGAATTGAACATTTTGTGAACTGCCAAACTTAATGTGTTATCTATATCGCCCTATGTAAGTGTAGATCATTCTATATAGGGAATACGTTAAGAACTTTTGAAGAAGGATTTATGATCATATATATTACATCAGAAAAAACCTACTCTTTACCCTTATTGGGAGACATGTTGCCCTTCAGCACAAGCATGATACCTCAATGATACAATTCACGGTGTTAGAAAGGATCGTTTAATATCCGAGAGGAAGAAATATTGATAAAAAGCTCCTACAGCAGGAAGCTAGATGGATCTTTAGTCTTAATGCCACCTCTTCTCCCAACCTCAACGAAGCCCTAAGCTACAAACAATTCCTAGGTTAAAATATTGATAAGTCCCCATGTTCTTGCTTCTCTCTCCTTTGAGAGAATATGGTGGAATGATTCCAACAGAATGATGGCTTTTTCTCTCCCCCATCTGGCTATATAGCTCTGAATAGATTTGTGATCATATCATGAAGTTTGATTATGTACTATACCACTGAGAATTGACTCTATTATTATTAAATTGTTTAGTGTATGGTATTAAACATGGGAAGCTCAGATGACCGGTTCAGCAATTCTAACATTATCTTAGTGTAGGATCGAGGGTCTACTTTGCCTCGATCCCCCATAGTTCAGCTCAATGTATATATGTGCGGTGTGCCGATGGGTGGCCTTGGTGCATCTCGGATCAGGGCTTCGTCTCTGATCTATTTATTTATGTATTCTTCTTTTGGGGAACCCCGGCATGGATAACATCTGGCTCAGATTTATACCTGCAGTCATCACTAGCACGAACTATATCAATTGCCTGCTAATGCAGATCATTGGATGTTATTTCATGCCAGTTTATTAGTAAGTTTTAATACAATGTGGTTTGCTTTTGGTTCAATTTGCTTTGAGCTGAATATTAACTAATGGTGATTGTTATATTATCTGGTTTATGTAGGTCCTAGTCGATCCTTTGTTTGTCACCTGGAAGTTTTATACAGTCCAATCGATCACTGGCCATCATTATTTGTGGTCTGTATATCTATATTACATAATAGGAAGCAATAGGAGGGCAGCTCTAGATACTTTGGAAAAAGAATGGTCACCCTGATGTAGTGATGCTGTAGACTTGTTAGTGAGTACCATGTCAAGATGAAATTTTTTCCCCGTATCCGTATATGGGGGCTTATTTTTATTTTATTAATTTTTTGTCCTCCTCATAGATTGGGGTATTAGGTGTATTTTTTGATCGTCTTGATCTAGGGAGTCTCGCGCTATTCTGATTGTGCCTGGGTAGCACATGGCATGCCGCACAAGGGAGGGCTTTTCCTGCCCTTTGCCTGCAGTCAATGGAAATAGGTCCTGAAGAAGCGACAGCGAAATTTTGACCTTGTTTGACTCAGCAGTAATAGGGAATCTATATTTTTATATATCTGTGGTTATATAAATGAGAGCTCTATTTCTCTTGTTTTTATTCTACATATACTTTTATCCATTTTGTAACATTAAATAAATCAACTTATTTTGTAAAATTATATAGTGTTCCTTTCTGGTAGCGGTAAAGTCGGCTCAAATGTCCAAAAACAATTTTCTAACAGTATATATTAGATGTGGTACCGTGTTAGCTATTTTTATTTAAGCAAGTAAAAAATAATAAATATAAAAGTCAACGGGTAAATATCAATTTGCATATAATACCGGATTCCAGTATACAGCCGACTTACGTAAAAACGCTTCACTCGTATCTGCTCACCATTTTATATGTGAATCTGTTAGGTAGCTCTAAAGAGAGGGAGGGTCTGTTTACCCCCATTGTTTCAATTCTATAATTGAAAACTTTGGTTGTTGGACATTAATTCGGCACTCTCATTGGACTAATGTGCTCTGGGGATGCCCCAAGGCTTCATGCACACAGGACGTTTGTTTTTTTTCCTCTGAACAGCAGAACTCACTGCTTAAAAAATGTGCCTAAATCCGAGTATTGCACGCGTATGGGTCTGACCGTTAATGGCTTACACTGGCCAGAGTATTAATTTATTCTGGCCCCTGGAACGCATCTAGAGTTTAGGCATTATCAGCGGCTTTTTTTTGCTCTTCAGCTCCTCTCCTAAATGTGCTTTTAATGTTTACTTGTTTCTTTCAGCCTCTTTTAAAAAGCCTGCAAAAGGCTATGTGTGCATGGACACATAGGGTAATATAGAGGTGCTTTTACAGGCATTGTGATCATATTCCCCCTTAACCACTTCCAGGAGGAGTCTATGATCTACCAGAACAGCCAGATGCTTCTCCACCATGGTACTCCTCCTAGTATGTATGATGCATGCATGTTTTTAGCTTCCAAGTGCATAAATTTACATTTATCAACATTAAACCTCATTTGCTACATATTTTCTCAATTAAATAGTGCATTAAGGTCTGCTTGTAAGTTGCAGGCATTCTCTATGAACGCTATTTTACTACATAACTTGGTGACATCTGCAAAAACTGAATGGTACTCTTCAATTTTAAAAAAGAAAGACCCCAACACTGAACCAATGGTGACCCCGTCTATGCTCCAGGGGGCCCATGCAGCCTCCCTGTCAGATTAAGTTTTACAGACCATAGACAGGAGTGAGGGCCTCATTTACAAGAACCGATTCCCTTTCCCTCTTGCAGCAGCTGAAAGCCTACTTTTCCTCCTCTGCCTCCATCCAGCATTCAGCTGCTGTAGGAGGAAAGGGGATCGGTTTCAATAAATGCAGACCCCCCCCTGTCCAGGTTCCCCTTCCTTTTGTTGTCTAGGCCCCCCTGTGTGCCCCCCCCCCCCAGCAGCTCTGCCGGATTCCCCTCCTCTCCTGCTGGCTGCTGCGGGGAATGTTTCAGGATGGAGAGTGGGGGAAAGAGCTGGTAAATATTTCAATATGTGGCAAGGAGGCCCCACTCTGAGCTACCAGGTGAAACCAGGTAAAAGCAGTGGGCTTGTATGTGAATCTGGAAGTCAGAAGGCCTGCCCACCCTGGACAGGGCCCAGACCTGGCCCTCTGAGTTTCCTCAAGCGGTGTGTGTTCCTCAAGTGGAAGTGGTGGGTGATAGTGGGCAGACCCCAGATCAACTTTTGCATTGGGGTCCACAAGATTCAAGCTATGTCTCTGGGGTACACCAATAATAACCTTGGACCATTCAGCATCTGAATCATTAACCGCTACTCTCTGAATACGGTCTTTTAACCAGTTTTCTATCCATTTACAAACTGAATTTTCCAAACCTTACACATTAGCGATATCTGGGGAACTGTGTCAAATGCTTTGGCAAAATCCAAGTATATTAAGTCCACAGCCAATCATTTGTCTAAGATTTTGTTACTTCCTCATAAAAAGAAAACAGATTTGTTTGACAACTGTCTTTCGTGAATACATGCTATCAAAATATTTTTTTTTCTAGCAAAAAATCTTCTATGTGGCCTTTTATTAAATTCATGAGACTCTTCCCATTTATAGAATTTAAACTAACTGGTCTGTAGTTACGTGGTAAAGACTTTGCCTTTTAATTAAAGGCACCACATTGTCTTTACTGTACTATGCAAGTAATGAAAGAGTCCCTAAAAATGAGAAACAATGACTTTGAAATAACAGAGCTTGCTTTTTTTTAGGACACATGGGTGTATGCCATCTGCTCCAGATGCTTTATTCACCTTTATTCTGTCTAAATGTTTCTGGACCATAACACTTTTAAGCCATAGTGGTTGATTTGAGGCTATGTCAATACTATTCCCATTAAGGATTTGAGCTCCCCCATTTTCCTTTGTATACACAGAACAGAAGAAGGTATTTCATACATTTGCCTTCTCTTTGTCCCTAGTCACTAACTCTAAATTATCTTGTAAAGGGCCTACATGCTCAGACATGACCTTTTTATGGTTAACACTGTTAAAATGTTTGAAGAATTTTGGGGGGTTATCCTAATCTCTTTTGCAACTTGTCATTCATTTGGAAATTCCTTTTTTTATGTATTCACAAATGTGACTTTTAGGGAAAAAAAAATACCTTTTAAATTACCAGTAAATAACATTTCCCTGCCAGCTTGATTTCTCTTTCTAAATAAATGACAAAAGAACTCCCCTTTCCAAAATACATACCAGCCCCTTAAGGGTCTGGTGTGTATTTTGGGGCATTTGGGGGGATTGTCCCCATGCCATTTTTTTATAGAAATAAAAAGAAGGGAGGAAAATTTAAATGACCAGCAATTTTTTTTCTCGTCTAAAATGTCAGTTTTGCTGTAGTACACCCTACATCAGGAATGCCATAAAATAGTGGAGGGAGAGTCTTTTATGGATTTTAAGGGGGAACAACACAAACACATCAAGCCCACATCTGAGCATGCAGCCTGGCTGTACAGAAAATGGGAGGGTGGCCCCCTCTCCTGAACCATACCCAGGCCCCCTAAACAGGGGCAGGGTACTTTGTCAGGGGGTCAGCAACTTTGGCCCAATGATTATGAGGACAAGAGCCACATCGGTGGTTGCCGTGTTATGTGGAGGAGGCTTATCGGACTCTGGAAGTCCTCATCAAAATGAAGGGGCCCCCAGATACAGCATCCTCCCTGTGAGAATTATTTTTGGGCAATTAGTATCCCTACTCATTCACACACACAAAAAAAAACAGCAAATAAACACACCATACACTTTAAGGCTAGGTTCACACTGGAGAACGCAGTGACTCACAGCAGGAGTTTGGTGGGTCTCCATTCACCGTTTCAGGTCCGATTTCAGCTCAAATTTTTGGCCGAATTTGGACCTGAAACGGACCAAAAGACGCACGGGGCTCCTGTGCAATTCACACCGGAGCCGCTCCGGAGATGTGTGAACTGGCTCCATGGAGAGCCGGTCACAATCTCCTGCTATGAGAAACCCCCATCCAATTCACAATAGTGTGAACCCAGCCTAAGCCCATTAATATTAATTAAAAAAAAAATTTCTCAGTCATGTCAATCACATCACTGGGCAAAGCAGATCCTCGTTATTTATGCTGAACGACACCCACTGACCCACTAAAAGGAAAAACACCCTGACCCACCAACACGTTTATTGCTATCACTAATAATTTCTGAATGACAAAGGCAGGTATGGTGGCTGATGACATTGACCAAATATATCCATGGCCACTAACCAAATATGACCATGCCCATATTTGGTCAGTGATGTCACCCACCATTCCTGCCCCTCTGTTTGCCTGGCTGACAACTGAAGGGGCTGGGTGAGGAGGCGTTAATTAACACCAGCTTCTCTCCCAGCCTGAGTGGGAAGCTTAATGATAAAACTTAAAACTTTATCATTAAAACCTAATGATAAAGTATTTCTACTGCTCTGTGGGTTGGATGGAACACACAGATCATACCCCCAACATTGATGGGACCCATGAGATGATTTAATTGTGAAACTCAAATTATTCCAATAAGATCAAAGTGAAGCTACCACTCACCTGGACTATCTAATAGGATGGAAAAAAATGTCCGATTAATTTTTAGCACAGTTAGGATTTTGGTAATAATTTCCAAACACTAATAACCTTGAAGAGTTATGAATAACGTAGCTTAAAAATAAGTATAATGGCCTCGGCTGTTGTTCTGCTAGGGGTAGAGACCAAGCATGAAGACTTTACAATTGTGCACTGAACAGTATGAGACTTTTGGGTTAAACATTTTTCAGAACCTTCAAGGATTGAAATACACACGTGTCTCAGAAACTAGGTAAGAATATTACACCTAGCAGCCGCATAGACTGATGTGTCCTATGTGAAAACACACAGGGTCTAAAATTGTAGTACACATTTGTCCTTCATTCTGCACTGTATTGCTACATATTATTTATATTCCAAATTAATTATGCCCTGACAAAATCATAACAGACCTGTAGTGTGATCTTCAAAAAGTTTATGAAAATTTGATTAGACAGCACAGTGGCTTAGTGGTTAGCACTTCTGCCTTGCAGCAATAAGATCCAGTTGGAACCCTAGTCAGCACTATCTGCATGGAGTTTGCATGTTTTCCGTGTGTTTGTGTGGGTTTCCTCCCACACCCCAATGACATGCTGGTAGGTTAATTAGCTTGAAAAAAACTCAAAAAAACTCCCAACGACTGGAGGATGCTCCTCGGATAAACTCTTTCTGGGAAATAAGGAATCAGATTGGCTCAAGTCTAAGACCCAATTAAAACTGCATCCCCATTCAAAAGTGTCTACAATGTTTTCCAAAACTGGAGCTAACCTTGCACAAAAACACATCATGACAAAACTAAATGATAAAAAGGGGAAAATCAAGGGTTTCAAAAACCCACTTCACTCACCCCCTAACCCCATAATATTATCCCTTACCCCCCATAACGTCTTGGACTCATCTCCTATCCCCATTATATTATCCTTTACCCTGATAATTTCCCAGGACACACTTCAGGAAAAGAAAGTTAGATAGTGGAAGGAGCAATACAGCATAGCACAGAGTATTTTAAGGTCTCGTGCACACAGGTTTGATTTTCTCCTCTAAACTCCCTTTACTCCTGGCAGTAAATAGCCACTTTAAAAAACCAAGCCCAAGTGCTGGTTCACACTGATGCGGTGCAGAAAACCCCATTTGGTTCGGACATGAATCGCACTGCACCACATGTGATTTTTGGGAGTGCTATTTGAGCCCATTCATTTTTTATGGCTCAAATCACACTGCACCCGCACAAAAAAGGAGCATGCAACTTTTTTTTGCCACACTGGAATCGGATCGCATGGATGTTCACACCCATGCATTCCGATTCAGCCAGTCGGATTCAGCCAATCACACTGCGTTTTGCGGCCCATTTTTGGGGTGTCCTTAACATTGACACCTACGCACAAATGGAATGCGATTGTGATGCGGTGTGGGAAATGCACAGGAATCGCTGCGAATCCTGCACCGCATCAGTGTGAACCAAGACTTAGGGCCGGTTCACACCAAAGAAATGTAGTTCGGATGCTTTTCTGCATGCGCGTTTTTGCTGTATTCTGTTGCGTGTTTCATATGTTTTTTCCCTCTTTTTTTCCAAAGTTTCCTAGGGCTTTTTTTTTGCTATAATACGTTTTTGACCTGTTTAGATGCATTCCAGTGCATTTTTGTTCCAGTGCAGTTCTGTGCAAACAAACTGCAGCATGTTCTACTTTTTTTTTTCTGCACGGGAACACATTGGAACTGACTGCACAGGTGTGAACTAGGCCATTGGAACCCATATAATCTACTGTTCTGGACGCAATGGACTGCATCTGGTGTGAACCGGTCATAACACCGCGTATTGAAATGTTTACATGTGTCAAGTGTTTGAGCGTTAACAGATTACATTAGCCAGAATATTCATTTATTCTGGCCTTTGGAATAAATGAACGCTCAAGTGCTAAATACGTCTAACTTATAAGTGTTTTTTGGATGCATTTAAATGCCTTCACATATGACAAACGTGTTTCTGCTGAAAAGCTCCTCTCCTAAATGCACTGATGATGGGTTTTTTTCAGCCTGTAAATGCTCCTCTTCTACTTGTAAATGCCCAAGTGTGCATTGACACATAGGCTAAGATAGAGGTGCTTTTACAGGTTAAAAAAAAATGCCAAACACCTGTAATAGAAGCGTTTTTAAAGAATTTTTTAAGCCTGGTATGCATGAAGTCTAAGAGAGGATACAGAGAAAGAGAGGCAGAGAAGGTGTGGATGAGGAAAAATAAATATATTAATTGGTTTGGAGGTATGATGTAGGGCTGTACATAAACAAGATGAACATCTCCAAACTGGGTTTGACTATACAGGCATCATCATGTAACTTGTGATGTTATTTTTTCTGCAATTGGGATGAGAAGGTAATGACGGTTTTGACAAAGCGCGTACTAAACGTGTGAAACGCGTCAACCTTTTTTCCCCCTGCCAATATGCCTTGTGCCTGTTTTGCCATGAGAAGGTAATGCAGCATACGTCCACTGTATGTCAGTAACCCCTCTTCCGTCCCGGTTCTGCAGGACGTGTGTGTGTAAATATGGGAGTGGGGTGTAAGGTGTTTGCGGACTGGAGGGTTGGGTTGTATAGCAGATATCTTAGGGTTATATATTGCATATGCAGGGTTATGCATTGTATATGGATAGAGCTGACCATGGTAATCTGAGCTCCAAATCTCTGACAGGAGCAATAATTCACGGTGGGGTCATTGAGAGCTCCTTTACAGTTGAAGCACTTGCTGTGCAGCCATCAGCAGTCCGTTCTTAGAGACTATCCTTGATACTAGGTGACACAGGTGGGGTGGGCTCAAATCTGCTTGTCAGCTTTTGTGCCAAACAGATATGAAGTGGATGTTTTAACACACATGAAAACACAGGAACACATGAGCACACAGAGGCAAATATGAGCATGCAGAGACACATGAACAAGCAGAGATACACATGAAAACATGAGCAAGCAGAGAAATATATAAACAAGCAGATACATGAAAACATGAGCAAGCACAAACACACATGAACACGATGGAGGCACACATGAGCATGCAGAGACACATCTAAACATGTAAAGACACACATGAACACGCATGAACAAGAACACGGATGGTTTTACACTGGCTACTGTTTATCTGGATGCAAAACAATTTGTGCTTAGCTCCTGAAAGCCATCTTGTCGCCCCCCCACGACCATGTGAAGGGCAACAACTCCGCTGCCAGTTAATTCCACATTTTTAGGTACTGCACCCTCCACACATTTTAGATCCGTCTCCTAGCCTTCGAGAAAGAAAATAATTGTAGAAAACATCTGGAGGGTTCGTCATGAATTTACCACAAAAATAGATAAAATCAGATCTCTGGCAGACCTAACACACCCCTGCGATGGTCCTGCACATAATATACCCGAGAAAGGATAGAACAACCCAAAGCTGTCATACCTGACACACATATGGACACAATGCTGCACTAAAAAATCCCACGCTGATCCCGACCTGGCTGTTATGCTGACTGTACAATTGTTATCTGCACCTATCCTGATTGTAAAATCACTCTCTGCACTAGTCCTGAATGTACAATTATTCTCTGTAATGACCGTGATCGTTCAATCAGCCTCTGCATCTTAGTTCTACGATCATTCTTTGCACCGATACTGGCACGAATATCATTCTCTGCACCGATTCTGATTGTACAGTCTTTCTCTGTATCAGTCCTGTTTGTTCAATCATTTCTCCACCTATCCTGATTGTACAATCATCATCTACACCTATTCTGATTGTACAATCATTCTCTGCATCTATCCTATTGTATAATCATCTACACCTATTCTGATTGTACAATCATTCTCTGCATCTATCCTATTGTATAATCATCATCTACACCTATTCGGATTGTACAATCATTCTCTGCATCTATCCTATTGTATAATCATCATCTACACCTATTCTGATTGTACAATCATTCTTTGCACCTATCCTATTGTACAATCATCATCTACATCTATTCTGATTGTACAATCATTCTTTGCACCTATCCTATTGTACAATCATCATCTACATCTATTCTGATTGTACAATCATTCTTTGCATCTATCCTATTGTACAATCATCATCTACATCTATTCTGATTGTACAATCATTCTCTGCACCTATCCTATTGTACAATCATCATCTACATCTATTCTGATTGTACAATCATTCTCTGCACCTATCCTATTGTACAATCATCATCTACATCTATTCTGATTGTACAATCATTCTCTGCACCTATCCTATTGTACAATCATCATCTACATCTATTCTGATTGTACAATCATTCTTTGCACCTATACTAATTGGAGATTCATTTTTTGCACCAGTCGTGATAATATTGTTCTCTGCAGTCTGCACCAATCCTGTTTGTTCAATCATTCTTTGACCTATCCTGATCAGTGTCGATTATACAATGTTTTGCACCAATCCCCACTGTACAAGCATTTTCTACATTGATCCCAACTTGGCAATCATTACCTGCACCAAACCAGATTGTACAGTTTAAATACTGCACCTGCCCTGAGCCAGTGAACTGTAGCCAATATAGTCACTAACAACAAATGATGGCACAACAAGAGTTAGAATAGCAGCCAGACACAGATAACACTGCTGACCAGGGAAAAAAGAGCCCACTGAGCCCACACATTATTATTAGTAGCTGGAACATTATAATGCAGTCAGCAGAGGACCCGAGAGAGCTGAGCAGCACAGCACACACATATACAGTATAGAACCCAACTCAGTGCTACAATCAATTCACCTTAAACCAGAGGTTTAAACTTTACCAGAAATGTTAACAATCAGCATTTTATGAACATGACAAAATACAAATGGGATAAGAGATTCTTGTACCACTATATGCAGATAAGTATACACACACCTGAATAATATCACTAAGCATATACTGTATATATGTACACATACCTTTGAATAATATTACTACGCATATGTATGTATACCCACCTCTGAATAATATTATTACTCATATTTGTAAACACCCCTGAATAATATTAATATGCATATGTATATTGTACACATCAGTGACTCATTAATGTAAGATGTATATGTACCTCTTACAAATATACACTATAGTAGACACTATATAGTAGACACTATATATTACACTATATATTACTATACTAAACTTTACCACACCATACTCTTATTACCATAACCTTATTATATATTACTATACAACATCACACTATGCGATATATTACTACACTACACTTTATTATATATTGCTATTCTATACCATACCATACTAATCCTTTTTATAACTTAGTAGACTATACTACACCATACCTTACTATACCAGATTATATTATGCTGTACTATATATTATTATACGATACCTTTTTTACATATTGCTATAGCATACCATACTTTATTATACTACACCATACTATCTACACTAGACAAAATCACTACAGTAAATCATATACTACATCATATCACACTATACCTTATTATATAGTACTATACCATACCATGCTAAACCTTATTATACCTGTATATTACTATACCATACTATATTATACCTTAATTTGTATCACTATATCATATCTTACTTTAGTATATACTGCATTACCATACTATACCATATTATATAGTACTCTACTATACCATATTATAATATATTACACTATATTTTATTATACTATATCTTATTATATATTATGATACCATGCTCTATATTACTATGCTATACAATAACTATATTATACTACACCATACTAGACATGCATTATTATAGTATAGTTTATACTACGCTATACCGCACTATACTTTATAATATATTACTATAGTATTTATTATTATACTATATTATACCTTATTATATGTTACTATACCATATTATACTATACATTACTATACAGTACTTTATTATATATTACTGTATATATAGTACTAGGATATGTTATATATTACTATGCTTCAACGTACTATACAGTGCTATAAGGTAGAATGATATAACATGCTTTACTTTATTGTACTATACATTACTGTGATATACTACATTGTATTTCTACAATATTATTATCAAACTATTAAATACTATACTGTACTACACCATATTGTGCTATACTGGTGTATATCACATTAATATATCATACTATATATGTTATTCCATACCATATTATACAGCACTGTACAACATTAAATCTTACATTATTATGCCATACCATATCGTAAAATATTGCACATTACTATAACATACCACATATTACTATGTTGTACCATACTACATATTACTATACCATACCATAATATACATTAACATATATTACTATTCTGTACGATACAATACTGCACACTATTTTACCATATTATATTGTCGAATACTATACAAAACCATACATTACTTTGCTGAACTATGCTACAAATTACCATACCTCACTACATTCTACAATAATATTTTATATATATATATATATATATATATATATATATATATATATATATATATATATATATAATTATCATATAGTACAACACCATTATTAATTATTATACCATATCATACTACACATTACCATGTCATACTTTAAAACAGTATACATTAGTTTACCATTCTATTCATTACCATTCCATATAGTACAACACCATACATCATACTACTAAACTTTGCCATACTACACATTATTATAACACATTATACAATGCTAGACATTACTATACCATACTATATTACTTCTCTATATGTCAGAAGTAGAGTAAAGCTGTGATATGTAAGAAAGTGGTGGCTACGGGGAAGTCGGCACCCCCTTCTTATACCAAGACACGAATTGTCCAATTTACAGTTTTCATTAATCTTCACAAATGCTTTTATGGAAATGTACAAAGGTTTACTTTTATAAAGCCATTGATTTCAATTCAGCTGAATTTTTCTGTGTGTGTGTGTGGCTGGTGAAGCGCTCGTCTAAAGGATGTCCAAAGTGCCACCTGAACAAACAGATTGCAGAGTGTCTAGAGGATGACCATAAATTATAAAGGCTCATTCATTGTTAATATTAACACACCGCTCTAAGAAATAGATAAATTCAGTTTAATGCTGAAATTTGCTGGCACTGCCTACACAGAGTTACAGAAAATAACAAAACAACACTGTCAGAGATCTGCACAGGTCTGCCGTATGAGGGACATAAGTAAAACTTGCTGGAAATGATTGTCAGCTCAGCTGCTGCACTGAAACCAGGGGGAAATGGTGGGGTGGTGACACAAAATCACACAACATAAACAAGCTGCAACATCAGAGATGGACAGAGAACTTCACACAGAGCAGTAGCCTTAATAGACTCATTATCCATACATCTTCATAAATGCAGCTTCATCAACTCTCCTCTGGGAGGCGCCGCACTCTATCTGCATTGAAGCCTAACATTAATAATCATAAAACTTCACCTTTTTATCTTGTCCTTGGCTGCAGAATCACTTACCTTCCCTTATTACTTACCATATACTGTTATAAAAGGTAAGACAATGAATGACCAATAGCTCCCTGGCATTCTGTGTGGGGTATAAAATATGGATGGCATGTTCCTGGACATATCAAAAGTCACAGAAAATGACCTCTGACAAGGATTACTGTCAGCTGATGTCACCCTGCATACCCTGTATCAGTAGTCAGGGCAAACCGCAAGCCAGTTAAAAGCTAGTTAATATATTGTCTCTGCTAGAGCCCCCTGACTCCTGGTGGCTTTGTCAACTGGCCACTTTACCTGGTTGGTAAAAAATATCTCAGGCTGCACACAGCTGGAAAGACAGGTACCCAGATGGAAGACCAGAGGGACCTGGATGGAAGGACAGGTGGCTCTGGATAGGAGGACAGGTGGCTCTGGATGGAAGGACAAGGAGTTATGAATGAAAAGACAAGGCACATGGATGGAAGCACAGGGAGTCTTCAATTTAAGGACAGGGGAACCTAGATAGAATCACAGGGGACCTAGATAGAAGGAGTGGGGGGCCTAGATAGAAGGAGAGGGGGTCCAGAATGGAAGGAGAGTAGGACCTGGATAGAAGATATAGAGGAACCTGGATAGAAGAAAATAGGGACCTGGGTGGAGGGACTGACCAGAAAGGAGGGACAAAAGGATTTAGATGAGGGGACAGGAAAACCTGGATGAAAGGAGAGAGGGACCTGAACAGAAAGATGGAGGGACCTAAATGGAAAGCGAGAGGGACCCGGATAGAAAGGCAGAGGGATAGGACTAGAAGGACAGGGAAACCAAGATGAAAGGACCTATGTAGAAGTGCAAAGAAGCATAGAGGGACCTGGATAGAAGGACAGAGGGACCTGGGTGGAAGGACAGAAGGACCTGGATGGAAGAACATAAGGAACTTGCTGGAAGGACCGAGGTAACTGGATTTAAGGACAGAGGGAACTGGATGGAAGGACAGAGGGAACTGGATGGAAGGACAGAAGGATTTGATTGGAAGGATAGAGGGAACTGGATGGAAGGACAGGGAGTTCTAGATGAAAGAACAAGGAGTACTGGATGGAAAGACAGGGGGTCTTATATGGAAGGACAAGGTTCTGTGCAGACAGACAGACCAGAATATACAGAGCTCTGATTTGTAAATGGAGGGTACAAAGTCAGGTACACTGATTGGAGTCCAGTCATAAATTATATAGACACAATTTGGAGCATGCTGTCACCTCAGGTAATCCCTCCGACACAAGATCAGATTGGCCTTGGTGTATAAGGTGGATCCGACCTCCCCGAGACGACAGTCGCAACATGCGCACTTCAGACAATCTTCATGCCAATACTTGTCCAGGGCCTTAAGCAGGTAGCGGTCCTTGATCTTACGGTTGCAGCCAGCACAACCTTTCGGTTTGGTGTCTGGCTGAACTGAAAGCATTTGTATACCTGCAAGGAGAAGACATGCATATTACTCATGTGCAGTGACCACACAACATGTTATAAATCAAATTATGGGGATATTGTGCATCATCAGATCCAGAGGTGCAAGGGCTCTGTGGGTATGATGAACTACCCATGAAGTCCAGACCTACAGAACGGGACCCTTGAGAGGGGCTGGCAAACACATGGGACACAAATACTGGGAAATTCTTTAGAAAATCAGCGGTGAGATTCTGAGGGGAGAATAAAATGCTGCCTCTAACCTTTCCGCTCAGACTGACTTGACAGCTTAAGAAGAGAAATCATAATTAAAGCGAGAAGTAAATAAGAGGCTTTGCCGCTGCTCACAAGCTGGGAGAAGCATCTCATTTAATTGCCCAGATTGTATTGTGCGCGGCGTGCACGCTTGATTGCACACATTATCCTCTTGTTCTGCGTCACTCATCCACACACTGCCAGATAGTTAACACAACAAACTATTGCGGTACACAAAGTGTCTTTCGTCCCTGCCACACACTGGCTGTCCTGGAGCACCTACCTGGCCAGAGGGGTGAGAGGTGAGCGCGCGCAGGCTTTTTGGGTCCCAAAGGGAAAGAATTTGTCTGGGGTGGCCATTCATGTGTCCAGGGACATCAAACAAAAGCTGAGCCCCCTCTTTCCCTCATGCTGGCCTAAAACCTTCACTCCCTGGTTCTCAGCGTCCCTGCAGGCTGCACTCCAGTATGGAACAACAATGCAAATCCCACTGCCCGGATCGCACAGCTCTGCCTCCCCCAGCCACCCCCCCCCCTTTTTTTTTTTTTTTGAGCAATGAAGCTGGGAACCAATTTGATTCCCCTTTCTCCAATGCAGCTGCAAGGCTCACAGATACTGACATTTTTCCACTCTTATCAGTTTAATTACAGTTACCATAGCAGCAAAGTGCTGGTGCTTGGCAAAGGCCAACAAGAGATTTGCAAGACTGACTTCAATTTTGACGCAGCTCAAATACAAAAATACACACACAGACACACAATTCACAGGAGCACAAAGAGCCGCTTGCCACCATTCAGCCTTCCCCGTGCCCGCACCACAATGTTACCGGGACCGGAATGAAGCGACGAGCCCCTGAGCAGTGTGACCCATGGAGCTGACGCTTCAACCGCAGCCAAGCACAATACACATCGCTCTGCTTCTACCTACCAAAACTTTTCTCCCTTTTGTGCATGAGTCGGTGAGAGCAGACCCTCATTGGGCAGCAGCTGGGGGTCCCTTCTTGGCTCCGGGAGCAGCTGGACGAGGCTATTGTTCCCCTGACACAATGTCACACACAGGCCGACACAGTGTGCAGATGAGGCAGCCACTGACAAAGCCACATGCTCTCTAACTCCGGAGTAAATCCTCTAATCCTGCTCTCCGCTGGGCTCCTCTAACAAATGATGAGTCTGTCACATGCAGCTCGTTCAGCACTGGGGGAGGGGACAGCTCCCAGGCACAGCCTAACTGGAGGACACAGGCACAGCAAATGCCAACTTGTCCGGGGTTGGGGGGGGGGGTGGACGACTTTGGGGACACAGCGACCCCCCCCCCCCCCACAGAAGGTGCCCCCCAACCCTCCGACAGCTGGGTGCACTCTCCATATTATGAGCCTCTCCGGGCTGCAGCCCCACACTGGAAGGGGTCAGCACAGCACCAGGAAGGTTCTGACAAAAACCAGCTCGTTATTAGTACTCTAACGCCAACATAACAGGAGGATGGAAGAAGCGCTCGTGCATTTCAAACCTCCGAGGCTCCTCACTCATAGCAGATGTGTTCACCAAAAAAAAAAAAAAAAAAAAAACCCTGAAAAACAGCATTTGTAAGGTGCAGCAGGACACAGAGCGCAGCCACAGGTGCCTGTCACTCCCCACAACTTACCTATAACAACCAGAGGAGCAGAGCAGACACACACACTCTCATCAGCAGCAGCAGCCAGACATCACACAGCAGAGAAAAGGTCACCCAGATATTACTGAGCTCAGCTCCAAAATTGTCAGAGAGCTGAGAGCAGGTAGGTACTTCCTCCCCATCTCCTCCCTCCACCCCCCCTCCACACCTACCTCTATATACAGCTGCCCCTCTGAAAACACATTCAGATCTCTGGCTCCTTTCCCAAAAGCACAGCAAGCAGAAGAAAATGATGTATGGACCACAGCTCCCCTCCGTGTGCCAGTCCTACACCCCGTTACTGCACCCTATCAGTGCATCTCATCTCTACACCCCTTCACTGCACCCACTCCCTACACCCTGTCACTGCACCCCCATCACTGCACCCTATCCCTACACCCTTTTATTGAACCCCATACCTACACCGCCTCACAGCACCCTATTACTATGCCTGTTCAGTGCACACTATCACTGCACCCCGATTCTACACTACCTCACAGCATCTTATTCCTTTACCTCCTCACTGCACCCCTCATCCATTGACTGTCACTACACCTATGCCTACACTCTGTTCTTGTACTCCATCCCTACATGCTAACAATGCACCCCATACATACATACTGTTACTGTACCCTGTCACTTCACCCTATCACTGCACCCAATCCCTACACCACATCACTGCACCCTGTCACACCCTTCCCACATCCATCACTATATCTCTGTACCCCATTACTGCAGAAATTCCTGCACTAGTCCCCACCACCACACCTATAACTGTACCCGTTCACTATACCTGCCAATAAAGCCCACCACCTCTTTCATCACTATACCTGTCAGTCTACCTATCACTACAGCTTCACTTCATTCCCATCACTACATTCCATCATTACACCAGTCATTCTACATATCACTATACCCTTCACTTCATCCACATCACAGCACCCCATCACTACAGCCTTCACTTCATCCCATCACTATACCCCATAATCGCATGGTATCATTACACCCCTTCCCTATATTGTATCACTATATGCCCATCACTACACCTCATCTCTATATGATATCATTTCAGCTCCACCACTTCTCTACATTTTATCACTAAATCCCCACCACTACACCCCATCACTGCATGGAATCACTTCATCTCCGTCACTACACCCCATCACTGCATAGTATCACTTCATCCTTATTACTACATTTATTTATTTATTTTTACAACCAAAGTGTTCCTTTAGTGAAAAATTTGGCATAGGTACTTTTATTTATTTACTTCATCACTACATGGGGTCACTTCCTCCCCATCACTATACCCCATAATTGCATGAGATTATTTCATCCCTAATCACTGCACCCTATCATTACATCCTATAACTACATCACAATCGCTGTACCCCATGATTACATTCTATTGCGACATTAAATCAGTTCATCCATACACCCCAGTATATTGTATCATTTTATCCCCATCACTGCACTTGTCGATCTACCCATCACAGCACCCCATTACTAAATCCCTTGACTAAAACCCATCACCTCATTACTACATCCCAGCATTGCAGCTTTTGCTATATATTACCTGTCTATACTGCTTTTACTTCAACCCCGATCACTTCATCCCAATCACTGCACCCCATCAGTACATTGTATTACTCCACCCCCGATTGCTGCACCCTATCTCTACATCTATTCACTTCATCCCTGATCACTAAACACCATCTTAACAGCCTTCACTGCAACCTATTAATGCACCCCATTACTACATCATATCACTTCATCACCATCACTACATTCCATCACTAGATTGTGTCACTAAGCCCCATCACTGCACTGTATAATTTCATCCCCAATTACCACACCCCATCAACTACATGATATCACTACTGGGTGTAGAAATCTACAGCGAAGTGCCAAAGCCCATTTTTATGCCAAAACAGGAGGAGGGGGGGGGGGGGGTTGCTAAACCCTAACATGGTCAAACACCCAACATCTGAATCCAATTCCAGACTATACAGCACTAAGAGAGGATATTACAGGGTTGTACAACAATGAGAGGAGATAATATAGGAATGTACAGCACTGAGAGTAGATATTATAGGGTCCATTACACCCACATTAATGTATCTACACCAACATTGATATCTCCATCATACCAACACTAATATTTTCATTTTACCAACACTAATACACCATATCTGAAATCTCTATTACACCAACATTAATATCTCTATGATACCAGCACTGATAACTCTATCACATCAACACTAATATCTCCATCACACCGCCACTGATATCTTCATTATATCAGCACTATTTCCACCAACAGTGATATCTCCATTACACCTGCACTGATATCTCTATTATACTAACACTGATATCTTCATCACACCAGTTCTAATATCTCCAAAATATCAACACTGATATCTTCATCACAACAGGTCTAATATCCCCATTACACCAACACTGATATCACCAGCTCCAATATCTCTATTACACCAATACTAACATCTACATCACATCAGCATTAACATCTCCATTACACCAGCTCTAATATTTCTTTACACTAACACTGATATCTCCATCACACCAGCTCTAATATTCCTTTACCTCAACACTGATATCTCCATCACACCAGCTCTAACATTCCTTTACCCAAACATTGATATCTCCGTCATACCAGCTCTAATATTCATTTACACCAACACTGATATCTCCATCACATAAACTCTAATATTCCTTTACACCACCACTGATATCTCCATCACACTAACTATAATACTCCTTTACACCAACACTGATATCTCCATTACACCAGCTCTAATATTCCTTTACACCAACACTGATAGCTCCATCACACCTGCACAGGTTTCCTGCGTTACATTGATACCACAAGAATCATGGGGTGCCTTTCCTTGGGCCTCAAATTTTTTGTAAGGTTCTTCTGAACCATGTGCTGGACTGTGTGCATGTAATATACATTACAGTTTGCGCTTTCACAATGGCGTGCGTGCATTAACATGTATATTTAGTGTATGTTGGATATTTAGTGTACACTTGGGAGAACAGGTGTTTCGTTCATAATTACACGCATGATGAGTTTTTGCCATTTATTTTGATTGGCCCGTCTAATGCATTGTTTACACAAAAAAATGTAGCATGCAGGAATTTTTGCGCACATGCACACAGGCTGCACAGAAACTATTTTTTTTTTTTTTTGATAAATCATAATATTTTTAAATCAAAGTCAGACATGTCATCGGGCTACAATGCTTACAATACAGTGCATGCTTGTTAATCATACTGCGCATTGCTGGTTCCTTCCTAATATACTGCGCTGGCCACCTACGGTACAATCTGCAGAAACAAAATTGCCCCCCAGTATGCAAACTGCCTCATCACCATCTCCATACAATCTCTTCCTCCAAATATACAGAACAGCTCTGAACAACCTCCCCCTAATCAATCATCACCCCAAATCCCCCCTCGTTTTGACCTCTCCCCCTCTTCGATATCTGCAGCAGAATGGAAGAGAGAGGAGGGGGACTGGGAGAGGAGAAATAAAATCACAACAAATGGAACAGCTAATGAGGACAATTAAATTAATTATGTTGAAGGAGATGAGACCCCCCCCCCACCCGAATCCGTGTGATCTGTTACCCCTCGCTGCTAACCGCCGTGCCGTAATTCACCGCTGCTGATTAGAGCATCTATGCAAATCTTTGTTTAAATCATTCAGCTAATTAAATGATGGGATTATTCCTACAGTGACATCATTCCTGCTAATTAGCACTGTTTGGACTCTGGCAATAAGAGCCCTGACAGAAAGCGCTAACCCCTCGTGCGCCGCTTGCCAGGCCACTGTTGTGGCTTTTTAACTCCTTCCCCGCTGGGGAGTGAGGGGGGGGGTGAGTGCACTGCTCTCTGGTTGGTTAATGGGTTGCTTAGATTCTCAGATCAGTTAACTCCTCCATACAGGGCAGCAAGGAAGCAGCCTGGAACCAGTTAACCCCTTCAGTGCAGAAGTCAGGAAAGTGACAGTTATGTGATTTAACCCCTGCCACACTGGGCAGTATTCTTAGATTGATTAACCCTCTGCACACTTTGTATAGAAGCCAAGGCCTGTGGGGACACATCTTAATTCCTGTGCACATTAACCACCTATGTTTAGGGTGCAAAGGTCACTTCCTGACATCATTAACCCATTGGTTACCAGCAGTCATGCATACACTTAGCCATCATTCAGGCACAGTGACATCGCCCCTCCTAAAATGTGCTGATAAATAGATGGGTGACAAAATGCTCCTCTTTCCAGACTGAATGATGAAATGCATTAAAGCTGACACTGCATTACCTGCCAGTAATTAGGTTTTGTCAGGAATTAAATGATTTGAAAGCAGTTCATCTCCCCAATCATGCAATTTCCAGCCACACTTCTTCCCTCTCTGTGATAGAGAATAGCGGCTTCCTAATCATGGGAATTATTCCCACTAACGGCGAAGACTTCCCATTCTACAAGAAGCAGCAAGTAAATCTGGCGGACAGCAATTTAATAATATCTGAGAAAACACCATTGACCCCCCCCCCCCCCTCAAAATCTCCCTGCGTTCGGCACAAGAAGTGAAAAAGAAACCGGGACATGGCTCATTTATCGGCAAGGCAGAATCCAATACAAATCCAAACTTAATGACACTGCGACTTTCCAATAGGGCAAGGTAGCCAGGTCTCGTTACCTTCAGGTTCAGACAGGCGACGTCTAGAAGAACGACTCACCTTATCTCAGGTGCAGGTTTAGAATGTCCAAAGTTTGTCCCCCCAGCAGTACGACACTGTGCGGGATCTGACGAGAGGTGCCAGAAAGTAAAGGTTGAAGCAATCGCACTTTCACGTCTTTGTACTGCAGAAATTAAATGATCTGAGTGAACTCCAGAGTACAGAAAGTCAAAGTGGCGAGTGTGGGGGAGGCGGCGGTGCCAGGTCTGCGATCGGCTGCCAGCAGTGGCCCTTCTTCTCCTTCCACGAGTAGTGCACACAGAGACCTGAGTGGGCCAGTGTTCACTATTTAAATACCTCAGCAGGTCCCTAGTTAGCAGCTTCCTTCAGCTCATCCAAGAAGCTGACAAGTGCTGTTAAGGAAACTGTACATGTTGCTCTAATGGACCTCATTAAGTCCTACTTACAGATGTTCTCTTAACATAATTGATCTGCGGTGAGTTGAGAGGACTGCAACTTATTCCCTAGCCCCCAATTATGGTTGGGTAATTAGATCCCCAACCTCCGATTTTTCACATTCACCCTTCTAACATTCCAAAATATCAAAGTATCTCTTTCACACAAAAGCTGGAGTCTCCCCCTTGCTGGACCCGCAGTATTGACAGTCAGATCTCCTAACCTTTTGTACAGACGCCACTTCTAATGGCGCGTACCGTCCACTGACACGAGCGCCTTTCCAGCATCGCTTCTCTTTTTAACCCTCAGAAACAAAAGGGTAAAAAAAACCAACTTGTATAGATTGTACTTGTGATAAAAGATTGCAGTGATGGGACTTGGCAGCTCATCTACTCTTCTAATGTCTTTTTATGTGGATTAATTCCTTAGATGAAAACTTTAAGGAACAATGAAGGAGAGCTAGTTCTGAAACGGTGGAGAGAGAAAAAAAATTAGCGAGCACACCTGGGACAGATGAAGCCAGACTTGCGCTTTTATAATGCCAATCAGCGCGCCTGTTATCATGCCTCTAATTAGGAAAGCAGCCTAAAACAGGGAGCACTTGGGGAAATGGTAATTCTGTGGTTTTGCACTTAAAAGGGGAGACATTTCTTGCACTGTAGAAATCTTGGATTGGGAATGACAAGTCCTTTAACTAATGGGGCGGATTCGGAGCCCTGTGTGCTGCATCTTCTCTGTGTCTGATTCATAAAAAGTGGACAAAGTCTGCGGAAAGCAAAGCCAGCTCAACCTGAACGCTGCGGATCTCTGGGGAGCAGAAAGTAATAGAGATCATTGTTAAGCCCCACGCAACAAATTCCTTACATTTGCATCTCAACGTGATCATTAAAAAACCAAAGGAGCCAATTCAATTCTGGACCAGTCAAAGGCGGAGAGGGTACTGTGCAACTAGCATAGTGACTTGGGCACCTGGACATGCAAATGATGGAAAATGGGGGGGGGGGGGGGGTGATTAAAGAGAAGCTTGCAACAGTGCTTGTGTACATACAGTGTGTGCTATCATGGAGGATTTGGGGAATGAATAAAGGGAAGCTTGGATTGGGGCTTGTGCATCTGGACTTTTTGCAGTCATGGAGGATTGGGGGGTGGGATTGGTGGCATACAGTTATCAGGTTTACAAATATTTTTTTTAGGTCATTCAGGAAATGCTTTACTGACCAATTGTGGTTTTATAGTATTTGGTGGATGTTGCTAGCGGGGTAGAGCTTTGGGTCCACTCACATCTATGTGAACACAGTTATGATATTTTATACATGTCAACAAGCTCTAATATGCATCAACATGCACATTTAATGTACTTTCTGTCATCATACAAAGTGGGAGGAGCAATAAAGACTGACCTGCATCGGGCATCACAATGCAAGAAAATGTGAATTACGCCATGTTTTTACCATTCGTTGCTTGGGGTCCCTTTAACGGGCACTATGAAAGACATCTGAAGCCCACTTTGAGAACAATCCAGAAATGATCCTCTGTTGCCCTTGAAAAAAACAGAAAACTTGAATTCAGTAAAAACAAACACAGATCTGAAGAACCTTTTCTGGAAGTTTTAGTGAGTGATCTTCCAACCAATAAGGCTGATCATTTCTACTCATGAATTACTTCATACACAAATATATACACAGAGCTATTGTGCTATTAGAATGAGGGGGTCTGCTTTATATTCACAGCTATTTATCTATTGGAACAAACCACCAAACCAGAGAGGGGACTTCATGTTTACACATTTTGCCCCTTCCTGCACCCCTAACCTCCCTATACTAACTTCTGTTTCTGCACTTCCTTATTATCCTGCACTTCCTTCTATCTCTATGCTTACTTACTTTCTTATGCTCACTTCTGTCCCTGCACTAATTTCCCTTCTTGTAATCAGTTCTGTCCATGTACTGCCGTTTGTCTCTTTACCCCTTCCCTCTCTTCTGTCCCTGCACTCCCTTCCCTTCTTGCACTCAATTTTGTCCCTGTATTGCCTTCTGTCTCCTCACCCCTTCCCTCTCTTCTATCTCTGCACTCCCTTCTCCCCCTACATTTACTTCTGTCCCTGCACTCCCTTCCCGTACTCAATTCTGTCCCTGTACTGCCTCTGTCTCTGCACTCCCTTCCCTCCCTACATTTACTTCTTTCCATGCACCCCCTTACCTCCCCCCACCTGCACTCACTTCTGTTTATGCAACCCCTCCCCTCCCTATACTCACTTCTGTCTCTGCACTCAATTTTGTTCCTTCACCCCTTTCTGCACCTTCTTCCCTCCATACACTCACTTCTGTCCCTGCACCCCTTTCCCTCTCTACAATCAATTCTACCCCTACACCCCTTCTGCACCATCTTCCCTCCATACACTCACTTCTATCTTTTGCACTCCCTTCTGTCTCTGCACGATTTCCTTCTCTACACTCACTACTGTCTTTGCACCCCCTTTTATGCTAAGCACCCTCTTCTCTCCCTGTCCTCCCGTTTGTTCTCTGCACCCAGGGCCGCTGATAAAGCAGTGCAACCAGCCCTACTGTACTGGGCCCAGCCCCATCAGTTCAAAAGGGGGGCCCAGGCATTTGCTGAACAGGAGGGCCATCCCCCTACTTTCCAGACACCCCCCCCCCCCCCTGCGCTTCTTTTCACAGTGTGTCCAGCTTCCCTCCTCTCCCGCCGGCAGCTGCTACCAGTACACAAAGGGATGTTTCAGGATGGAGAGCGTGTGTGTGTGGGGGGGGGGGTATGGGGCTGGTAAATTTGCCATATAATAATGATTTTAGTGTATTTTTAGCAAAAATATCAAATTACATTTTCTGGGGGTGGGAAGGTGGCCCTGTCAGGTAGGCAGTATTGGGCCCCATGATTTTTAACAGCAGCCCTGTCTGCACCTCCTATTTTCTCCCTGTACCCCTTTCTCTTGCTGCTTCTCTTTCCCTCCCAGGTGACCCAGCACCGAATTCCCTCTCATCCTCAGTTCATATAAAATTGTACAGAACAGAACTGAAGCATTCCTTACATAGCTTTCCCACTGTGCCGGACACTCTGCATTCATTACAATAACAAAACAAAAACAAAATTGGTTATAAATGAAAAAAATTACAAAACATATTGTAGGAAAGTCATTATGAGAGTTATGGTTCCATGTACACCCCTATGCTCTGGAGGTCTGTTTCTGACTAACCCCCTTCAATGGATAGTCCTTCTCTGTGATAGGACAATTGAAGGAGGGTGTGTCCACAAGAAACACTTACAGAAGACACTCAGCACTGGCCCTCTTGTCCTGGTGCTCCACCTTCATTAAAGCGGAGTTCCAACTACACTCAATTTTTTTTTTCTACCTTTCACAAGCATTTCAAATGGCATTGTAACACTCACGTCTTCTGTAAAATGTGTCCCCCAATGTCCGGTTACATCTGTAAAAAGAACTTTGATAACGGTGTTCTGGCCGTTTTCATTTTGCTTGTGGGCATGTGAAGCCCACAAGCATCCTGTTCCGATCCTGTTCCGGGATACAGTGCTGCTGCTGGACCAGCATGCACCGCCCGTTCTCTCCCTGATCTAGCGCATGCGCATTCTGTCATCGCAGTGCCATCAACTACTCAGGTTGCCATCACAACGGGTGGCAGAAGTGCCCGCCCTGTTGTGATGGCAACAAAGTCCTCAGTGCAGCCCACTGACTCCTGGGAAATGATGACACACATCTCCCAGGAGTGGAGGCGTCGAGGGAAGTGACGTCAGGAGCCGAGGTGATGAAGGAGGAAGATTTCAATGGACCACATAGCAACAGGCAAAAAGAGGTAAGTAAAAAAAAAATTTTCTTCAAATATTTTTTTTTATATTATTTCATGCACATTAA
Organism: Aquarana catesbeiana; assembly: GCF_042186555.1. NCBI lineage: Eukaryota > Metazoa > Chordata > Amphibia > Anura > Ranidae > Aquarana > Aquarana catesbeiana. Next base: position 535,029,804 of record NC_133326.1, read on the forward strand.
TGAAATTTTTTTCTGGGTGGAACTCCACTTTAAGAAGGCCTCCAGGCAGATCAGAATATCTTGAAGATATCACTGGCAGGTTGATCTTTGTCGTGGCACATCCTTATGCCCCAGGGAGTTCTAGAAAAGGACACTATTTACAAGGCTTTACATGGGTCCAGATGGATAGCTGAGTTCACAGCCTCTTAGCCCAAAATTACCCTGCCCAGATAGCAGCTCAGAAAAGGAAACAGAAACAACAGCATCATGCATAATAGTATGCAATGCATCTATATGCAGCAGCCTGACTGGCTGAGCAGAAGCATGAACTGTAATTGGTTGAGGCAGAATAACAATTTAGCCCCTCAGAACACAGCAGGAGGAACACTGCAGGTGTAAACTAATCCCAAACTTTCCAAAATATTCCAGACAACCCCAAAGACTGCAGGGCCATTTCCATACATCCTGAATCATTCTGATTGAAAGTGAACACTGGACCGATAAACCTAATGCTATCTGAAATTATTTAAAAGCTTAATATGTGAAAAAATTTTTTTAGTGCAGCTAGTGTAATTATCTAAAATAATCCTGATATTAGCCCCCTTTCATTCCCTTCACAACAGCACTCAGGCTGGGAGAAGGAAAAACAGCATTAGTAGCCAATCAGACTCTGCTGCATTGCACATGCGTTGACAGAGAGTGATAATCTCATTGGTTTGCTTCTGTCCCTTAATTGTCCAGGTCAGCAATCAGGTGGTGTGTTTGGACCAAGTTATGCTGCTGCAACATTAGAGGCTCTGAGACCTGGCAATGCAGTCTGGCAGGACAGTGTCAATCACAAAACCTAGCAGAATTACAAAATCTTTGGCAAGTAAAGCTTCTCAATGTAAAAAACAGCAAGAAGCGCCAATCTAAGTGCAGTATCATGAAACTTTAATGAGATAATTATAAACGGACAAACAGCCAAATGGCTACTCACAAAGATGAAATAGGTTAAGGCAAGGACAAGTAATGGGTCCAGGGACGTCCTCCTCAGATGTGGGCAAAGTGCATGGTGCAGGTTCTCCTGGAAGCGCTGTCCACGTTAGGATGTGCAAGTAGTCACCGGGGTCATCGCTGGGTGCTGGGCTGCAAAACGATGGAGGTGTCCGCAAAGACAACCAGCGTCTAAGTGGACATGGAGAGCCAGAGCCGTCGCAGTAGACAGAAACCGGAAGACAAGCGTGGAACGCAAGGCACTTAGTCCAGGAACCAACAAAGCGGAAGTGACGTATGGACGTGTTGGATGACGCGTTTCAATGCTTCCGCATTTTCTTCAGATCCGATAGGCTAATACAACAGGTGTCCTTTTATGGGAGCTATGGAGTCAGTAACTAGGCAACAGCTAAAAACAAAACACGATATACTAAATACAATAACAATGAGATGAAGAAAATGAGTTCAAAAACACCAGAAAAATGTGAAAGTGAGATATAAAAAAAGGGTAGAAAGAAAAGAAAAGAAAAAGAAAAACGTTTTTCTTTTGTTGGTTCCTGGACTAAGTGCCTTGCGTTCCACGCTTGTCTTCCGGTTTCTGTCTACTGCGACGGCTCTGGCTCTCCATGTCCACTTAGACGCTGGTTGTCTTTTCGGACACCTCCATCGTTTTGCAGCCCAGCACCCAGCGATGACCCCGGTGACTACTTGCACATCCTAACGTGGACAGCGCTTCCAGGAGAACCTGCACCATGCACTTTGCCCACATCTGAGGAGGACGTCCCTGGACCCATTACTTGTCCTTGCCTTAACCTATTTCATCTTTGTGAGTAGCCATTTGGCTGTTTGTCCGTTTATAATTATCTCATTAAAGTTTCATGATACTGCACTTAGATTGGCGCTTCTTGCTGTTTTTTACATTGTTTTTTCAGAGTTGCCTGCTTCCACTCTCAAGTGAGCTGCCGCTGGTGCTTTTTATCAGATCTTTAATTTCAGTGACTTTTTTTATATATATATATACATACAATTTTTCTATATATATATAATTTTATTGACTATCACACCCTGGATGTTTTTTCACATTTACTTTGGACTCTTTATATGCATGTTTGTATGTTCTAGCGCCATTTATCCTTTTTTGTATAAGTAAAGCTTATCATATAAAAGTATGTTTATTTACCTGCCTGGAATTCAACATTGCTCCCTGAAGTGGGTTAGGCTAGTCACAGACATGTAGATGACCAAGCAATGATGGGCAGTGACACATCTACCTGCCTTACTCAAGTTGCTGCACATGTGATTTGAGGTTGAAAAGCTGGAAAACACCTGTGAAGAACTACCAATGGCTGTGTGGTCTTTTTTACTCCAGGAGTCAGGTAGTGGTGGATCCCGGGAAGTGATGGAGGTATCAGGACAATAATTTCATGGATATCAAATGTATAAAGGTCCCCCACATGCTGGAATTACAGCCAACATCTATGGTTTCCTTGTGGGCAGTTCAATAGGTCTGAGTGGTCCAAAACCCCCATCCCACCTTCAATAATAGTTATTGATAGTTGACCAATTTTAATTTTACCATAAAAATGGCTAGTGAAATAGAGAATAAGTGGTAGTATGAAACCAATTATGCCCATACAAGGGCAAATTCTCAATGGTAGGCTAACGCGTTTGGAGGGGCTCCCTCTTCATCAGAACCTTGGAAAGCAAAAGAAAGTCTGTAAAATGTGGTAGATATACATGGAGAGGAGTGGTTACACTAGTGCTGCCAGTGGAGGGATGGGGGCTTTTTTTTTCTTCTCTATTATCACATCATGTACAGTAGACCTTCTCCTGGTCACTTCTTCTAATATTCAATGGTTAACACTGAAAACAAAGACATGAAAAAGATCCAGGGAGCAGAACTGACCTGCACAACTTCTGTTTATGATTTTGGCTTTGGGCTCTCAGCCACCCTTCTGACCCTACTGCTGGTAATTGTCTTTTTCTGGGCGCTCCACCCTGTATATGGAACTGACTGATACCTCAGGAGCGGCACAGTGGTGTAGTGGTTAGCACTCTCACCTAGCAGTAAAAAGGGTCACTGGTTCGAATCCCAACCACAACACTACCTGCCTGGAGTTTGCATGTTCTCCCTGTGCCTGCGTGGGTTTCCTCCCACTCCAAAGACATGCTGGTAGGTTAATTGGCTTCTCTCCAAAATTGGCCCTAATATATGAATGTGAGATGGAGACCTTGGATTGTGGGCTCCTTGAGGGTAAGGACTGATGTGAGTGTGCGATGTATTTGTGGAGTGCTGCGTAAATTGACAGTGCTATATGGGTACTAGGGCTGGAGAAAAAATCAATTTGATTCTTGAATCGAGTTGAGAGATCAAATTTTCAGCAAATCGATTTTTTGATATATTTTTTTATTTCACCAGGACCGGCGCTGACACCGCGCCGGTCCTGAGGAGCTGCGGGCAGGAGTTTTTAGGGGAGGCCGCGGCTTCGGCCTAGTCCGTGAGGCCGGACGCCGCAGACTAGGCCGAAGCCGCGGCCTCGCCTAAAAACTCCTGCCTGCAGCTCCTCAGGACCGGCGTGGTGTCCATCAAAAAAAAAAAAAAAACTTGATTCGAATTGTGAATCAAGTTTTTTTTTTTGAGAAATTTACCCAGCTCTAATGGGTACCTTAAATAAATAATAATATAATAGATAAGCATCTTAATGAGACACAATGTACAGGGATAGGGACAATTGTAGACACGCACCCACACTCACTCAGGTTAAACTGGATGGACTGGTGTCTTTATTTAACCTTACTAACTATGTAACCTGCTGCGTGAAGTAAAAAGGTAATGACCCTATGGGGGTTATTTACTAAAGGCACATCCACTTTGCACTGGAAGTGCAGTCGCTGTAGATCCGAGGAGGACATGCAAGGAAAATAAATATAACAGCATTTTTGCTTGTACATGATTGGATGATAAAACCAGCAGAGCTTTCCGTGGTTTCAGATTTTCCCCTCAGATTTACAGCAAGTGCACTTGCAGTGCAGAGTGGATTTGCCTTTAGTAAATCAACCCCTATGTCTAGCCTCCTGAGTGAGAAGAGAAAAGTACTGGTAGTTACTGGTTGCCAGCACCTGTTATGTAATTGATGACTAGCTATGGGAGATGGTAGGGTGTGCAAGTCAGCATGGGAGAACACACCAAATACCAATATATGAAAGTGGCATTTGGCGACATCCAGTCTTGGGTTGTCTGAATCTCTGCGTTCATCTGATTGAGTTGCTTGGAATCACCTACGTAATTACTGAGTATGTATAACAATTTTGCAAGCAGTACTGTGTGACCAATGAAGTGTGTGACACTTGTTTCCATGAAGACTCATTCTCAGTATTTTGTCCTGCTATAAAGATCATTTTTACTTTGCACTCTATGGATTAAACCTGGTCAGAATTCTGCATGCAGATTGCAGGAGATAAAACATGGAGGATTTAGAATTTCTTAAAGTATCTTATTACAGTCTCACTTAGAGCGAAATTAGCTGCTAATGATTTTTTCTTTAGAGTTCATCATTTTAGAAGTATTATCTCGACATGGCAGAATCTTCTCTAAATAGGCAAAAACTAAGCATTTTTATGGTTCTGACTGTTCTAAACTGATGAAAGATGAAATTTGATTGGCTGAAATGCTTCTCTTACTAAAGAAGCCCGTATGTGCTTAAATCTCATGAAACTTTTTCATATTTTGGGCAAAAATTTATTTTGTATGATAATACTTCAAGCTAAATCACCACGGTGATTTCTAGAGATGAGCAGTTTATAGTCTGGGCCTGTGACTCTATCTGGGATGAGGGTTTTCAAGCACGTGGCGGAAGTCTAGCAGATGTTGGCCACAATCAATGAATTTCAGAGTGAAGAGATTTGTTCGGGATCACCTCATGTTACAGTTTTCTGGATTCAGGACATGGCAAATAAATAAAGCCACCAAAGTCTTTTTGTGCCTGAAAGCAAATTGTGCAAATTATGTTACCCATGACCAAACTATGGAGATATGCACATACCGTGAGGTCCTTTTATATGTGTCTTGGCGTTCGTGGGCAGCACTCTCACAGTTCCCAGTGCGGACATCCCCAGATGGCTCTCTGTGCATAGCATTACATGTTGATCTGTGAACTAATGTGTGAGTAAACTAGGGAAAGGTATTTTTCTGGGTGCCCCCCCCCTTCCCATATATTTGTCTAACCATGAGGTTAAAATGTTATTATATACTTTTTACAGTTACGCACATTGCACATGCTCTTGGAATTTTCCACGAAACGCGTTGAGCCTTCTAAGATGCAATTATTTTATTACAACTATGTGTTTATATGTTTGATATTTTATACATTAATTTTTTGTCAATCATAAACTCTATTGTATTGGTTTATTTCAACCTATTCACACCATTGGCTCTCAACACAATATCTACTTGTCTTAGCTTGTATGGTCCTATTGAATCATTTATTGATGTTTTATTACATGTATAGATTCTGTGAATATGAATTTTTTACAATCTGTTGACGAGGCTGTTTAATAAAAACTGCTCTCAACATTATTTTGTATATTGATTCCACCTTATATACAGTACATATGATTTACTAATGTGTCTTTACACTTATTTACCAACTGGTTCACACACACCTCACGTAGCCTCCCTGGCGGTTTTCCCGAGTGTGGCTCGGGGTTAAAATTCAGTACCATTAGCGGTAACCCCGAGCCACACTCGGGATCGCATTGCAGGATCCTGGGGCGGCGTTACTTACCTTGTCCCCGGGATCCTGCGATGTCACCCGCAGTGTCCGAGGGCTCCGTCCTCCTCCGAAGCCTCTCCGTGCCAGGCTCCGTTCCCTGCGAGCGGCGCGACGCACGGGGGCGAAGCCTGGCGGCAAATTAAAAAAAAAGTAAAAATCATAACACATACAGTACTGTAATCTTACAGATTACAGCACTGTATGAAATGATTTCACATCCCTTTTGTCCCCAGTGCTTTGTCCCATGCCCTGCATGCAGTTTTACATGATATACACTGTTCTTTCTGCCTGGAAACTGGATATTGTCCATAGCAACCAAAAAGTGTCCCTTTACGTCAAAAGTGGCTTTAGACCAGCTAGAAAACAGCGATAGTAAATTAGAACACTTGCAGAATTGAGCGATAGTGAATTGTGGGGAAATTTATTTTATTACTATTTTTTTTTTTTAATTATTTATTTTTATTTATTATATTATAATTTATGTTTTTGTGTTTCAAACTTTATCATACCCAGGATATCTACTAGACTCTGGTTTGGACAGATTTAAGTGTGTTATTGTTAAGATTTACAGATCTACAATATAAAACGCCAAATTTCCATGCAAAATAATGGTACCGCTTTCAGCACCTAAAATCCGAAATAATCATACCGCCAGGGAGGTTAATGTCCCAACCTTCTTTCTCCCCTTTAATAGGCATAAACTAAGCCTTCTTTATGGTTCTGACTGTTGAAAAGATGATGAAAGATGAAATTTGATTGGCTGAAATGGTTCTCTTACTAAAGAAGCCCATATGTGCATAAATCTCACTAAATAGTTTCATATTTTGGGCAAAAATTTATTTTGTATGACAATACTTCAAGCTAGATCACCATGGTGATTTCTAGAGATGAGCGGTTTATAGTCTGGGCCTGTAACTCCATCGGGATGAGGGTTTTCAAGCACATGGCGGAAGTCTAGCAGATGTTGGCCACAATCAATGAATTTCAGAGTAAAGAGATTTGTTCCGGATTGCCTCATGTTGCAGTTTTGTGGATTCAGGACATGGCAAAAAAATAAAGCCACAAAGCCTTTTTGTGCCTGAAAGCAGATTTTTGTTCCATCGTTGTTGTAATGGAGTTACATCTAAAATAGTGTTTTCTACTAAGGTGGACCTATACTTAAAGCTTTGTTTGCCCAACAGAGATTCATAATGTGGCAAAGCAAATCAATAAACAAGTTCGTAATTCAGATTAGAGCAGCAGAGCACTTTGACAGTGCCTGGGCTCATTCTGGCTCACAGTAACCAATCAAGAGTTTGGCATATCCTGTCCACTCTAACCTATCACTGGATTACACTGGAAGCGCTCAGGGTGAAGGCTAGGAACATAAAGACTGTGCAATGGAGGACAACATAGATCCAGGAAGGGGAATAGCTGTGGAATATTGTCAGTGCTGTATCATTCACCACTGACATGTCTCACATCCTTTGAAGAAAACCAGGTGGTCAGAGGGCAGGTCTACTTCAAGGGGCATAATTCCCTATTATCATCAAATGAGGTCATCAGCTTTACTGACACCTGTCAATTTGACCTACTGACATCTGAGTAGACTATCTATCAAGCCTGGTGTGTCTACATCACCTCTGCTTAACTATGTCTGATCTTCCGGCAGCCTTGTGTTCCTGGAGCCTGTGGTCAGTCATGGCTTTTAGCTCTCCTGTTCTCTGTCACTTGTTTTGGCTTTTCCAGGAAGTTCTACAATGTGATTCCTAGATTCTTCTCTGTGCAACTTTCTTCCAGTCCGGCCTTTCTTCTGTTTACTTGGCTTGTTGTTTCCTGCAGGTCTGGCACCATCCTCCGTTTTCCTCAGTGCCTGGTGTATTTGCCTCTCTATTATTTTCCCCTATATAACTGACTATATGTTTCCTTGGCCTTAACTTGGTAAGTAGCCTGTATGCCATTACCGTATTCCCAGTTTGTTGGTGACATTAGTTCCCATCTCCTTAGTTTCTGGGCAAAACACTTATATCACATGTCTTAGTATCATCATTATTAACCCTTGTATTATTTTTTCCTAGCAGAGAGGTGGGATAGCAGTCATCTTGTGGCATCTATCTTGAGTCCCCATCCCTGCTGCCCATTTCGAGCTGCAGCCTTTCTGGACAGCATTTTGGTATGACAATGAGATTGCTGTATTCCCAACTCATTCTGAGTGATGTGTATTCTGGTCCCAGTCTGTAAGTTCTCCAAAGTCCTCAGATTGGAGAAGCGACAAGAGGAAACAAAGGAGATTTACTGGCCGGTTAATGAATAGAGCTTCTCTCAGAAATAGATGTGAATAATGCTGGTGTTTAGGATCTGCAGATTTCCCCACAGCCGGAGCCTTAGAAACTGCCAGAGCTCCACTTTTATCAGCGTAATGTTGATTTTAATTAAAGTGTGCGATTTCAGATATTGTTAAATGGAGTGTGCTGAGTGAACACAGTAATGTACCAACTACCTCTGAGACTGCTTCACATTCATAAGCCATTAGTCAGAAACCATTAAATAACAATTGGCTCCATTCAGTGCTGAGCTCGGCCCTTCCCGGTGTTAAATGGGAGATTATATATCACTGATTAATTCCAATTATAACTGCGCTAGCTTCACGAGTCTGGTACACACCACCTTTAGATTGATTATTTATATATATATATATATATATTTTTCATAATATACATTGTATATACATTTTATATACAAAGAAATGTAATTACAATGAATGGTTCATAAAAGTAAAGAAGAGGAGTATTTGGATTTGATTGTATTCTCTAATAATTTCAACATGAAAGGTTTTTGTGCTAGTTATAATTTATACACAGATATTACAGTGCCAGAAGGATAACTAAGAACTTACCAGGGGGTGAGAGGGGGTTGAGTTAGTGTCGGATGTTGGGGGATGGGAGTTGGGCTGTTTAGTATTTTGATGGTGGTAGGCTTAGGTGGAAAGGGATGGGATGTGGGTTTGGATAGGTGTTTGGATGTGAAGGGTAGGTGGTGGTCAGTAGTGTATTTAGGTTTTGTGCTGCCCTAGGCCTGACTAAACTCGTGCACCCCTAATTTAAATATGACCTACTCCTTCCTGTCAAGGCCACACCCCTTGCTGTTTAAGACCCGCCCTGAAATTTTTGATTAGGGACACTAGTTCTGAGGGCGTGGGGGGGTGGGGGGCTCAATGGATTCCCTTAATTTGCATAGTTTTCCTTTCACTTCCTGTTTGGCAGGAAGTGAAGGGAAATCTCTGCAATGGGACAGGGATGGTAAAAAATAAACAGACTGACTGTTATAACCCTCCCTTACTCTATCCAAAAAGTGTTGCCTATAGTTCTACTTTAAGGACAAATTTCTGATAATTTTATGGAGAGGACTAAGAAGATATAACCATTCCAATGGTGCAGCAGAAAATATATAGCACAGTGAGGAAGGTTTGTGGTCAAGGATGAGAGGACAGTCAAAATTAGAAGCAGTGCACTCCCCCACAGTTGCGGAATGCCAGCCGCCCGCATGCCAGAAGCAGTGCGGCCGCTTTATGGGGGCGCTAGACTAATTTGCCTATCAGCCCAGTCCGCCCCATAAGACTGGTGCTACACTAACAGTGTAGCGCAAGCCGGTGGGGACTCTTTCCATGCTGCCCCCCTGCAAAGTGCTGCCCTAGGCCTGGGCCTTGTCAGCTTAGGCCAGGATACAGCGTTGGTGTTGGTTGACTGAGGGAAGGATATTGAGGGTAGGAGGGTGTTGGGTGGGGGTGAGAGGGGTATCAATGGGGGTAGGATGTTTAGGGTGGAGGGAAGTTGGGTGAGGGTGGGACGTGGGTTTAAGGAGAAGATTAGGCTGGGATAGGATACTGATAATGGATAAGTGTGGAAGTTGAATAAAATGGAATACATAAATGGTTTTAATATTATAACAGTCTTTTTTTTATGCTCATGTTGACATTATGCAGAAATTTTTATGCCATTTTTGATCCAAAGTCTAAGCCCCAGGGTATAACAAGAAGGTGAGGGACAAAAATGTAGGCAGCTGCAAGGGATCAAGTGTCAAAGGGCAATGGGAGACTCTACTATAATTTCACTCTACTTCCTTTCTGAAATCCACTTCCCTGTCGTCTTCCCAACTAACATGGTTGAATATGGAGATGTCAGACTTTTTAACAAAAGGAGTACTTGTATAGAGTATATTAAAGAAAAAGATGTATATTATACACACGTGGTCTGATGACAGTGAGGATCTGATGACAGTGAGGACCCACATCATACATACATTGGGTCCTTCTATGACAGATGACAGCAAGGATGTATATAATATACATACATAGGGTCCTTCTATTGTATAGATAACAGCAAGGACATAAGTTATACATATATAAGAAATACATGATACAAATATGGGGTCCTTCTATAGATCACATGACAGCAAGGATTTATAATATCCATACATGGGGTCCTTCTATACCTCACATGACAGCAGGGATGCTTACATGGGGCATATATTTTACATACTGTATGGTGTTCTCCTATCAATGTGAATGTACAATGTATATGTAAAGCGCTGCATAAATTGACAGTGTTATATAAGTACCATAATAATAATAATACTAATAATATAGATCAGATGACAGTGAGGACAAATATCATACATACATGGAACCCTTCTATAGATCATATGACATCTAGAATGTATATTATAATACATGGGGTTTTTCTATAGATCAGATGACAGTGGGGACAAATACTGTACATACATTGAATGTACATATTACCTAAATGGGGTCCTTCTATAGATTAGATTACAGTGAGTAGGTGTATTATACATATATGGGTCCATCTATGGATCAGATGACAGTGAGGAGGACAAATATTATACATACATAGTATGTACATTATACATGTTGTACATGGGGTCCTTTTATAGATCAGATATCATGCAAGACATAGAACGTGAGGATGTATATTATGCATAAGGAAGGGAGCCCTTCTATAGATCAGATTATAGTGAGGATGTATATTATACAATCATAGGATGTACAAAATACAGTACACACATGGTATTCTTCTATGGATCAGATGACAGCACGGATATATATTACACATACATATGATGTATCTTATACATACATGGTGTCCTTCTTTAGATCAGATGACAGTGAGGCGATAGTCGCCTTGTTCTTGCTCATACGACAAATCATATAATAACACTGACAGTGGAATCTCACTGAGAAACAAGACTAATACACCATAACACGGCGAAGCTGCAAGGTGCACGTTGTCTTCAGCTTTGGATCTGCACACCATTTTACAACCTGCTCGTTGTTGGGGGGAAGTATTTATTGTGACTCCGGAGAGAAGTGAACTGTACGCCGAAGATTCACACGTTTCATACATTCTTAGTAATTGCTTTACGACGCCCTGTGTGGTCATTACGCCTGACCTTGTAACTCTGATTATTGGGTTAGACAGTATAATGGGTGATGTGTGATGGCACAAAGCTGAGAATTCAGTTACGTCTGGAGTTTTGTGCTATTTGATTTCGCTTTACATTCTCCCTGAGTGATTATAAAACAATTAATCTTTCCTGCTAGGAATTAAGACCTGTGGATTGCAGCGCCCTCAGTGTACTCCCCCATTAGATCTGACATGTTTATCTTCTGCTGCCCAGGATGCTGGCAGATTTCTTCTGAACGGTTCAGATAGCATCCTGTTACTGCAGGCACTTACTCACCTTCCAAGTACCTGGAGGTTACAGAAGATGAGGGAGGCATGATCACTGATCTTAGGGTCCAATTATGGGTGGAGTCTGAAGGGGAGAGCCAAATATTGGCTTCTTTATATTTATTGGGGGTTTCTCATTGCTGAGATCTACCTTCTGCTATATACTGTATGCTTAGAGGAAATGCCTCATAAAGGGCACAGCAGGGGTTCAGACACCAGGACTCAGAAAATGGATGGTGGAATCCCCTTAAAATGAGCATAGCAGGTGTGAAGACCTGGTAACTAAGCACAGGGTTAGTAAGAACCCCTCATAATGGGCACAACAGGTGTGAAGACCTGGAAACGCAGAGCAAGGATGCTGTGAATCCCTCAAAATCATCACAGCAGGTGTGCAGACCCAGGAACTCAGAGCAGGATTGGAGAGAACGTCTCAAAATGAACACAACAGGTGTACAGAACTGTGTACTTAGGACAGGGATGGTGGGATCCCCTCATAATGGGCTCAGAAGGTGTACAGATGCAGAGACATTGCTCACATGTATATTTAAGTATTTGCTCTGGGAGGGGTCATCTCATCTGCACAGTTAAGTCAGCTATTGGTACCTTGAGCTTTTAGCTAAGACAACTACAGCTGTATGCTGCATCTCAGGAACGGCTGAAATAGATATCACATGGATGCTGTCCTGCTTGGTTTCCATCTAGTTCACCAAGAAGTGAAGAATATAAATAGGCCTCTGTTGGAACACAGCAGAGGAAGAACTCCAGCTGATCTGACACAAGCAGTGTTCCTCACTGACCGCACCAACGTCTCAGAATCAACATCTTCAACGTTACGCTAATCATATAAGGTGTGCTGCTTATTACTGCGAACACGACTGCGAGTGATGGATGAGAGGCACAGACGCACCGCCAAATGGAGCGCTTAGATTAAAACATACATATTAAAATTCATCGCCAATGTCACCCATATACCGGCATGGCGCGGCGAACACTGAGGGCCGCTGAATGATATGGTAATATTTTCTTCCTCCCAGTTGTAGCTTCGGATTGAAATTTATACACTCAATAAGCCGGCGAAGAATCAGAGGGGATCATGCTGCAGAAATGTGTCTCACTCCATTCCGTCCTGTCACTCTCCCAGTCATTTTAATATTTTTCCAATGTCTCGGCTTATTTTTGGTGCCAAACAACATTTTCAAATACAGTCAGTCTGGAAATGAGATGGGTGCGCAGCACCGTTCATTGTAAACAAGTGAATTTGCGGGAGGCTCTGAGAATTTTCTGTGGTAATAAATAGAGAAATAAGATGTGCGAGTCATCGGCCGCTCGCTCTCCCTCTTAAATAGATTTCTTTGTGACACAATTTCAAACGTTTTCATTTGCGACAGATTTGCTTTATATGAACACATTTTATCCGTAATATTCAATAGTTATTGGGTACGAGGAAGCCCACTGTGAGATACAAGGACAATTCGAGTTCCCTGGTCGGATTCTGGAAAGATTTAGGACAAGTCAGGATGGACAAATTGATGGGACAGAGACGTCAGATCCAATGTAAACAAATAAAGCGTAAAGAGCCACAAGGTGAGGCATTACCCTGAAATTAGGTAAATTTGGTTAAAACATTTTTCGGAATTCCAGATTTCGATCAGGAAATTCCAGGCCAAAAAAGTGATCACAAATGTATCACCCTCCCACATTAACCCATCGGACCCCCATATTGTGACCCTCCTCAGGTCATGGAAGAGGCGGTAAAGAGGCACTCCTTTCTGTCTCTTTGCCTTGCTACACCTCTCTGGTGCCCACACGGGATGTGAATAAAACCTGTGAAAGGGCTCTTTATCACAGAGATCACACAAGGCAGCAGCAATATTAGTCTACTTTCCTGTGGAGAAAAGAGAAGGAAGTGTAAACATTGTCCGTGCTGCTGTGAAACATCAAATGTATATGTGACGGAGGCAAAGAAGAACAAATATCCCACTGACCATCTTTCTCATCGAGTTAAAGTGGTTGTAAACCCTTACATATACCCAGTGAAGTGACTGGCCTCAGGTGATACACAGAGATGAAACAAATCCTCCTACATAAGTTGTACCTGTTTATCTTTACCCTATATTCATTCAAAGTGCAGAATTTACACAAGATCTCTCAGCTCTGAAAAGCAGGGGGTGGAGAGCTGAAGTTACATCAGTGAAGAGAGCTCTGAGAACTGATTGGAGGGAAGGTACATACCCTCTGCACTCAGGAACAGAACGAAGACTGTCAATCAGCTGGAGGTCCCTCCCCTGTCACCTTTTTTCTCTTAGAGTCAGTTATTCATTCTGATAGCAGAGGAACGAAACAGTGGACAGAAATTACATTTAGTGCTCTGGATTGAGAAAAGTACAGACTATAGAGGGATATGCTTTGTTCATATTTCATGTCTGAGGTTTTTGCGGCCAAAACTTTTTTCAAGCTGTGGATGGACATTTACTTTCACTTCCTGTCCTGGTGACACCATTTTAGACTTATGGCATCCCTGGGACAGAGAATGAACACACTAAGCCAAGCCAGCCAATCATACAACACCTAAAATAAATATAAGCTGCATATCAAGTACCCAATGGACCACCAATCATTATCCACATCATGGAAGAAGGAGAGTGTCATATTATTGGTCTATGTGACCTTGTGATGCCTGAAACGAAACTAGGTGGCTTTCATGACTTTAGCACAGCTCCAGTAATTTCTGGATGGGAATAGCATTGCTTCCGCAGATGGAGCGATTCTTTGTGGATAAACATCACTATCGCCTATAAACTCCTAGAAAGTAGTTCTCCTGTTGCAGAGGCTCCTTTGCAATTCCCAGGGTCATTGACTGGAGTCTCCATACTTCTACTCTCGGTTCGGAATTGACATTATAGAAGGGCAGACTTTTGCGCTATTTTTAGTATTGGGGCAACCTTAAGATTTTTCAGAGAGCCCTCCAGTGGTCTTCACCCCAGAGTGGGCCACTGTGTGATTATGAGGGTATAGAATAACTGAATGTGATTTCTGAAACCAACATATCTGTATAATGAGTAATTGGTACTTCATGGTGCCAGCTGGCTTTTACACAAAAAGTTTACTGTAATCTGACTGTGCCAATCCATTGAGGTTGTGTGGCATACGTGTTCCTCCTTGTAAGCATAGAAGAAACACCTCCAGAAAAGACACTTCTGATGCATCCATATGACTGACCACAGCACATTACAGAGCCGCATAACACATCAGGACTTCCACCTGGGCTGGTAATACCTGCTAAATATGCCAGCCACTCCTATTTCAGAAAGAAAGAAGTACCACAAGCTATGGGAGCAAGTTGACAACCTCCACATCTGAAACATCCCAGGAAGTACCCAGAATCAAGGGGAAGGGTTGCGTTTATGGACCCATGAGGCACTGGAGAGCCATATAAAGTCATTTGTCTAGCGAGATGACTTAACAGGTCTTGTTCAATAATTGCGACACTGTGAATTGAACATGAAATACACAAATTGTAAATGTTATATATTAGGAGGAAAAGCAATTTGCAGAGTTGTGTTTCGCTGCCGTTGTGTTAGATAAGAGCTCTCCAGCCGTACGCTGCAGCCAATCACGACTTCTATTAGTAGCCTTTTAATATAAATGAGAATGATGGTCTCCACTTTATGAAAGCTTTCTTAAACAAAAAACTGATATCTGCCGCTATGCCGGCTATGGAGCTTGTTTGCTATTACAAGGCCCAAATGTATTATTTATGCAATTTTCTTCAAAAAGACGCCTGGAAGAGCAGATTTCATTTTGTCCTGTTCGGGGGAAGCATTGTCTCATAAATGTGAACATTCTGCATTTTATCTGCTTTGAATATATACTGCAAATGTACGCGTTATTTGAGGATGATGCTGAAAACCTTCCAATGCATTCAAAATAACTATTTTAATAAGTTTACAGATAGTGCTCACCTCTATAGATCTCTTTCATCAGAATAAACGGCGTTTTGTGTCTGAGACGCGGATTCTTCTGAGACTGCTTAGCGCTATTTGGAGAGATGAGGAGAAAGTAATGTCTCACAAAGCCTCAGGAGATGGGTCAGAGTCACTGTGCGGGATGGAGTGGCAATTTGGCCGTGTGTGTGGGTAGTTAGTGTTTGGGTTGAAGTGAGATCTGACCATAGGCGTGGAGCAAATTTTTTGTGTGGAATGAGATGGAGTGGGATATGACTGTGTGTGTGTATGTGTATGCAAAGCACGTGTTCAGGATGAAGTGATATCGGACTATGGGTTGGTGAAGCAACTGTTTGGGACTATATGACTGTGTGTGTGTGTATGTGTGTGCTGAGCAAGTATTCCATATGGAATGATAAAGTGATTACGTTTGTTTGTGGAGCTTGTGTTTGTACACACACACACAGTCAGATCGTCACACTATTCCAGAGTGTCTGGGATGGTTTGATGATCTGACCATGCAGTTAGCCCCATGTATGAAGCTCTGGGGTTTAGATATAGATGGAGGGTACATCCAGCCCCACTGCCAGCAACCTGTAAAAGTCTATGAGAGGCTGACAGCTGCTGCAGCTGGGTAGGGCTGGATGGTGGACCGAGTGGTACTTACCTTTAGGGCAGTATGCACCCAGGGACAAATGCCTGGAACACAGACTGCTTCCGTTTCTGCCATTCATCCTTGGGCGCATACTGTAAATAAATGTAAGTGCCACTTGATGCACCATGCAGCTGCAAGCCTTTTTTTACAGGCTTCTGACTGGACGTTGCGCCTGTACCTTCTACCTGTACCGAAACACTAAGGCTAAACACTCAGTTTGTACAAGGTCTTAAAAAGGAAGTATGGGATTTGCTTTTTTTTTTTAAATCATACTTACATCGGTGGATGCAACATCAGTCCAATGCTGTCTCTGTCCCTCGTTGGCTCTAACACAGAACCGAGCAATTGAACACTGCAGATCGCTCAGTTCTCAGAGCTCGGTGAGCAGAGAGCCGGTGACTGTCAGTCACCGGCTCTCTGCTCTACCCCCCCACTCTCACTGGAGCGCTGGGCTGTGGAAGGGGCTGGAGCGGCCAGCTCAGCGGCTCTCAGCGGCTCTCTGAGAGGCTGAGCCGGGTGCTGGTCCAGGCATGTGTGTGGATCCCGACCATATGTTTGCGATATTTTCTGAGCCTGGACCAGCTCTGTGATGTCAGCCGACAGCGGACTTCAGAAAACAAACACTCCTGCGCACAAGTGAGGTACCAGGTGGACTAAATTTCATAGTGGATAATGCCTCAGGCCTTTCTGCCCTCAGGGATAGGGTTCAACAGCTAATCTTGTGGCCCGTACCTGTGGCTGGAACTCATGCCATGTTGTTTGCGATCTAAACAACCGAGGTTAGCTGTTGAACGGCGACACGGAGGAGAGATCCTCCATATTCAGGTGGTGTATGGAGCTGGCAACCAGCATTGCGGTGGGACAGTGCTTCTCCCCTGGTGGTGGCGTGTGACGGTGACCAGCAATACAGTGACAGGGTGAGCCTCATGCAACATTAACCAGGGAACTACTGTGACCATCTGGCCCCTTACCTTTCCGCAATACTTTTCCACATTACCGGTATCATCTAGATCATGTGTATTTCATGCATGATTGCCATTGTTTATACCATTTTCAGCAATTAACACCAATTAACATCAGTCCATAGACACAGATTGTTGCTAACCTGTAACATCATGTCAAATAAATTGCCATGAATCCCCTGTGTACGAATTTAATCAACTGTATAAGTCGATTGTTCACCTATGTGGGTCTTAAGTTACTACTACTATTATTTAGTGGGCGTCATCCTTTGGCCATGGGACACCCACTAATGTGGGTGGTGTCTCTGGATCCCTCTGGGAGGTGCCTTTTTGAATGCATATTGGTGCATATGTGTATATATATGGGAAGCTCAAGGAGGCAACAATGCTGGGCTCTGAGGAAGAAGGTAATCCTTCGAAACACGTCAGCAGGCAGTGGCCCTGAAATCTCCTCTGTTACCATCTGGAGTCTGTTGTCATTTAGACCAATTGCTGTCATCTGGAGATTATTTGTATTGCAAGTTTTCTTCCATAAGTTTGTGAGTAGTTTTTTTACATAATTTTTAAAATCATTTTATATATGCAAGGATAATGCACAAGGTGGGTGCGCCCTTTTTTTCTTTCTTCTCTTTTTGACAGCGGACTTCAGCCTGCTGTCTGCTGAAAATGGGTCACAGAAGTGCAGAACAAACTGCACTTCTGTGATCCACAAGAGAAGTACAGCCAAACGAGCTTTGACTGTTACTTCTCCTTTAAGCAATACAAATAAGTGTGAATAAAAAGCACCTACTCAAAACTCCAATTGACATAAATCAAAACACTATATATGAGAGCAGCACATATAACTGTGCAGTGGTTGGTAAACAGCTTAATTGAAAGATGTTTTGGAGTCTTCACGAGTTTGATTAGCAATATATGCCTATTTTGGCCTTTCTATGATCTGAAACTATTTTTGGTGAGCGTTTTTCCTTGAAGTGATGGCACAGTGGTGATTGTTATTTCGAAATGCAAATTTCAAACCATTTGGACACATTGTAGGGAATTAGATACATCTGCTGCGCTACTTGGCTGAACTTTTGTTAATGTATTGTGCCAAATCCATGAAGCATTTGTGACAATTTTGTTTCTGACAGTGACTCATGCATCAAATTCAGGCACTTCTAAAATGTGCCACTTTTACATTGTGGCGCAATGAATGCACCAAATTCAAAATACAATATTGACATTTATCTTATGAAAGTGGAGCTAATTAAGATCAACTTTCTAACGTGAGTGGACAGTTCTAACAGCTGCCCTCATATATAATGTTTTTATTATAGAAATATGACCCTCCGGGCAGCAGAGAGGACACATTAAGCTAACACTAAGGAAATATACAAAGACTATTCCTGGTTTATTTGATTCTGAACTATACATGTTAATTGAAAGAGCTGATCACATTGGCCTCTGTACAATGTAGGAGACGCATAGTCTGCTATTGGTGGTCTCCTGCTTTGTGTGAAGGTGTCCTGTGTTTATACTTATGATAATGTGTATTGTAGTTTGTGAGCTAGGAGACGAGAAGTCTGACCTGGAAGGTCAGAGCTCTGAGTCACCTAAGCTGGTTAATTAGCTCATGTTAATTTATGTTTCTGGTTACAGTTTTTAATGTTAGGGTAATATGATCAGAAGGGGGGAATATCCTTCTCAAGTGTATAAAAGCCTGTATTCTTGTTCAATCAAGCAGTTCCATCTTTGCAGCCAAATGAGTCCTACCTAGTTCTTCATTGTACTATGCGGCTATAATATCTAATATATATATTCAGACTGGAGGAAGTGGTATATGACGGAAGCACTCAAGCGGAGTGTGGGAAGTTTCGTTACATTGGTGGCAAGCAGTGAGATGCTTCCTGCAGTCTGGGACATCCAAACCTCCACCTGGATCCAAGGTCTGGATAGCAGGAGAGGAGAGGTACAGATATCAGTTGCCATGGAAGAGGAATTTGGGAGGAGGTTACGAGAGATGCAGATACAGCATAGGGGAACAGTCAGAGCAGGTCCTGCTGGGATGGTATGATTCTATCCGCTGGGAACTCTGGAAGGAAGCGCTAGCCCATGAGCAGCGACACCAGGGAAAAAAATCTCTCCTCCTTTCAGGAAAGGTACTAGTCGCAGTAGGAAGTGTGAATGGTGTTTTTGGGGAGACAGCTGCACAAGGAATGGAAAGCTGAAAGAGATGCGGTTGGATGAGAGCTACAATGCCCTCTGCTGGTATGTAGCCCAAGTGTGCCTGTGAACAGCGGATGACACCCCAACAGAAGGCTTTGGCTACAGCGGCCTGGGGCTGTTTTTAGAGATTCTGTCCGAGGACCCTGACGTTGGGAGCGATTTGGAGTGGCATTTGAAGGAAATCTTGGAATACAGAAAATGGATGCTAAATATTTCAGAAGTTCCCTGGGCACTGGAAGATTTGGAGTCTCTAGTCAATCAGGAATGGGAGCTGTAGACCGTCTACAGATGGCTGCTAGATTTTGCAGCAGGTCTGGGCTCCCTTTGCTTGGGACTATCCAGAAGTACCAGCCGACAGTCCTGAAATCCCGGTTGAAGAGTCGGCAATGTGGCAGAGTAATGCCCCGTACACACGATCGGACTTTGTTCGGACATTCCGACAACTAAATCCTAGGATTTTTTCCGACGGATGTTGGCTCAAACTTGTCTTGCATACACATGGTCACACAAAGTTGTTGGAAAATCCGATCGTTCTAAACGCGGTGACGTAAAACACGTACGTCGGGACTATAAACGGGGCAGTGGCCAATAGCTTTCATCTCTTTATTTATTCTAAGCATGCGTGGCACTTTGTCCGTCAGATTTGTGTACACATGATCGGAATTTCCGACAACGGATTTTGTTGTCGGAAAATTTTATATCCTGCTCTCAAACTTTGTGTGTCGGAAAATCCGATGGAAAATGTGTGATGGAGCCCACACACGGTCAGAATTTCCGACGACAAGGTCCTATCACACATTTTCCATCGGAAAATCCGACCGTGTGTACAGGGCATAACAGTGTGCTTTGCCCTTCTCCGCCCGCAGCTATGGATGTGGAGGTCTTATGGCGGATGCAGCAAGTGTTAACTGAACTTAATGATCCTGTTTCTGCAGAGGATGAGCTTGGATTGAGGAATGCGTCTTTCCAGCAGCCGGGTAAAGGTATGGGAGATGGAGCAGCCGGCTCATCTTCCCATTTGCAGTTTCAGAGCTCCGGAGAAGAAGAAGCCATTCTCATTCCCCAGCCACAGATCACAAAATGTATGGATTTAATTAACTTTTCATCGGAGGATGTTATGGATGATGAGTCACCTGCCAAAGTGTTGGCACTGGGCCCAAGTGCCGCCAACCCATGCCCTGGATTTTCAGCAATTCCAGAGACTATTGATTTAATCGACTTTTCTGCTGAGGAAGAACAACCGAGTGAGCCTCCAGCGGAATAGCTGGCATCAGGGCAAAA
Source organism: Aquarana catesbeiana (assembly GCF_042186555.1). NCBI lineage: Eukaryota > Metazoa > Chordata > Amphibia > Anura > Ranidae > Aquarana > Aquarana catesbeiana. The sequence continues at coordinate 535,050,306 of NC_133326.1, forward strand.
CATCACTGAGCTCTGCCCAGCACCAACAACAGATTCAGCCTTCCTGAGAAAAGAGGCAGTCAGCCTTTCTCCCACAACACACAGAGACATGGGATTTCCTGCCAGCAGCATCTGTGGAGTTACAAGAAACTTCTCCAGCTGAAGCTCTGGCAACTGGACAGAGGGTCCAAGACCTCTGCCCCACACCTGCGGCAGTTCCGAACGCCCAGGATGAGAAGGAGATGGTCACTTCCCAGCAGCAGATCAGGATCCAGGGGGAGAAAGGAGAGGAGGTTGTCATCCTCCCTTCCCCCAACAGTCAGACAGAGGGGAGGAAATTGTTTTCATTCCTCAGCCAGCATCCATGCACCTGGGAGACAGTGACAGAGAAATGTCACCCCAGCAGCCAAATGAGGGAATGGAAGAGGAGGTAGCCGGCTCACCTCCCCAATGGCAGCTACACAGATTGGGAGAGACAGAGGTCATCCTTCCTCCCCAGCAGCAGATCCATAGTCTGGGAGTGGAGGAAGCCGGCCTCCCACCCCAATGGTTAGCCGGAGCGAATGATGTGGAGTCCCCAGCAGAAGTGCTGGCAACAGGGCAGAGTGCTACCAACCTCTGCCCAGCACCAGCAACAACTGTGGAGTTCCAGAGAGCCGTGGCAGTCAGCTCCTATCTCCAGAGACAAGCTGATGTGAAGCTTCTACTCCCAGCTGAATCACTGGCAACAGGACAGAGTGCCACTGGCCTCTGCCTAGCACCTACAGTGCCTCCACAGCTTCAGGAAGCTGGGGCAATCAGCCCCTCTCCCAGCAGCAGACTTAGCCCTCGAATGGTACAAACTACCCAGCTGAAATGCTGGCAGCCAGACAGAGAGTCAATGACCTCTGCCCCACACTTACAGAAAACAGAACTATTCCTTGCACTATTCCTTGCAGACAAAAATGGAGATCATGTGGACTATCTATGTGAGTTCACTCTGCCCGACTAATGCATGTCCAGACCAGGTGGAGGTCTGGGACCTTGTGAGTCGACTTTTGATGGGGGAGAAATGTGATAGACTCACCCAGGACAGAGGCTTTTGGAGGGACGTTCCGTTACAAGGTGAAATTTAGAAATATAACTGGAGGGTGAGGAGGATGTAGCCATATGTATTAAAGAAATATCACCCTCAAGGGGTGGCAGAGAGGATATAGTCAAATATACTTTAGAAATTTCACTCAAGGAGAGGCAGAGAAGACATACTCAGGTGTATCATAGAAATATGGCCCTCGAAGGGTGGCAGAGAGGGCTCAGTCTGGTGTATTTTAAAAGATATGGCGCTTCGGAGGCAGCAGAGAATACGTAGTCAGGTGTGCTATAGAAATATGAACCTTGGGGGCAGGGGCAAAAGTGACTTAATCAAGTGTATTATAGAATTTTGACCCTTGGAAGGCGGCAGACAAAACATAATCAGGTGTGTTATAGAAATATGACCCTTGGGGGGCCACAGAGAGAACATAGACTGGTATAATATTAAAATATGACCCTTGTAGGGAGTTAGGAGGATGCAGTCAGGTGTATTATAGAAAGGTGACCCTCAGGTGACAACAGAGAGGACATATGACCCTCAGGGGGTAGCAGAGATGACTTAGTCAGGTGTATTATGGCATGCGGCAGAGAAAAAGTAGTCAGGTGTATCATGGAAATGTAACCCTTGGGGGGGGGGGGGGGGGATGTGGGGAGGAGGACATAGTCAGATGTGTTGTAGAAATATGACCCTTGAGAGACAGGGTTGGGTGGTCTGCCAGAGGAGATATAGTCAGATGTATTATAGAACTCTAACCCTTGGGGGGGTGGCAGAGAGAAAATCATCAGGTGTATTATAGAAACATGACTGTGGGGGGCAACAGAGAGAATATACTGTAGGTGTATTACAGAATTATGACCTGGGGGGGGGTGTGGCAGAGGGGAATTAGGTGTTTTAGAGGTATATGACCCTCGGGGACAGAGAGGAGGATGTTTGCACCTGTGTTATAGAAATATGACTCTTGTGAGGCGGCATAGAGTACAGGTACTCTATGTACAGGTGTATTTTAGAAATATGACCCTCTGGGAGGACACATAGTTAGGTGTATCATAGAAATGTGACCCTTTGGAGGGTAACGGCAGAGAGGACTTAGTCAAGTGTATTATAGAAATAAGAACCTTGGGGGTGGCAAAATGTATTATGTCAGGTTTATTATATAATTCTGAACCTCTGGCAGCAGCAAAAAAAATGATTTACCTGAAGGTCTCATCTTTCTCCTCCTATCCGCTGGCAAAAAGGTTCAAAATCTGCGATCGATCACCATCAGTGGCCTTGATTATCACTTCCCATCATGCCTGCTGCTCATATCTCTGTTCATCATCTGCTTTAGAAATAATAAAAGATACACTGTGTGAAGTCTTAATAGGCCTCATTCACACAGGTGTACTTAAAGCAATATTGAACCCAAAAGCAAACATTTATTATATTGCAGCCAACCAATTCTTAGATGTGATGGCTGCATTAGTTTTCTTTTTTAGGCTTCCTTTCTTCTATTCTATTTTCATCTGGTGATCTAGCCAGTAAGTCTGTTATTTTTCAAAAGAACAAGCTCTCTTCCAGATATATCAGTTTACAGGAATGAGACACGCCATTTGCCACTTACAGGGGCGCTTACAATTATCAGGTTTTATTAAAACCTTTATCCCAAAAGGAAAAAAACAGTTTGCTGTAACTTATTATAAAAGTGTGAGCTGGAGCTTGGCTTCAATTTGTTAGTGTATCTAAATCTGCTAGTACTCCCCTCCCCCAGACTGAAAATGCTGCTGTGCCCCCTGTGCTCCTTCATCCAGGGTGGGGTCACTAATACAGGAGGTGTGTTATTGGCCAGGTCACCTGGTGAAAACAGAGAGGATAAATAGCCTAAAAAAAGAAAATAAATGCAGCCACCACATCTAAGGATTGGTAAACTGCAATATATTCCATTTTTGGTTTTGGGTATAATACCACTTTAAGCATACACCTGTGTGAGGGCTGTGTTTTATCCTCCACATGTTCTGACTACATAGCACAACACTGCCTATGACACCATCCTGGACAGAAATGAGTCATTACACACCATGCAATTCAAACTCTGTACAGGCCCACATCCCCTAACTGGTGCACTGATCACAGCTCTTATAACTAGATGTAAAGTGAGTTAGGCCCCATACACACAACTAGATTTTCTGAAAATGTTTGTCTTCAGATTTACCAAAACCATGTAGTGCAAGGGCCTGTCTGATTGCCTACAAATTGAAACTCTTAAGGTTTGACCTCATATTATGTGTATTTGATAAATCTGCAGACAAAAATCTGCAGAAAATCTAATAGTGTGTATGGGGCTTAATTCAGTACAGGCACCACTGCACCTCATTAAAACAAAATTGCCATTTAAAGAAGTCCACCCAAAGCTTGTTTGGCTGGGCTTCTCCTATGGATCACAGGAGTGGAATCTGTTTTGCACTCCTGTGACCCGTTTTCAACAGAGAGCAGACTGATGTCTGCTCTCTGCTGACGTCACAGAAATCAGTCCAGGCACTGCGTCATCCCAACAATGGAAGACTGGATCCGCCAGGTGCCTGGACTGACACTGGTCTTGGCAAGCCGCTGAGAGACTGAGATGGCCGCTCCCCGCCCCTCCACAGCGCAGCGCTCCAGTGAGCGAGGGGGAGCAGAGCAGAGAGCTGCTGATTGACAGTCAGCAGCTCTCTGCCCAGGGAGCTGTGAGAATCAAGCCATTGGCCATGATTGAACGCTCGGTTCTCTTTGCAGAGGCGCCGGGGGACGTAAAAAACTGGAAAAAAAAAACAACAACCCATAGTTCTCTTTTAAAGTAGAACTAGAGGCAAAACCTTTTTTTTGTTTTGAAAGGGAGGGTAAAACCCCCGTCGCAGTGGTGGTTGGTGCTCAAAATTTTTTGGGGGGCACAAACAAACTGAAAAATTCTGAAAAAAAACCCCCATCAATTGCGGCCTCACTGTGCCATCAAATGCAGCCACTGTGCCCATCAAACGCAGCCACTGTGCCATCAAACGCAGCCACTGTGCCCATCAAAATGCAGCCACTGTGCCCATCAATTGCCGCCACTGTACCATCAAACACAGCCACTGTGCCTATAAATTGCTGCCACTGTGCCAAAGGCAGCCACTGTGCCTATCTTATGCAGCCACTGTGCCATCGAACACAGCCACTGTGCCCATCAAACGCAGCCACTGTGCCATCAAACGCAGCCACTGTGCCATCAAACGCAGCCACTGTGCCCATCAAACGCAGCCACTGTGCCCATCAAACGCAGCCACTGTGCCATCAAATGCAGCCACTGTGCCCATCAATTGCCGCCACTGTACCATCAAACACAGCTACTGTGCCAAACGCAGCCACTGTGCCTATATATTGCTGCCACTGTGCCAAACGCAGCCACTGTGCCCATCTAATGCAGCCTCATACGCAACTATAGGTGCACAGGCATGTTTTTTCAAAACGTAAAATTTCTATAAGTTAAAAAAAAAAAAAGGAAATTAAAAAAAAAAACACATGCACAAGTAAGCTCATACAGCAAAGCAACCCTTACTGCTCATATTTAGCACTGCCTGTGTGTGACAGTCACTGTGTATAAAAATCTCCTCCTTGATTACTGCTGTTTGCCTTTAAAACAAACATGGAACAAAACTAGTACAATCATGTGTAGTCAGGTTGAGCTATAATCAATCCCTTTCTTCAGAGCTCTTTATTTACATTTATCTTTCTTCACCCGCACAATCCCTTTTTATATACATATACCAGTCTTTGGTCCTACCTGCACATACTGTCCTCTGTATGATGTGTCAGTTCGCTCCTCACCCTCCAACACACTTCAATAGGCAGCTCCTCTATCCCCCTACTAGTGTACACTCACTCTGCTTCCTGTTCTTAGTCACGTGGTGAGCACATCAATCCCAGCATGCTCCGCTCCTCTTCTGCCTCATCCTCACTTAAACAAAGCAGCTCCCTCCCGTAGAATACTACGGGCGGAAGCCGATCAGCAATTTGGATTGAGCCGAAAGGCGGGTTAAAAGCCTGCAAATGAAGCGCCACGTCTGCAATCTTGTGATTGCATTGATGTGGTGCTTCCCATAGTGCACTGTGTCCGGCGCTCAGACACAGTGCACTTAGTTAAAGGGCATCTTTTTTTTTTTCTTAAAGGGGTCATTTTGAGAAAAAATTTTTTTTTTTTTATTTTTTTTTTTTTGTTACTACAGGAGGGGGGGCGGCGCCCATGCACCCCCTATGGACGGGCCGCCACTGCCCCGTTGGTGGTTTTTTTTTTGCCACCTGTGTATTTATTGGGTAGATTTACACTCTCTTTCTGCCCCATAACCACGTAAAGAAGTGACAACAGAACTAATGCCCCCCCCAAAAAAATACCCCTCTAATCCTGTTCAGGTGACCACCCAAAATTTAGGATTTTCTTTCACTTTCGTTGACAATGGTATTTAGGACAAATAGAGAGAGTGAATATCCCTAACGGGGGCACAGCAATTAAAATCTGACAGGTGTTCTAATCCCTCACCACTCAAAACCAAGAAAAATTGTTTGCCTTTTATTGATACTTCAAAGTATAGCTTCTGTTTGCTTTATACATGATTGAAGTTCTACCATATTCATGAGAACACATGATCCACAAATTAGGGTGGCTTCACGCTGCCCTGATGTGCTTTAGCTAAAGTGCAGCTAACCCATGGTTTTCATGTGAGTTACTTGCACTTTCCTGTAGACCTCAATTACTGTATGTCCCACGGTTGTGGTGCGCTTTCTAGCTGTGTGAAGCCGCCCCTATTCTTTTAAAGTAGTATTCAAGCTAATACAAACAAATAGCACACCAACTTAGGTAGGCTATCCACGGTTCGAATCTCGGCTAGTTCAGCAGAAACTGGCCGGTATTCGAACCATTTATGGGCAGGCTGAATGTACCAAGTTCACTGATCAACTTGGGTACAACCAGCCTGCTGGGATGTACCTGCGATTATTGCTAGTGGCTGCTATAGCCGCTAGCAATAATCACTGTCTTCTCCTGGCACTGACGGCTTCTTCGCCGTGAAAAGACAATGGCTACTCAGGAGGGATTCCCGTATCAACACTGTCTGTGTTGATGGGTGAATCGAGCAAAATTCTTTCCAGCAACCAAAGAGATTTGCTCCGTGTATGGTCAGCCTAACACACTGTAATGTTAATGTTGTCAATTAAATAAAGCTGTAAGGAGAAACAAGATGTGTTACACACCAGGGAGCCTTTTGTTATCGTTATCAGCAGCCTCTTATGCCATGCAGGTGCAAATTGTGGACATATTTGCATAGACCCGCCCACTAGGCCCTTTTTTTTTGGTTAGTGAATACTTGGTTTGCATAGGTTCTAAAGTGAATTATTACAGGTCTGTAAGCAATCACAGACCTGTAATTAGCAAAATCAGTGACAAACATTACCTTACCTTTCTGAGCTCACTGTTCAACTGCCACCCATCACTGGGCTGAGGTGTCTTCTTCAGATTTATAGCAGAGAAACAAAATCCTACACAAAGTGCATCCTTTTCTTCTTTGGGAGGGGTCGGATGAATTGATCAATTTATAAAAGGAACTATTTCAGGGCTCATCCAGGACTGAGACGGTTCATTCTGGTTTGCCGTCTGCCGCCAGTCTCTTCGGACCCCGAAGGCAGCAAATACTGATGTGGGAAAGACAGGAAAGAGAAAATACCAGAAACTATTAAATTCCTTTTCTCATTTTCTGCTGATAAGAGATGAGGGAAATTCAAATTTCTACAAATTTTCATGTTTCATGCCTGGCAAATTGGTTTGTGAAGGTCGCAGTGAAATAAAAATATTGTAATTCTGAGTTTTCTGTTGGTCTCGATGACGTTTTACACTCCAATAGATCGTCCTCCCCGAGCCCTCACTAAGCAGTTTGTGGTGGAGTCCAGTGCATCAATTAGTGCATCATGTTGGTATTCCCCATGAGATAAGACAACACGAAGTAGAAATACTGTTCCCAAATTAAAATATCAGAATCACAGAAATTATGGAGTGGATTTACTAAAAGGCAAATAGACTGCACACTTTGCAAAGTGCAGTTGCACTCTGCAAGAGCAGTTGCTCCAGAGCTTAGTAAATGAGCAGAAGCTCTGCTGACATCCATCATCCAATCATGTGCAAGCAAAAATGCTGTTTTTTTTTCCTTGCACATGATTGGGTATTCTTTGCAAAGTGAAGGTTTACCTCATTTACTAAGCTCTGGAGCAACTGCACTTGCAGAGGGCAACTGCAACTTTGCAACGTGCACAGTCTATTTGCCTTTTGTAAATCAATCCCTAGATATCACACATGTGTGCACAACTTCAATCCTTTCTACTACATCTTCCAACAAAAATATACCTACAAAACCGTTTTATAAATCCATCAAAAACATAGAATAATCATTTTAAAAGGACTCCAGTTTCCAAAATGGAAGTTTGGACTAAGGTGGACCTGTACTATAGAAGGACACAAGGGTTAGTCACCAATACTGCCGGTAGTCTCTCTCCAGCTGATCTTTTCCCCATTACTGACTTACTATGCTTTGTTCTGCACAGCATGGAGGAGGCCATCTTGACAAAGGCAAGGCTTTGCCTCCAGGAAGGAGATTAATGAGCAGCACAGTAGTGACATCACCTAATCCTATTCCAAATTTCCTGAGAATCAGAGGAGCAGTGCCCTAGGTTTCACACTGCAGATAAATAGCTATGAGGCTGTAGACACAGGAGAGCCCAGGCACCCTCACTAGGAAGTGCTCTGCTATTTTTCAGGAGGAATTCAAGACAAAAAGTAGTTTTTTTTTCAGCACACTGCTTAGGCACGATTGAGAAATAATAAATATCTGGGAGTGCTACATTACTTGGCATGCATGCCTAGTGTGACTCCGCCTCTTCTCTTGTCTCCCGTTCGACTGTTATGGTAAGTACAGGAATGCTAAAAGCTCCTTAATTCTCCATCTCTCCTCTCACAGTTCTCTAACAACCACTAGGTAGCAGCCGAAAAAACTCATAATAACTTATAATTGACTGGAATTATCAGGGGCGGAAGTATAGGGGTCGCAAAATGCAGCAGGGGGCCCGTGTGCCCCCCTCTCCCCGAGCGGTGGCTGCATATGGGACCGAGCTCCCCAATCCTCAGCCGATGCGTAAATCATTCGGCAGTGCAGGAGCTCGGTCACAAAGTGAAAGTAAGTGAGGCATGTCTAGCACAGTGTGTGCTGTGCTCTCTGCCTCCCCCTACAGTGCAGTACCCGGCATGGAGCGTGAAAGTAGGCAGCAGCAGCTGCCTAGGAAGGCAGCTGCAGATTTTTAAAAAGGCGATCTATATATGTTTGTATGCATGTGTGTGCTTATATGTGTGTGTCTGCATGTTTGGGTGTCTGCATGTGTGTGTGTTTTATATGTGTTTGTGCGTTTATTTGTGTGCATGTGTATGTTTACATATGTGTGCGCATGTGTATAGAGTTATATGTGTGTGCGCATGTGTGTGTGCATGTGTATAGAGTTATATGTGTGTGCGTGCATGTGTATAGAATTATAAGTGTGTGCATGTGTATAGAGTTATATGTGTGTGCGCATGTGTGTGTGCATGTGTATAGAGTTATATGTGTGTGCGTGCATGTGTATAGAGTTATAAGTGTGTGCATGTGTATAGAGTTATATGTGTGTGCGCATGTGTGTGTGCATGTGTATAGAGTTATATGTGTGTGCGTGCATGTGTATAGAGTTATAAGTGTGTGCATGTGTATAGAGTTATATGTGTGTGCGCATGTGTGTGTGCATGTGTATAGAGTTATATGTGTGTGAGCATGTGTGTGTGTGCATGTGTATAGAGTTATATGTGTGTGCACATGTGTGTGCATGTGTATAGAGTTATATGTGTGTGTGCATGTGTATAGAGTTATATGTGTGTGCGCATGTGTGTGCATGTGTATAGAGTTATATGTGTGTGCGCATGTGTATAGAGTTATATGTGTGTGCGCATGTGTGTGCATGTGTATAGAGTTATTTGTGTATGTGCATGTTTGTGTGTTTGCTCATGTGTGTGCGTTTATGTGTGTGCATGTATTTATATGTATATGTGTGTATTTGTGTACATGTGTGTTTACATGCGTGTATGTATACACATTACTTGTAATTCTGACCCCCTTTTTCTTTACGATCAGAACAGATTTTTTTAGGGTGGGTTCATAATACCAACAGGAAAATACCATTCCTCTGAAAAGCGATGCAGATCGCTTTTCAGAGGCATTTGACAGGCAGTGAAGAGGCAATATGTTGCACCTTGACTAAAATGTTGAGAAACACTGATACAGAGAAACTGATCTCTCCATTCTCCTCCTGCAGCTGTTGAAAGGAGATGAGAAGTGGGGGAAATGGAAAGATCAGTTCCTCTATATGCAGCCGCACCCACCACGCCTCCTATGCAGCTTCTTTCTGCTGCCCCCCCCCCCGTGCGCTCTCCAGCCCCCCTGTACTTTTTCATGCCCCCCCACTCTCTCTCCTGGCCCCTCCCCTTGTCCCCACAGCTCAGCAGAGTTCCCCCCTCCCCTCTCCTACCAGCTGCTGTAGGGTATCTGCATGGAGAGTCAGTGATCCATACCGATCACGAACTTAATCCATTCATAACTGAAACATAGTAAACTGTATTTACTATGCTTCAGTTTGTCAATAAAGGGGCAGCTCTATACAGAGCTATTCCTGTCCATTCATTCTGTGCAGCTGAGGCTGTGCTCTCAATCTCCTTTCTCGTTCTCAAAGGTGAAACATCAGAGGTCTTCTTAAACCCCTGATATCTCACCAAAGCCCCCCAACTCTTAAAAAAAAAAATTAAAATATTTTTTATAAAATAATATTGTAAAACAATAAATAAATGGTAGAAAAATACAATAAAAATAAAAAAAACAGACGCCAGTGGCAGAACTACCAGGGTCACAAACATCACACTTGCGACCGGGCCTTGGCATTTATGCCATCGGCTCGGAGGGAAGGGCCCCAGCTGGGGGTCAGGGGGGCCCTTCATGATTTCTTGCACCGGGGCCCTGAAGGTTCTAGTTACGCCACTGGGAATTATATATTTTTTTCTATTGCCTGACCTCAGCCAATAAAAAAGAACTAAACGGAAACTGCTCTCCTTAAACTCTCAAATGATCTACTAATGGCTAAAGCCAATGGACACTATTCTGTACTACTTCTCCTGGATCTCTCTGCTGTCTTTGACACAGTGGACCACCCCCTCCTCCTCAAAAAACTCCACTCCTTCGGTCTCCGTGACTGTACTCTTCACTGGTTCTCATCCTACCTATCCCACCGCTCCTTCAGTGTCACTTACAACTCTACTTCCTCCTCTCCTCTTCCTTTTTCCGTTGGGGTCCCCCAAGGTTCTGTTCTTGGACCTCTCCTTTTCTCAATCTACACTACCTCCTTGGGTCAGTTGATTGCCTCCCACGGCTTTAAATATCATCTCTACTATGATGACACCCAAATCTATCTCTCCACCCCCCAGATCTCTCCATCTGTCTCCTCACGCATTACCAACTTACTAGCAGACATATCAGCCTGGATGTCACATCACTTTCTCAAACTCAACCTATCCAAAACTGAGCTCATGATATTTCCTCCCTCAGGTGCCACTTCCCCTGATTTCCCTGTCAAGATCAACGGCTCAACTATCAACCCATCTCCCCACGCCAAGGTCCTAGGTGTAATCCTGGACTCTGAACTAACCTTTCGACCCCACATTCTATCACTATCCAAAGCTTGCCGCCTCAGTCTTCGCAACATCTCCAAGATACGCCCCCTTCCTAACCAATGATACCAGAAAGCTTCTAATCCACTCCCTGGTCATCTCCCGCCTCGATTACTGCAACTCCCTCCTCATTGGTTTACCTCTAAATAGGCTATCCCCACTTCAGTCCATCATGAACGCTGCTGCCAGGCTCATCCACCACACAAACCGCTCAGCGTCTGCCACACCCCTCTGCCAATCTCTCCATTGGCTGCCACTCAGTCACCGAATTAAATTCAAGATACTAACTATAACTTACAAAGCCATCCACAACCTGGCCCCCAGCTACATCTCTAACCTAGTCACAAAATACCAACCTAATCGTTCTCTTCGCTCCTCCCAAGACCTCCTGCTCTCAAACTCCCTTGTCACCTCATCCCATGCTTGCCTTCAGGACTTCTCCAGAGCCTCCCCCATCCTCTGGAATGCTCTACCCCAATCCGTCCGATTTTCTCCTACTTTATCCACTTTCAGACGATCCCTGAAAACTCATCTCTTCAGAGAAGCCTATCTGGCCCCCACCTAACAACTGTACATTTATCTTCTCAATCAGCACATCACCCATAGTTATTACCTCTTGTATCTCTTGACCTTCCCTCTTAGATTGTAAGCTCTAAGGAGCAGGGCCCTCTGATTCCTACTGTATCAAATTGTATTGTATTTGTACTGTTTACCCTCAAGTTGTAAAGGGCTACGTAAACTGTTGGCACTATATAAATACTGTATAATAATAATAATAAACAAACAGTAGTGATACCATTAGAGTACATACTTACATAGTCAGTTAAGTTGAAAAAAAGACACCAGTCCTTCCAGTTCAACCTGTGGTGTGTGCATGTGTTTATGTCAATAGTACATCGTATATACCTGTATGTTGCGATCGTTAAGATCTAATAGTTTTTTTGAAACTATCGATGCTCTGCTGATACCACTGCTTGCGGAAGAAAATTCCACATCCTTACCACTCTGACAGTAAAGAACCTTCTACGCAGTTTAAGATTAAACCGCTTCTCTTCCAATTTCAGTGAATGGCCGTCTGTCTTTTTAAACTCCATTTCACTGGAAATGGAGTTTAAAAAGACAAATACAATTGAGGTATTTGTATATCGCTATCATATCCCCTCTCAAGAATCTCACCTCCAGGGAGAATAAGTTCAATGCATGGAGCCTCCAGTTCCTTTATTAGCTTTGTTGCCCTTCTCTGAACTCTAGTTCCAGCACATCCTTCTTGAGGACTGGTGCCCAGAACCGGACAGAATACTCCAGATACGGCCGGACCAGATCCTTATAGAGTGGCAGGATTATCGTCTTATCTCTGGAGTAAAAACCCTTTTTAATGCATGCTAGTATTCCGTTGGCTTTGCTTGCAGCAGGTTGGCATTGCATGCCATTGCTGAGCCTATCATCTACGAGGACCCCCAGGTCCTTTTCCATCCTAGATTCCCCCAGAGGTTCTTCCCCTAGTAAGTAACTTCCGGTCGTATTTTTAGCACCCAAATTCATTACCTTACATTTTTCAACAATAAACCTCATTGTCATGTAGTTCCCCAACCCATTATTTTATTTAGGTCTTCTTGTAAGGTTTTTGTATCCTGTGCAAAAGTTACTGAGATTGAGCTGTTTATCCCATCCTCTATATCGTTTAGGAATAAATTAAACAGAATTGGTCCCAGGACAGATCCTTGAGGGACCCCACTGCCCCATTGTATCTGGGCAGACAGACAGAAAATCATGCTTTTAAAGGTAAAGTCTATTTTTACACAGCGGACTGACGTGGGTCCCTTTAATATAAAAAATATATCCGTTTCTTTAACAAATACATCTTGCATTGAATGATATAATTGTCACTAACCACTTCCCGCCCGCCACATAACAATATGACGTCGGCAAAGCGGTTGTGTTATCCTGATCGGACACCTTATGACGTGATCAGGATAACCCGCGGTGATCGTTGATCGTGGTGTCTGACACTCCGCATCTCCAATCTGGGTAAAGAGCCTCTGACGGAGTGTCTTTACCACATGATCAGCTGTGTCCAATCACAGCTGATCACGGTGTAAACAGGAAAAGCCATGTATCGGCTTTTCCTCACTCCCATCTGACAGACATGAATAGAGGAGAGCCGATCGGCGGCTCTCCTGACAGGGGGGTCTGCACTGATTATCAGCGCAGCCCCCCCCCCCCCGAGGATGCCCACATAGGACCACCAGGGATGCTGATCATGGATGCCCACCCAGTGCCACCAGAGATGCCACCCAGGACCACCAGGGTTGCCAAATAAGTGCCTGTTGTAGATGCCAATCAGTGCCCAGCAATAAAGCCTGCCAGTGCCTCCTCATCAGTGCTGCCTATCAGAACCATCTATCAGTGCCACCTATCAGTGCCCATCAGTGCAGCCTATCAGTGCCCATCAGTGTCGCTTATCAGTGCCACCTATAAGTGCCCATCAGTGCTGCCTATCAATGCCCATCAATGCTGCATATCAGTGCCACCTCACAGTGCCTATCAGTGCTGCATATCAGTGCAGCCTCATCAGCGCCCATCAGTGAAGGAGAAAAATTACTTATTTACAACACTTTTAAAAAACAAAAACAAAGAAAACTTTTTTTTTTCTAAATTTTCTGGGTTTTTTTATTTGTTGAGCAAAAAAAAAAAAAAAACCCAGCGGTGATCAAATACCATCAAAAGAAAGCTCTACTTGCGGGAACAAAATGCTAAAAATTCCGTTTGGGTACAGTGTAGCATGACCGTGCAATTGTCACTCAAAGTACGACAGCGCTGAAAGCTGAAAATTGGTCTGGGTAGGAAGGGGGGAAAGTGCCTGGTATTGAAGTGGTTAATATACATTTATACAGTTCTGGCATATTCCGTAACGTTCTATAGAGAATGCTGAGCCGGTGCACCAAAGAGCTTACACTCTAATGTCCCTCCACATTACACACATTAATTATATTATACATTTACATAGCTCCGGCATAATTTATAGTGCTGTACAGGAACACCGAACCAGTCACATCAGTATCAACACGAAAGGAGCCTAAATTGTAATGTCTCCACCACAGTAACACTCTATTATTACACATTTAAATAGCTCTGAAATATTCAGCAGCACTGTACAGAGAAAACTGAGCCATTCACACCACTATCTGAACCAGAGGAGCTTATACTCTAATGTCCCCCACATTATTATTAGTAAGAGGTCGCAGTGGGCGGACACACATTCAGCTCCTCCCATGCTGACACATTCTCAGTACATTTCTGGCCCTGTGTAAATCACGACATTCAATTTTCTTCAATTAACAGATAAGAGGAAATTGAAGGGCAGACGCGCCTGTGAGAGGGTTCTCTGGTCAATGTGCCTCCAACAAACTAATTATTTCAAAACCAAGAAAATCCATTTGCTGTGCTGCAGATGGGGAAATAAAAAACAGACAAAATGTTTCAGCTAATAATGACAGTAATTAATTATATTTTTCACAGAATTATCAGCGTATGTTAAGCACAACGAAATTCAGTTTCATCATATACACTATATTTTAACATTTATTTGCTTTGCTTTTTTTTCTTCCTTGAGGCTACATTTACATTTTACTCTGCAGAATAGTGCAAGAGCGACTCTGGCCAAGAGCAGTGCCATGCATGTTTCATTCATGTCACTGCACAGGAGCGAGGTGTGTTGCGCTGCTGTTTGGTGACACGTGGTGCCATCCAGTGCAGTACGGAAAAATGCAGACATGCAGTGTGCACAGCACAAATAGAAAACAATCATTTTTCTATGTGCCCTAGTGGTGACCCGAGTTTATCCAGTGCGCAAAAACACAGGTTACCTCAAATAGTGTGACGGAGCCATGAACGTTTTTCCTAACACTTAGGGCTAGTTTACGCCACACGCAGCTAAGTGCATTTTTAAAATGCATATGCTAAAAAAATGAATGTATTCCAATGAGCCTTGTTTACACCATTGCAGTGCTTTCATGTGCATTCCAAAAACACACAGTGCGCTGCCTTTATCCGCACCAAAACGAAGCACAAATGCACATGAACACATGCAAATGAGAATTAATGTAGGCAAATGCGTGTAAATGCAACTTACTGAAGAAAATACATTTAAATAAATGATTTTTTTCCCCCAAAAAACGCACTGCAAACATACTGCCAATGCATTAAAAACACACAAATGCCCATGCAGAAACACACAGTGAATGCAGAGATTGTGGTGTAAATGAGCCCATAATTATCCACTTAGCAACCGCACACCGGCAATGTACTGCAGGCGAGCAGCCGCTGTACGCAAAGCGACGTACCTCTACGTCGCTGCCTACTTCCGGGTTTTGGGAGCGCTCATGTGCACGCCCCCGCCAGTACCCGCTGCGACTGTACACAGTGGGAGCCTGTCAGCAAATGTGTTGACATTGAACACAGAGCTTTGTACACAGGGAACAATCTCTGTGTTTCGAAACGTAAGCCTCGTATACGCGATTGGATTGTTGGACAACAAACCGTGGACTTTTGTCCGAAGGGCGTTGGCTCAAACATGTTTTGGATACACACGGCACACAATTGTTGGCCAACAATCACAAACGTAGTGACGTACTACATGTTTTCAGCTCTTTAGCGCCACTCTAAGGGCTCCTTCTGCTAATTTCGTGTTAGTAGAAGTTTGGTGAGTGTTGATTTGCGCTTTTCTTTTCGCACTTTTCATTTTGTACCTTTCAGTTTGCGCTTTTCATTTCATGCTTTTCAGTTCGTTTCTGAACGGCCGTTCGTCAACCAGACATGTTGCGGAATCAGAAGAGATAACGTGTTATTTATTATTGGCCTTGGAGTTATTGCTTTGACATTCATTTTTTGGTTGAATAATGATTTGATTTGGTATATTTTCTATATTTTTGGATGCATAGAATGCACTTTTTGGTTAAGTTCTATTGGCAGATAGCATGTCTAATTTTATTTGTTTTCTTTTTTTAATGCACAATAAAAAATTGTGTAGAATAATACTTGGCTATGTGTTTTACTTCAAATGACAGTTTGGGAGTAGGTAGTTACATTTTATAAAATACAATGTAAAATTGACAAGGGACACCAACATCTTTGAAATCTTTGATCTTAAAAACTATGGGATAATGGTGTTGTGGTAACTTGCCCAAATAGAAAAAAAAAAAAAACATAATAATATTATTCTTGATATCACTAGAAAGAAAAAGCCTTTGAAAATTCGTTTGCAAGAACTCCATCAGTATCACCAACAAAGCAGCTTCATTATTATCCCATTAAAGAAGAAGAGAATGTGCACTGCATTTAGAGATTTCATAATTTGCTGCGTCACGAATGTTAATTCTCCATTACGAACGCTAGTTTACAAGACCGACCGCTTCTGGCTCGTCCTTGCTTCCAAGTATGCGTGTTTGTACTTTGGACTTTTGTCCAATGGACTTGTGTACACACGCTCAGAAAATCCGACAACAGACATTTGTCTGCGGAAAATTTTAAAACCTGCTAGCCAACATTTGTTCACAGAAAATCCAACAACAATTGTCCGATGGAGCATACACGCGGTCAGAATTTCCGCCAACAGTCTGTCATCACACATTTCCCGTTGGAAAATCAGATTGACTTACGAAGCTTTAGAGATCAGTTAGTAAAAGCATCAAACTGCACACACATTACACATAGTTAGGCACATATTTAACCCCTTAATGGGGTTAAATCACCCTAAATGTTAACCCCTTCCCTGCCAGTGTCATTAGTACTGTGACAGAGTATAGTATTATCAGTGATCACTGTATTAATATCACTGGTGATGTCAGTGACAGTTAGTCAGTCCCCCCAGCGTCAGTTAGTGTCAGATCACCACCTCACTATCGCAGTACCATAAGTCGTTGATAGGAGCCATTTGTAGCATAAAAAAATAAAGATTCCAGTATACTGTATATACACCATAGTTTGTAGACGCTACAACTTTCATGCAAACCAATCAATATAAATTTATTAGGATTTTTTTTTTATCAAAAAATCAAAAACATGTAGCAGAATATAGTTTGGCCAACATTTATGAAGAAATTTAAATCTTTTACATTTTTTATTGGATATGTTTTATAGCAGAAAGTATAAAATAATATATTTTTTTTACATTTTTGGTATTTTTTCATTTATATCGCAAAAAATAAAAAGCCCAGTGGTAATCAAATACCACCAAAAAAAAACACTATTTGTGTGAAAAAAAATGATACATTTTGTTTAGGTAAAACTAGCTAAACTAGTGCAGTGCCGAAGCAAAAAATGGCCTGGTCATGAAGGGGGCAGAATTTTCCGGAGCTGAAGTGGTTATAGATGGAGTCTATCAGTGGCATTAAATATTATTTGTTATATGTTACACCAGGGGTAGACAACCCCCAACACTGGTGCCGCAAGCGGCACACGAAGACTCTTTTGCTGGTACTCGACTCCCTCCCCATCAGCAGAGCAGTGCAGGGAAGTGTCAGTGAGACACTAATGTATTCCAATTTCAGAATTCCCCACACCGCACCTGCACTGAGGGGGAGGCACTGTGCCCCCCACACATTGTAAAAGATGGGAAACATTTTTTCTCTAACCTTGCTGTAGCTGCGATCGTCAGCTTTTGTGATGGGGAAGAGATTGGGTGCAGTTCTCCTAGGGGGGGGGCAGTTCCTGTTTCCAGGAGAAGGAGGACTGTCATTGGCCACTGCTAACTAAAGCCAATCACAGTCCTGTTAGCCCCGTCCACCATCTGGAGGAAGATGACTCACTTGGTTGCCACTATCAATCTCATAAAGAAGGGATTTCATTGTGATTGAGAAAACCACAATCAGGTGACAGTTTGTGGAATTACTGTTGAACTTCTGGGAACTTTGTTGAAATTATTCCTGAACCTTTGTGCCACTTACTACTGAACCTCTGCACTCTGTGTCCCTTTACACCAAAGCCAGTATTCAGAGCAATGAAAATCACACCCAACTTTTCCTGTGGTGCAGAGTGCCGCACTTTTTCTCAGCTGTTGGGTCCCAACTTATGATCCCGCACACAGGCCCACTGCTTTCAGAAAATGCCCCTGACCTGAGCTTATCATTGCGCATCTATTCCAGATGCTTGTATGTGACATCACATACAAGCATGTGGGCCAGGTGAGCGGGGGGGGGGTCAGTGTTGGGCCAGGTGAGCAGGGGGTTCAGCCGTGGAACAGAAAAGCAGGGGGGTACAGTGATGGGGCAGATGAGCAGGGGGTTAGAGTGGTGGGACAGATGAGCAGGGGGGTTCAGTGTTGGGGCAGAGGAGAAAGGAGGTACATTGGTGGGACAGATGAGCAGGGGGTTACAGTGGTGAGGCAGAGGAGCAGGGGGATGGAAAGGAGAAAGGAGGTACATCGATGGAACACATGAGCGGGGGGTTGGAGTGGTGGGGCAGAAGAGCATGGGGGAACGGCGGTGGAGCAGATGTACAGGGAGGTACAGTGGTGGGACAGAAGAACAGGGGGTACAGAGGTGGGGCAGATGTGCAGGGTAGTACAGTGGTGGCGTAGATGTGCAGGGGGTTACAGCGGTGGGGCAGATGAGCAGGGGGTTACAGTGGTGGGACAGATGAGCAGGGGGGTACAGTGGTGAAACAGATTTGCGGGAGAACAGTGATCTGAGGTGTGATGGTGCATGAATTGGGGCTGATCTGAGGTGTGGAGTTGCATGAATTGGAGCTGATCTGAGGCATGAGAGTGCAGGATGATAATTTCTCACTACTAAAGTAGTTTACAGCATTTACTTTATAAAAAATCCTTTTCGTGATTGAGAGTGTGAAGTTGACATTTTTTTGTTATAAAATCGGCACACTCAGTTTCTTTGAAAACATTTTTTGGCACACTGTGCTCAAAAGGTTGCCTACCCCTGTGTTACACTCTAGAAACTATTTAGCATAATTATAGGCTTTCCAGAAGTTCTATTCTGCTGATTGGCAGAGTGGAGTAGCGATGTCAGCTGGAAAAGAGCAGACCCTGCAGAGGAGAGGAAAGCTGGGGAGCAGGGGTACTATCAGACTACAGAGAAGACTTGTATGGCCATAGGGAGATGGAAACTGAGAAGAATGAGGGGAGACCTGTGCTGTAATGATTGAACCTGTATTTCAGTGCCCATTTATTACCCACATATCATGGTAAAGAGCAAAGCGAGGGGGATTATTGCGGTGCCATCAACAACTCAATACACAACATATATACACCATGTTCCAAATTATTATGCCAATGATATTTTTCTCATTTACCTAAATAATTGATGTAAACAACAGTTGGCATAATTCTCATGTTATCAACTATTAAGAGTATAATTCAAATTTTATTGAACAAACCTCCTAATGATAACAGTTTTTTTTTCTAAATAAAAAACGTACAATGCACTGTTCCAAATTATTATGCACAGTAAGTTTCAAAACACTTTATAGGTTGTAAAGAACTGAAAATTGTCATTTGTTGTGTTTGCAGCTTTTACTGAAATCAAAAGCTATGTCAATCAAACTTTGAACAACATTTTAACTTTTTAAATATTTTAACAGGTCACGTTACATTTTAACATAGGACCCCTTATTTGATAGCGGCTTCACAAGTCTTGCATCCATTGAATTTGTGAGTTTTTAGACAGTTTCTGCTTGAATTTGTTTGCAAGATGTCAGAATAGCCTCCCAGAGCTGCTGTTTGGATGTAAACTGCCTCCCACCTTTTGCTTGAGGGTGCTCCAAAGGTTCTCAATAGGATTGAGGTCAGGGGAGGATGGAGGCCACACCGTGACTTTCTTTCCTTTTATCCCCATAGCAGCCATTGATGCAGAGGTATTCTTTGCAGTATGAGATGGTGCATTGTCATGTATGAAGATGATTTTATTACAGAAAGCATAGTTCTTCCTTCTGTGCCAGGGAAGTGGTCAGTCAGGAACTCTACATACTTTGCAGAGGTCATCTTTACACCTTGACCCTAAAGGGGCCGACCAGCTCTCTTCCCATGATTCCGGCCCAAAACATGACTCCACCGCTGCCTTGCTGATGTCGCAGCCTTGTTGGAACAGGGTGGCCGTCCACCAACCATCCACTACTCCATCCATCTGTACCATCTATTGTTGCACGGCACTCATCAGTGAACAGGACTGTTTGAAAATTAGTATTTTTCTGCCCAATGCAGTCGTTTCTGCTTGTGAGCGTTGGTTAGTGGTGGCCGAATGGAAGGTTTATGCACAGTTGCAAGACTCTGGAGGACTCTACACCTTGATGTCCGTAGGACTCCAGAGGCACCAGCAGCTTCAAATATCTGTTTGCTGCTATGTAATGGTGTTTTAGCAGCTGCGTTCTTGATCCGATGCATGGATCTGGCAGAAATCTTCCTGAATATGCCTTTACCTGCACGAAACCCATCAAACTCTGAATCAGCCACAAATCTCTTAATAGTTTGATGATCACGCTTAAGTTTTTGTGAAATCTAATGTGAAATCTAATGTTGTCTAATCTAATGAAGTCTAATGTTTTCATACCTCGTCCAAGGCATTGAATTATTTCACTCTTTTCGGCAGCAGAGATTTCCTTTTTCTTCCCCATATTGCTTGAAAATGGTGCTCTGTTTAATAACGTGGAACACCCTCCTTTAGTAGTTTTTCCTTTAATTGGGCTCACCTGGCAATCTAATCATCACAGGTGTCCGAGATTGTTTTCAGTGATCAAAAGAGCCCTGAGACACAATGCCATCCATGAGTTAAACTGAAAAACAAAATATTTAATCTTTGTGACACTGAAATAGAATTTGCATAATAATTTGGAACATGGTGTAGAAAAAAAAAAGAATGTTGAATTTTATTGCAATAGATTAAAAAACATTTATCTATGTATTGCCACATTTGCCTGAGTGTTGCCACAATTTAATCTCTGTGAGTGTGAAACCATATCAGGGATGTTTTTTAGAACCTATTCATTAAAATTCAAACCACAGCAGACATCCCAAAACACCAATATTTTAGCCACACTCTTAACCGCAAAAGTACTACCCCCATGTGTAGAATCTTACGGTATGGTTCCATGTTGCCTACTCTGAGTGCCGCTGTGCAGGGTATGGCAGGATGCCTATGACACAGCAGGTTCGGGTACTTAAACTAGCTGCATTTAAAAAATATTTACTGTTTTTGTAATAAAAGTATAGCAGCATTAATCAGTGTCTTTTAATATCTACAATACATGAAATTCTCCTTTTAATTTCTCAAAAGTTTGTGAGCAGGGGCTCTGCTCCTCCACTTACCATACCGCCCTCCCAAATACCTGCCCAATAACATGGCATCTCAATTGCTTCATTTCATTCTGTCAGCTTCAGCAATATAACTTTTTAAAACAGAATAAAAAAAAACAAAAAAGCAACTGCATCTTAAAAGTCAAAAGATCTGATAAAATGACATTGTAGAAAAATACAATCATCCCCCTCCCAAGAGAGATGAATTTTTCCTGCGCTTTGTAATCCAGATCTCTGGCCCTCTACAATTTTCAAATCATTGCTTTGCTGACTTTAATAAACACTCCACTGTTATTTTTGATCAGTGGGAAAGTTGCTCTGAAGGTGGTCAGATTATATGGGAAGTGTCAAGAAATGGAGCTCCACGCCTCGGATGGAGGAATGTCGTTTTCAGCTGCATACAGATGTAGCCACAGAATCTCTCTGCAGGAAGTCTACATTACCTGTTCAATCACCAGAATTTTCTATACGTGTCACCCTGTGGAAACATTCTGACCCCTTGGCTGCAATGAAAAAGTAGAGACTTACTGATTAGAATCTTACTATCGTCATTGCACTTCTAGAATACTGTTTTAGAAGAATATTTCATTTATATTTCAGACTCAAATGGCAGACAGTGGCTAATAATTTGGTGAAAGTGTCCCTAATACTGCCTTAGTAGAATCCAATCATAAGACTTTATTCT
This sequence comes from Aquarana catesbeiana, assembly GCF_042186555.1. Taxonomy (NCBI): domain Eukaryota; kingdom Metazoa; phylum Chordata; class Amphibia; order Anura; family Ranidae; genus Aquarana; species Aquarana catesbeiana. The sequence continues at coordinate 535,072,108 of NC_133326.1, forward strand.
GTGTTTTATGGTTCCTACCAAACTTGCTAAAATGTGTCCACAAGCTGTCTTGTTTTGGACACTTTGTTCCATATTTAGTGGCAATGCCCAAAATGACCAGATTCTGGATTAGAACCCTCATCTTAATACACATAGTAACCAAAGTAAATATTCCTATGATTCCTGAAATAGCCCTATTCCAAAAACTGAACATTGAAACTTCTAAACACCTAAAAAAATTGATATTGTATATTATTCTGGCAGCTAGAATAGCCATAACTAGATGTTGGAACTAGTCGGTGACTTAGTCACCTATGTTACCAAAAATTGAATTGGATAATGATTAAAGTGATTCTAAAGGTTGATTTTTTTTTTTTAATTACAAACATGTTATACTTATCTGCTCTGTGTAATGGTTTTGCACAGAGCAGGCCCGATCTTCTTCTTTTTGGGTCCTCCGCCAGCAGTCCTGGCTCCTCCCCCCTGCTGAGTGCCCCCAATAGCAAACCTCTTGCTATGGGGGCACTCAAGCAGGCTCGCTCCTGAGACATGCTACTGTGAATGGACATTGTCCATTCACACACAGCGCGCAGCTTTGTCCTGCCCTCCGCTCTCTCCTCATTGGCTCACTGATGCCCGGAGAGCTGCTGCTCTCATTCCCATCGCCGGATCGAGACCGGGCTCAGGAAAGTATAAGGAGAGGGCTTGGAGGGGAGCTGCACCCAGAAGAAACCTTCTGCCTTTAGAACCACTTTAAATGTCAAATATATGTCAAAGAAAAATTTCTAAAACATTAGCAGCGCTAGTGCAAAAAAATAGCAAATATTTAAAAATATCAATAAAATTGCTTTAGAGTCCACTTAAACAAAGTATCAAATGGTTATAAAGAAGAATTCCCCTGAATGGACTTTAACGGCACTTACGAAAGGTGATAGGTAGTAGACAAGTGTAACAAGGTATAAAGAGTAAAAGAGTTTTTTATTTGAAAGTAACATATATTAAAAACATTGTGTACATTAAATTCAACGAAACATATTACAAAGTCGACAAGTTTATTGTTGTTACCAGACGGTAGGGTTCTTTACAGGGGCTCTTTTCACACCCAACGCGTTTCGGGATAAACAGTGTTTTAGTCCTTCTTCAGGGGTGTAACAGAAAAGAGAAATTCATCTAGAGTAATTAGAATGTAAGATGATGAGTGAATTACCACAACATGTAGATATATATGTATTCATCCACTTGAAGTTAGATAATCAACAAATCACTTACATGATATGTTTCGTTGGTTTATTTTAGAAAACTCGAAAATAGAATAGCATTGGGCATTAGTGCTGGTAAAGTTGCGGTCTTTTAAACATCATGGTTCTCACTGGGTATTATCGCTTAACAGTGATCTCATTTAAGGGGTATATTATCTCACCTACCCCCGTCCTCCGGGGGAATGGAGAAATAAATGACTCCCCCATTATTCTTGACTACTTGTAACGTCTATTTCTGCTTGCTAATAATGGGGATGTCTGTTTCTCCGTTTGTATCTATTACCAATATACCCATATATGAATATAATGATTAAATATTATGTATGACTTACATGCACTTGAAATTTTTGAACTTGTTTTTGGTCTATGACATACATGTCTTCAATAGTTTGGGCTTCCATAAATCTACCAGGGATAGAGGAAACCAGCAAACCATGCGTAATTACCCTAAACCACTTCGGACTATATGATTTCTTCACCCTACTTTGTAGGGGAACACCTTCCATATGCTCCCTAATTCAGGTTTGCTTATAATACATAACATGTCCACCCGACTTTTTAATGAAATCTTTAGACATATGGGGACATGTATGGACTTAGACAAATAACATAAAAGTGTTGTATGATTAATGCAGTACGTCACATGACTTTATTTTGACCTTTTAGACCATATGCATTACGCATTATACTCATATTTATATATTAATACTACGTATTACTATATGTAATATTTAATTTGCATCAAAAATCATAAGTAGTAGGTAACATCTACTATGTACTTATTTGAACTTTTTTAAATTAATATGTCTTGTAGCAATGTTAGTTCACCTTATCATGTTCATTAATTTATCCTTATGTATGGAACCAATATTGATGCTTTATTCTTTGTTCTTTAGCTCAATGTGATCTATGATAGATACTCCCACTCAGGGAATATATATCATATGTTTATACATCTATATCAGTTTGTCACCTATCTGTATACATTCTGACTGCTCTGTACCATCAATTAGTCTTGTTCACCCTTAATTAACCACCCACTTAAAAATATGTGTTAGTATGCATGCACATATAATCTTGTGTTTTCACTAATGTTGCTGTCTTTATTTTGGTATATAATATATCTTTGCACTTGTTTTCTTTTAAGTGTTATATTCTTCATTGTTTATAATACCCACAACATGTTTTTCAAAACATAATACTCTTCTTCCCTAGGTCTCCCCTGGATGCGGTTGACCAGAGCGGTTGCCCGGCACGGAAAGCCGCCCAGACATACTATCTGTGCGGCGTCATAGGAGGTTACTAGGGTGATTTGACATCCCCGCCCACAACCTCCATCTTGCTACTCCGGCGGACATGCGCAGTCCGCCGGCGTGGCATACCGTGTCGGTGGGCCGGGTGTGCGCAACGCCGCTCCAACATAACTGCACTCGCGCATGCGCGGTAGGGGCGGCACCGCGCACCCACGGCTCGGGGGGCGTTTGTGAGGTTTCCCCAATAAGGAACTCTAGTATTCAGCTGAGCGCAATTATTGCGCCAGCTGATTAAAGTTCATCCTACATAAATGCTAGACCCACTCATTCCCAGCCCAGGCGTTGTACATGCTGGATGCTGGGATGCGTGGCTGGCCTACTTTAAACTTGCTTTAAAAAGGTACTTTGTATATTCATTTATATTGCTTATTTTGCTCATATATTCTTCCACTATACAATTCTTCAGTGATCTCCTTTTCCTTAGTTTTTTAACATTACTGTCACTTGGAATCATTGTTTAAATGCATCAGTATTCAACTATTACGGTTGTTTCTATAAGATACATAACTTCTAGTCACATTAATTATCTTTTCCCCACATTAATAAAGCTGTAGTTTTACTGCTGCACTTATATTGCCATTACCAACAGCTACATATTGGGTGCTTAAATATTACATATGAACTGTAGATTTCAGCTATAATTATAATAAATTATACAGCATCCATTTATATATCTATATGGGCTAATCTCTTTTTTCTGTATAAATAACACATAATACTCACGCAGTAACAACTACTACAAAATTGTATGACCAATATATATATAGAAAACTGCGTATATTGTTCACCCTAAAATGATGCTAATGCATTTGTATGGTATTTTCTCTTTTTTTGATATAATGCCATGCATATGCAGTTTACACAATTATTTTTGTTTATTATTATTGGTAACAGTATTTATTATTTTTTACTTCCAATCACCACCTGTGTCAACTATATTAGCTCATAATCTTATATATTCTTCTACCGATAATTATTGCGTTGACACGCAAATAATATGCATCATACATGCTTCAATTATTATTGGATACATGGTATTCATATATCATTGGATACCATTTTTCCCATTCTGTACTATACCCCTATAATTTGTAGCTTTATGTTTAACCTTTCTCAATACCAATACAAATTAAAGATTCCTCACTGCTTCAAATTACTTTTAATTCCTGTTTTACTTGTAGGGGTTTCCTCTTTTTTGCCTCAGTATACCGCTCTGGCCTGCACGCATCCGGGGAGGACGGGGGTAGGTGAGATAATATACCCCTTAAATGAGATCACTGTTAAGCGATAATACCCAGTGAGAACCATGATGTTTAAAAGACAGCAACTTTACCAGCACTAATGCCCAATGCTATTCTATTTTCGAGTATTTAAAATAAACCAACGAAACATATCATGTAAGTGATTTGTTGATTATCTAACTTCAAGTGGATGAATGCATATATATCTACATGTTGTGGTAATTCACTCATCATCTTACAGTCTAATTACTCTAGATGAATTTCTCTTTTCTGTTACATCCCTGAAGAAGGACTAAAACACTGTTTATCCCGAAACGCGTTGGGTGTGAAAAGAGCCCCTGTAAAGAACCCTATCATCTGGTAACAACAATAAACTTGTCGACTATGTAATATGTTTCGTTGAATTTAATGTACACAATGTTTTTAATATATGTTACTTTCAAATAATAAAAAACGATTTTACTCTTTATACCTTGTTACTCTTGTCTACTACCTATAACCTTTCGTAAGTGCCGTTAAAGTCCATTCAGGGGAATTCTTCTTTATATGTATTTGTATTATTGGATGTGGCACTGCTCTTTTAAAACCTAGGGGAGCTAATCACCCCTTATTAATTATCAAATGGTGATCCATTCAGTGAAAGTGCATTAAGAAAAGGCAGGTGAGGATAAACTAGACGATCGTGGAAGAAAATATTAGCAGCGATCCCAAGTCTCCATCACTACCCCACTTGTGCCACAGCCCTGTAGGTAATCCACTTACCAGACCCTGCTGGTTAACACGCTTATCAAAGGGATAATCGCTGTTCACTGGACACTTTTCATCTGTATTTTGCTCATTGCAAGCAATAGATAAAAAAATTCCACATAGCGTAATCCAGTACAATAATTATTTATTCATTTAAAATGATCCCACAAAAAGACACTCACAATGTTTGAATATAAGGGCATGTAACATTAATACCATGTCAGTCGTGCATTCCCCTCTAACCTCTCACCGCTCCCGCGGTGTTCACGGGAAGGACAGACGAGGATAAGCCGACTCTGTAGATAGCTGCGTAGCAACGCACTGACGCGTTTCTGTCATCACTTTCGTCAGAGGGCGTAGCTACTCAGCACAGCTCTGAACTATAAATACACACTCTGTCACTCCTACATGCGCTGCAGACTAATTGACAACACACTTCACCTGTCAATCTTAATCTGCATTAGACTTAGTCTCTCTTAGACTCTTGCATAATAACATTACAAATGCAAAATAAAAAATAAAATAAACTGTTTTTGGTATACACCACTTAAACTTATATTTGTTTATAACATCAGGAGTATATTAACATATTACACAAGCAAATCAAGTCATCTCAAATGCTCTGCAACTAGATTATGATCATCCGGATAAATCTACCTTTACATCACCTAATGAGCACAACATTAGTTGTAGTAAAGGTAATAATACTATCCCCATCTTTTATCTGTCAAAAAACTTTTAAAATATTATCGTGAGGACTTGACCCAAAAATCGGAAATGTATTCCAACGGTGATAAAATAAATCACATATATAGCTTAACCTTCAATGTATAGTGTTTATAATAATTATTGTGCGACTTTATAAGATACAGTCGCTACCTGATATTGATCGGTCATGCGACTGATAAAAACATTAAAATTAATTAAAATTTAAAAACACACAGGCATTATAATAGTATCATTTTATATTCTAAGATATATTAAAATTGATACTAAAGTTGAAAATGCTATTAAAAAACAATTAAAAATCGCTAATAAATATATCCACGTTCATACCCCTTGGACTTAATGCGTCAGTTAAATATATCCATTTCGTCTCACATTTGGACAATTCTCTGACTTTATTAAAACCCCGCCAATCGGGGTACAATTTCTCTACGCCCCAGAACTTTAGTCCTCAGGGGTCTCCTTTGTGTTTAATCTTAAAATGCATTGAGACACTGTGGTCCTTATACCCTATTTTAATGTTGTTGATGCTTTCGGACACCCATTTACCTAAAGTTCGTTTGGTGAGTCCGATATACATCAGATTGCACGGACGCTGAAGTGCATATACCACATGTGTGGTCATGCATGAAATAAAACCCTTAATTTTGAACACTTTTGAGTTAGCTGTAGATTGAAATTCTGTTACGCCTCTCAATCTGGTATGGACTTGCACGATATACACCTACTGCATGCAAAGAAAACCCAGGTTATCCCAAAACATAGATGGCTTGGTCGGGGGATCCAAGATTTTTTTCACAATCTTGTCACCAAATGATTGTCCCTTTCTGTAAATAAAAATTGGATCTTCCGGAATTACTTTGGTTAAAATTTTATCGGTGGTCAATAATGGCCAGTATTTTTTGAAAATTGTTTCCACTTCTCTATACTGGTCATGGATCCCACTGATAAAACCCCATTTGTGTTTGGTATTTGTTTGTTTTGGCCTATCGATCAGACAATTATCTTCAGGTATATTGTGTATTTCGTCTATTGTTTTATCCAAAACATCCACTCTATACCCTTTCTCTACAAAGCGTTTGTTTAGAATTTTCACTTGATCCAA